>NC_064274.1:26793500-27110000 GCF_003254725.2 Canis lupus dingo
GTGTCTCTGCCTCTCTCTCTCTCTCTCTGTGACTATCATAAATAAATACAAATTAAAAAAAAATAATAATAATAATAAAGATTCTACCTATAATAATGTGAGAGTATATAGTATTTGTCTTTCTCTGTCTGACTTACTTCACTTAGCTTAATGCCTCAAGTGTATCCATATTCTCTCAGATGGCAGGATCTTCTCATTTTTTTAAAGCCTGAATTGTGTATACGTCACATTGTGTATTTATACACCTTCTTTATCCATTCATCCATTGATGGACACTTAAGTCGTTTCCATGTCATGGCTATCGTGAATAATGTTGCAGTGACCACAGGAGTGGTGATTTATCTTTGACATAGTATTTTCATTTTCTTTGGATAAGTACCCAGAAGTGGAATTGCTGGATCATGTGGTAGTTCTAGTTTTAATTTTTTGAGGAACCTCCATACTGTTTTCCATGGTGTCTGCACTAATTTACATTCCCACTGACAGTGCATAAGGGTTCTCTCATTTTCTTTTCTCCACTTCTTTGCCAGCATTGATCATCTCTTGTCTTTTTAATGATGCCCATCCTAACAGACACAAAGTGATATCTCATTGTGGTTTTATTTACCTAATAATTAGTGATGTTGAACCTTTTTCATGTGTCTTGCCCATCTGTGTGTCCTCTTTAGAAAAATGTCTATTCAAGTCATCTGCTCGTTTTTAATCAGATTACTTGGGGTTTTTTGTTATTGAGTTATAGGAATTCCCTGTGTATTTTAGATATTAGTCCCATATCAGATATGGGATAATGTTGTTTTCAAATATTTTTCTCCATTTCATAGGTTGTCTTTTCATTTTGTTGATGGTGTCTTTTGCTGTGTAGAAGCTTCTGTGTTTGTTGCAATCCTTTTTTTTTTTTTTTTTTTTATTGCTTTTGCTTTAGGTCTCATAGTCAAAAAATTATTGCCAAGACCCATGTCAAGGAGTTTTTCCCTGTTTTCTTCTAGGAGTTTCATGGTTTCAGATCTTATGTTCATGTCTTTAATCATTGAGTTAATTTGTTTATGTTATATAAGATAAGGGTCTACTTTCATTCTTTTGTATGTGAATATCCAATTATCCCAGCACCATTTATTGAAAAGACTATCTTTTCTTAGCTCCCTTGTCAAATATTAGTTGAACATTTATGCTTGGGTTTACTTCTGCACGTTTTTAATAAACTCTTTACGAGGACATTTGAATCATAGGCCATGCCTTGAATAATAATGAGACATAAAAAGAATTAGCTGTACAAAGTATCAATCATATGTTCTTATTGTTAAATATTATAAAGAACTGCATAAAAGGCAGTCAACTGGGCCGATTACAATGTGTGTATAATATCACAAAGTCATATAGTAGATCTCAGTTCCTATCCAGTGTAACAATTCTAACATATTCAGATTTACTCAAAAACTCTCAGAGATTTGGGCAGCCCAGGTGGCTCAGCGGTTTAGCGCCGCCTTCAGCCCAGGGCCTGATCCTGGAGACCTGGGATCGAGTTCAGAGTCAGGCTCCCTGCATGGAGCCTGCTTCTCCCTCTGCCTGTGCCTCTGCCTCTCTCTCTCTCTCTGTCTGTCTCTCATGAATAAATAAATGAAATCTTAAAAAAAAAAAAACAAAAAACTCTCAGAGATGGGAAACCTAACTATATCACATCCTATTTAACTTTTAATCTAATCATTCATTTAATCAGTAAACACTTTTGAATGTGTTTTAGAATTGCAGGCCCCATATTACACAGTGGATTTAAAAGATAAAACAGAAAAGGTATAATAATCTAGTGGGAAGGATAGTCGCCCAGAAGATAACTGGAATACCATGTTAAGAGAGATTTGTGTGGCAACTTATGGGAGGAGAGCATCTAATCAGTCTCTGGGCAGGAAGTTAGGGTGGACAGGGGTGAAGAGCTTGAGGAAAGCTCTGTACTGTAGTACATAGCTCTGTAGTACTATAGTTCATAGGGACCACACACATCAGAGGCACAGAGGTAGGAGCAGCCCAACATCTGCAGTAACCTACTGGTACCCTGGGGGGTTGAGGAGAAAACCAGACAGCTGTCCCTTTTGACCCTCAAACTGTTTCTATCTTAGGACTTTTGCTCCAACCGTTCCCTCTCCCTGGGACACTCTTTCCCCAGCTCTCAGCTTGTCTCACTCTCTCACCTCTTTATACAAATGTCAGCTTACCAGGGAGGCCATATTCTATACTATGACTTTCAATACCCTGTATTCAATACTGTGACTCCTACCAACCACCAGCAGCACTCCTCTCTACTGCCTTTCTCTTTTAAATAGCATTTATTACCTTTTAATAAATTGTATTACTTACTTATTGTGTCTATCGATGGATCTCCCTTCTAGAATACAAATTTTTTGAGGGCAGGGATTTTTGTTTTGTTCATTGGTGTATCTCAAGAACCTAGCATAATGCCTGGCTCATAATTGGCACTTGAACATTAGTTATGGAACAAAGGAATGGATAGATTACTCATAGCATTTTAAAATAAATTATCATCATATAATCAGATTTTCCATATAAAAGCTAGTTTGGTATAATAACACATTAAATCTATATTTAAGAATTAAAAAATATTCTTTTCTGATTGTTCCTTAGTTTTTCACTGTGGTTTTGCCACCATTATCCTCTCTTTATTCTCTCCCTCCCTTCCCCCTTTCTTTTTAGAGATTGGCATTGTATTCAGTGGATTATTAAATCTGAAAATCTGATAGGAATGAGAAGGCAAGTGATGTCAGTTTAGATATAATGTCTCAAGCTATATATTGACTAGCTCAAATAATTTTTGCTTTATAATTTTATTGGTTAAAAGTTGGCCTGTGTGAAGGTAGGCACATCTTTTTAATGCGAGAAGGATCTAAGAAAGAGCCCCTTAAAAGAACATTTCTTGTAGGTGTAAACAAAGTATCATTGAAGCTGGAATTTTAGTCCTTTTACTACTACAAAAGAAAGGTGTTCAAGGGACTTCTGGGTGGCTCAGCAGTTGACCATCTGCCATTGGCTCAGGTCGTGATCCTGGGGTCCTGGGATCAAGTCCTGCATTGGCCTCCTTGTGGGAACCTGCATCTCCCTCTGCCTGTCTCTGCCTCTCTCTCATGAATAAATAAATAAAATCTTAAAAGGGGTGGGGTCAAAACAAAAAAAAAAGTTTAAATTTTCAAATAAGCAATCCAGATGGGATGATTATCATACAGCCTTTTCACATTTTAATTTGGGGCTTAAAAACTTTCATCTAAACCAACATCAATTAATTACCCAAGTATGATGTCCTTATTATGTTAACTTAAAGAAATCATCCCAGTTATATCCCAAATCTCTAAGGGTGACTAAAGTCCCTCACAATTACCCATCTTACTGTTGGGATATTCTTTCTTTTGTTTAATCTAAATTCTTGAAATTGTAGTTTATACCAGTGCAGTAGTGTCAGATAATTGTGGCTGATGGACACAGGTGGTCAGTGTCTCCAGACCCCACACTCCATGTATTCAAAGAACATTCTCTGGAAATTACTACACTGTCTCTTGTTTGGACTCGGTAATTTCTATTTCATAAACCTCTTAGACTGTTCTTCAAAAGAAAGAGAGAGAGAGACAGACAGACTGTTTTCAACCCACTTAGCAATCTTTTTGGGTTCCCCTTTGGGTCTAGGGTAGGACTGGAGACTCTGCATTTCTAACAAACTCACAGGTAATTCCTAATCCCTACCACACATTTTGTTTTTCACATCTGTCTCAAATGGTCCAAAGATACGTAACAGTCACATCTGACCTAATAGTGACTGCATGTGGAATTTCTTTAAACATGTTTTTTCTAATCTAAATCATTTCCCTCTGTTGCCAAGTATATTATGGTGCAGATTTGTGAGCAGCCATTTACTCCCCAGATGTTTTTCCCTGAAACAGTCACGCAATGGCTGGGATATAGTAGGCACTCAAAAATATTTATTGGCTAGAATAAAATTTTATGTTGGAATCAACATTTTCTCAATCTAAGTTATTCTTCAAATGTTTGAACTAGCTAAATTTAACTTGTTGATTCTGATAGTTTGTCCCCAAATGATCAAAAGTTATTTCACATTATGGTCTTTTTCTTATCCCAATACAGCTTAGTTTACTAATTGAAAACAAACATTCCTGGGGCACCTGGGTGGCTCAGTTACTTAAGTGTCTGCCTTCGGCTCAGGTCATGATCCCAGGGTCCTGAGATCAGGCCCCATGTCAGACTTCCTGCTCAGTGGGGAACCTGCTTCTCTCTCTCCTTCCTTCTGCTGTTCCCCAGCATATGCTGTCTCTTTCTCTCTCTCTCTCTCTCTCTCTCTCTTTCTCTGTCTCAGGTAAATAATCAAAATCTTTAAAAAAAAAAAAAAAAAAAGAAAGAAAAAGAAAAATATTCTCTAGAAAACTCCAATACACCTCCAGATTTTGAGCATGATGTAGGGAAATAATGAAAAGGCATTAAGAGGAAATATGAAAACAAGGTTGAGGCATGTGAAACCTAGGAGAGAAAACATTGAGCCAGAAGATTTAATTTCTATTCTCACCTCTATTATTTATGAGTTATTTGACTTTGGACAAATTACTGTGCATTATTAGCTTTCATCTGCCTGGTTTCTGAGACCAGTGGGTTTGATCTTGGGCTCTGGAAGAGCTTGGTAGAGGGGTTAAGGGAGAGTGGAAAGATGCTGGGCAGACTTAGAGCAAAGAAAAAGATTTAATTGGTGGGATGCCTGTTTGGACACTAGAGATATGCTACAGGGATTGATAAAAAGTTGGAAACTGAGCACCAAAGACAAAAATCTAGTATTAGAACCGGTAGGAGCTATCCCAAAGCAAATTAAAAAAAAAATTTATGGAGAATCGGAAGTAAAGGAACTTAGGGGAAAATGCAATTCTAGTCTAGCAATACCATGAAATACTATGCAGCAATGTTTTTTGAAAAATATTTAATGCTTTGGGAGAATACTGATGTTATAAAAAAGGGCAAATGAGAAGAATATACAGAATTATATATATTATTTGACCCCAATTAGGTATAAAATAGATGTCTGCATATGTCTGGGTGAATTTAAAAGTTTGGAAGAAAAAAGAACAAATTAGTAATTGTGAATCTGTCCAGTTTGTGGTCCTTGTGATGATTTTTCTTGTCCTTTTGTTGTCGTCAGTCACTGATGTTTACTCTTCCCATTGCTGTTGGTCACTGTTATTTATTTTAGGAGTGATTCTTTAGGAGAGGCATCAGCGGTCATGGAATCTCACTCTCCCCAGGGAGAGAGTGAGCTGTGTGTTTTGAAAAAGTACCCCATGGAATTCTGATTCGCATATTTTATTTAGAACGTACTGGCTTTTTAAAATGCATTAAAAGTTTTATTAACTTCTATTTTTAACTTTTCAAAATTGTCTTTACAATTGAGTGTGTCCAGTATATCCAGTTTTAGCTAGGAAGCTCGGGTTACTGCAAGGAATATAATACCATTTGGACTAGGAAGCAGATTTTTTTTCGAAGAGTTGTCAGAAGCTCTTTTGAACCAGAATAATCTAGGATGCTTATTTAAGATGGAGATTCCTAATCCCTACCACACGTTTACTAAATCCGACCTTCCAAGGAAGTACTTCTCTGTCTTCAGTGTGTGTGCGAGTCATGTGGAACTTTGTTAAAGTGCGAATTCTGATTTCAGTGGGTCTCGGGTAGGACTGGAAAGTCTGCATTTCTAACAAGCTCACAAGTAATGCCATTGGTCTGCTGACCACACCGAAAAGCAGGGCTCTCTAAACCATAATGGGAGCTCCAACCAGTAGAACAGTGTCTCTCAAATGAAGACAGAACGAGCCAGATGTGGAATGTTTTTTGTTTTGTTTTATTTTATTTTATTTTATTTTATTTTATTTTATTTTATTTTATTTTATTTTATTTTATGTATTTAAATTATTTATTTATTTATTTATGATAGTGAGAGAGGCAGAGACATAGGCAGAGGGAGAAGCAGGCTCCATGCAGGGAGCCCGATGCGGGACTCGATCCCGGGTCTCCAGGATCACGCCCTGGGCTGAAGGCGGCGCTAAACAGCACTGGGGCTGCCCAGATGTGGAATGTTTTCAATGGAGCAATTGTGCCTAAAATGTGGCATGAAGCATCTGGCTCACATAAAGAAGTGTTGCCGAATAAAGATTATAGAACATCATGTAATGTGTATCAGGTGCTCTTATGAGCGGCCTTGTCAGAAAACCAGACTCATTGTTGCTTTGTTGTTGTAGATCCTGAGAATGTGTTGGAATTCCAAGTACCATGCAGTACAAAGAAAACTTTCCCTTTTCGTGATCGCTGCTCCACTGCGTGCTGTGTACCATTTCCTTCTCTCATCTTCCTTCTGTGGCTTTTACAGAGTCTGTGGCTGGTGTGATCACATTGTTCTTAGTCATGAAAATAGGATCTCTCTTCTGATTCTCTGTGGTAATGAGTAAAAAGATTGCTTCTGCTGAGGGGTGAAAAGGTCTTCAAACTAGTTTGCTTTCTGGTAAACAGCAAGGCTCTAGAGAGACCCTGAGAAGATGCCCGCTGTCTCCCTGAAGATTACATTTCTGCTAGCGTTTTGAAGGAGTGAGTTGTCACTGCTTACAGCTCAGGATGTGGTGCTGTGAATTTTGAAAGTTTTCAAGATTTTTGATTTATATTTTAATTTGATTTTTTGGTAGCTGACAAAGAAAAAAACATAGTTCTCTCTGGAAGGTACAAATTGAATTCTTGGCGAAAGCGACCAAAAGCAGAAATCAAAAATTTTGTAAGTTGTATGCACATTTGTCTATCATGTTGTTAGGAAAAGTATTGTGCTCATAGCCACTCTGTGATTTGGACCATGTTATGAAATCTTCCTGTGCCTTTGTTTCTTCATCTGTAAGGGGGAATAATAGTATCTACCTCATTGAGCTGCTGTGAAAATGAGATGACCGGGTGCACCATAGTGCTTGGCATGTAATAAGAACTCAATACATCGTAGCTATTACTACTGCTGTTGATATTGTTGAATTCAATTATATGCTAATGATACCTACCTTAACTTTCCTACTTAACTCATAAAAAATACAGCCCCATTTTGTGTGCAGTTCTGAGTCTATATTTTTATGATGCTTTTTATTATGGTTCATGATATTTTAATACTATTTTCAGCTAACTAGGTCCTTTTGAACCAAATTGATTTGCTAGTGTGAGCTATTGGGTGAGCAGAGAAAACACAAATGGAAAGCTGCTACTTCACATATCATTTACTTTTTACCAAATAATGGGAATCTCCTGTTTCATTTCGGTGTTTATAGTAACTAGGGGAACACTTGTCATGTTGAGAGAGAGACAGGATCCTCTCAACTTCTCTGCTATGCAGATGGTGACAACGTTTTGAGAGAGGAGTCTATCTTGGTGGGAAACATATTACAGGATGTGTGTGATACATATCAAAAATCAAAGCTTTTTTTTCCTTAAATGTGATTTCTGTGGCCCGAGGGCATTGACACTTGTCCTACACAGCAGGTGGGCTTCTGCATGGCCCTTAGGTGTTCATGCAACCTCCACTGCCCACCTGCTCTGCAGGCTCCTGGCAGGGCCACCCTTCATGGTTTCCTTTGGTTTTGGAAGAGGGAAAGAGAACAGAACCTGGCAAGTATTCTCTTGTCCCGGAAAAGTTGTGTTATCATCCTTATGGTTGTACTTAGAAAAGAACCATCTCAGATATTCTGTTCTCCTGGGATTGCTTCAGGCAGTGCTTTGAGTTGTTCTGAAACTTTATCAAAGGAGAAATAGGTGAGCCATGTAAATTGGGCTCCTTACTGAGTACTGGAGGGGTGTCTCTGTTCTACCTTTCACCAGAGATTTCATTTTTTCCACTTCTGCTCTTTACTCTCAGCCCAAAGGGCTGTCTTTTGAACATTTTAGATTCTTCGTGTGGGATGAAAGCTTTGGCAGACAAGGACTTCTTTCTGTGAAGCCCAGAAACCCTTTTCTTTTTGCTAGTAATCAGTATATGGCTAAGAATTTTCTCTAATGTGGTTAAGGAAATTTCAGAAACTCCTTTCCAATCCTTTTATTTGCTTCTCTCTGGTCATTTAAAGCTCTAATGCATATGTTCTTCACACACAGAGGGAAAGAAGGGTGGGTGGGAGGGGGGTTGGGGGACAGGAGAGAGAGACAGGAGGCTGCCTCATAAAACTCCCATCATTCACCCCCACTCGGTAGTCTATAAAAATCCCCTAGGTTTTGCTTCTAGAAAGAGCCTTCAGAATATTAGGACATTTGCATATGCACCATTCTCTTCCACTGAACCAAAGCCCTAACCATAGAAGCAATGTAAGACAGTGTTATCTTTAATCTTCTAGTCTCACAACAAATGCCAGAACTAGCCTTGGTAATGTCATGGTAGCCACCTGGAACAGAAACAATTTGCAAAACTACCTTTAATGAACAGTGCTTACATTTTGCTACAGTTAATTCTTTGGAAGAAGTCTGGCAGTGGGAGGTGTGTGTGATAATATTTACATTTACTTCACTGTGCCTACTCCTAATGTAAAGCTTTTTGGGTAATAGTAAAGTTGACTGTTTGGGAAGCCTCACTTATGTACACAAGCTATATATTAATATCATCTTCCTGGGGAAAATATATTTCATAGAAAGGGTTGGGACAAAGTATCTTTTTTAAGAGATTTCCTGCTTATTCTTATTTGTGTGGCCGATTCTTCTCCCGGGGCCCTGGCCCTCCAGCCACTATGAAAGAGTACCAGGTCCCTAAGCACAACCACGTTTCTATCCAGCTGTCTGTATGCCTCACTACCTGTACATTCCCTTTGTTTTAGTTCATGCAGAAGGTTGTAAGAAGCATACGGCACGTGATATTTTTTGGTGGGTAAAACATTGGCCAATGGAAGGAAAAAATTTAGGAAATGAATCTTTTGAAGAATATATGAGCACTCTTCATTTTATGTTGATTTTGGTCATAATCACTCTCTGACCTCCACTTTCACCTGCCTCCTATTCATTCTCCAATTCGTTCTCCAACCAGAATTGTTAGCATTTCTCCTATCCTTTTTTTAATCTCTAAAATTACACCATTCTAAAAATTAATGGTGCAACTACTACACAGTATCAGATAAATGTTTGTTTTTATAAAATATATATTACATATTTAAAGTGACTATTAGCTTAAATACAAAACAGAGAAAAATAATTAGAAAAATCATGTACAAGTGTCTATCCTGGTTATGCTTCTATTTTTAGGCAAGGCTAGTCATTTATCTTAATTAACATTTTCTACATTGATTAAGGTAGTTCTTTTGAATCAAAGAGTGTTCAAATTTGCTAATATATTTCAATTTCATAACCTCACACTTAATAGCAGGTATCAAGACTATTCAAAATTCTTTTTGAGGGCAATGGTGGCTCAGTTAAATGCATGCCGTTGGCTCAGATCATGATCTCAGGGTCCTGGGATTGTGTCCTACTTGGGCTCCCTGCTCAGCAGGGAGTCTACTTCTCCCTCTCCTGCTACTGCTCCGCACTCATGTGTGCATTGTCTCACTCTCTCAAATAAATCATAAAAAAAACAACAACAAAGTTCTCTTGAGCAATCAAAATACAAGTAACACACGTATAGTTGCTATGGGGTAGGAGTCTGTATATGTGCTTTCACATAATTCTCTTTTCTTTCGATGTTTTAGGTATGCTTTTTCTTCCTTAACAGAAATTTTCTTTTTATAAACCTAAAAATATACAGTTACAGAAGACAAAGCAAAACGAACAAATGGAAAAACATCGTTTCATTTCCAATATTCAGACCACTATAATTAGCATATTGGTATATTTCTTTTTTTTTACTTGATGTAAAATTGATCTACTACGTTATACTAGTTTCAGGTGTACAACACAGTGGTTTAATATTTGTATGCATATTGAAATAACCACAACTCTAGTTAACACCCATCATACTTTTCAAAGATTTTGAAAAATCTTTTCTTGTGATGAGAACTTTTAAGATTTACCTTATTAACAACTTTCAAATATGCAGTGCAGTATTATTAATTACACATTTTGGGTTGTAACCTCTTTTCAGATACTATTTGCAGATATTTTCTACTTAGTAGCTGGCTTTTTCATTTTGGTGATGGTTTCCTTTGCTGTGCGCAAGGTTTTTAGTTTGTTATTGTCCTACTTGTTTATTTTTGCTTTTGGAATCAGATCCAAAAAAATCACCATTGAGTCCAATGTGAAGGAGCTTACTGCTTATATTTTCTTCTAGGAGTTTTATGGTTTCAGATCTTACATTCAAGTCTTTAATACATTTTGAGTTCATTTTCGTGTATCCTTTAAGATAGGGGTCCAATTTTATTCTTTTGCTTGTGGCCATCCAGTTTTCCAACACCACTTCTAATTGAAGAGACTGCTATTTTCCCATTGCATATTCTTGGCTTCTTTGTTGTAAGGTAATTGACCATATATGCTTGGGGTGGGGTGGGGTGTTGATTTTGTCACTCTTTTTTCTAGTCTTTTGTTTTGTTTGCTTGTTTTTCTTGTTCATAGTTGAGACCATACTGCTTGAATGACTTTTTCCCACTACTTATTTCACTTAGTATTTTCATCACATAAACTGTAAAATATGGGGTAGTGAACCTTCTCTTGACACTTCAGTGGAACACTCTTAACAATCCATAGTGGTATGTGTGAGAAAGGAGAAATAGTTTAACAACTTGGCAGAGTTACAGAATGGAGTACACAGAACTGTAAGAACAAATAGCTGCTGAGCATTTTAGGTTTCCAAATTCCTTGGAATGTTTCCCAGTGACCTGCAGTGAAGGTGTGCTTGATCAACTGCCGTTGAAATTAGTGTTTTAGGCACTTGGTTTCCAAGAACTATTAATGAAACATCTGGCACTTTGCAAGTCGTCAGATGACGAATTCTCCGAGTTGCTATCCTCCAAATGTGTGATCTCTTCCCTTCCTTTTCTTCAAACGCATCCCACGTAGTTTTCCCCGTTTCTCAGCGTCCTTCCTCCAGGTACCATGAATTCCTTTCTCTAAATGTTCTGAGCACCTTCTTTGTAACTGCTGCCTAAAACATCCCACCCCCAACACCCCTAACACTTTGCTTTTTGCTTGGAAGTTTCCACATTCTTTTCTTCTTGGTCTAAATGGTGTTTCCTTAGGATCCCCTTGATCTGCCTTTATGACCAGTTTATTATGGTGAGGGGAAGTAACCCTCATTATATAATGCATGCAATGAATTGTTTAAGAACACTTCTAATAAGATGTTTTTAAGGATATTTGCAAGCTGTGTTCACATAGTGTTATATCAGTGATACCCACTAAATAAGCATGAAGTGTCAAGAACATTTGTAATGCAGAGGTTTCTTTTTTTTTTTTAAGATTTTATTTATTTATTCATGAGAGACACAGAGTGAGAGAGAGAGAGAGAGAGAGAGAGGCAGAGACACAGGCAGAGGGAGAAGCAGGCTCCATGCAGGGAGCCCGACGTGGGACTCGATCCCGGGACTCCAGGATCTGGCTCTGGACTGAAGGAGGCGCTAAACCGCTGAGCCACCCAGGCTGCCCAATGCAGAGGTTTCTAAGAACACATCTTGTAAGCACTATAGAGAATAGTGTTATATAGGTGGAAGCTGCACTGAATGCAAGTGACACCCATTCTGTAAAGAATGAAGTGATGAGTTCACTTATAACATAGATGTTTCTCTTTTTTTTTTTGACATTTTACTTACTCATTTGAGACAGTGAGAGAGAGAGAGAGAGAGAACACGAGCGGGGGGAGTGGCAGAGTGAGAGGGAGACACAGGCTCCCTGCTGAACAGAGAGCCCATGTGGGACTCTATCCCAGGACCCTGGGGTCGTGACCTGAGCCAAGGGCAGATATCTAAGCATATGAGCCACCCAGGTGCCCCAACATAGATAATTCTAAGACAGCTACTTGCAAGCTTCTTATGACAACTGTTACATCAGTGACTGGCAGTTATCCCCATGTGGTAGTAGATGGGTTACAGTGTTAAGATCACATGTAACAAAGATGCTTCTAAGAACAACAATAACAAAAAACAAGCCCACTGTGCCAGAAAACCTTTGTACAGTCCTCCCTGTCTATACCAAGATGTGTTTACCATTTGACAGCCCTTCAGCTAGAAAAATGGGGGCCGACAGACTGCCATAATGTAGCACCATAATAGGGTACTGTATGATTTGAGCTGTTCCAATCCAGAGATAATTTGTATAAGTTACAACAAGAGACTAAAAAAGATTGTTCTATAGAATATTTTGACCTTCTTTATATCATGGGAAATGAAGCAGGTTTGCATACAACTTTATAATATTTCTCGTAATTAAGGGGCAGTCTCCCTCTTAGAATCCTAAAGGAAGAAAGGAAAGCTCTACATGGATGTCCCTGCCATCAGTCATTTGTTTGTACAAGAAGGTGGCCAGTTACCTCACCCCTAGGGCACCTGTGCAGGGATGTGTCCCTAGAGCCTGACTAGCTTCTCTTCTCCCATCCCTTTTAGGCTGGGTATATGGGTCATCACTGTTTGGACTTTTGAAACAAAATGGAAAAACTTTAAAAGCAGTAAAATAACAAAAAAAAACAGTGCAAATATTATGGGACTGTTCTTTAACTTAAAAAAAATCTTGCTAGAAATAATAGGAATAGTGTTGAAAAAGAACCCTTCTGGTTCTTCCGTTCCTTGGTGTTTGACATCTTTTACTCCCTGCCTTATAAAAATAAAAATACATTTAATGAAGTTCTAGTAAGGAAAAGGGAGTAGCTCTGGTCTCTGGCCAGGAATTCCCCTTCACAGATATTGCCACATACTCCCCACTCTCCAACCCAGTTACTCTTCAGTACATCATCTGGTGTTTTTCCTTCGCAGCCCTCATCAACATTCAGAATTGTAGTGTGGATTTTTCTACATGTTTAATGTTTGCCTATCTACTTAGAATGCAAGCTCCCTGAGGGCCAGGTCCTTGTTAGTCCTGTTCACTCCTTTAGCTGTCTCCTTGGCCTGCCATGCATGGTATGGGGGGGCAAATATACATTGAATAACTAACTGATGCTTTAAATGAATGACTTCATTTTTTAAAAAGTAGATTCTGTTTTGTTTTGTTTTGAAGGATTTCATTTATTTAGTCATGAGAGACACACAGAGGCAGAGACCTAGGCAGAGGGAGAAGCAGGCTCCATGCAGGGAGCCCGATGTGGGACTCGATCCCGGGACTCCAGAATCAGGCCCTGGGCCGAAGGCAGACGCTCAATCGCTGAGCCACCCAGGCGTCTTAAAAAGCAGATTTTTAAGCACTGTCCTAGTTGGTTCCTTTGAGGAAAAGGGTTAACAAAGCATATAGGTTTCTGACAAGATTTTCACATTTGTGCAGTAAACACTTACTGAGGGCCTGTCACCAGGTCGAGCCCTGGAAATGCCATGTGAATAAGGAATGATCGCTGCCCTCCAGGTCCTCAGAAACTAGCAGAAGGACAGACACACATATGTGAATAACTGTAATTCTCTCTTGAAGAGTATAATAGAGTGTACACATGGGTCTTTGGAGAGTCCAAGGGGGAAAGATTTAATTCAGCTGGGGTATGAAAGTTTTTACCCAGGCATGATATTTACATTGGGCTTGCACAAAGAAGGGAAGTTTGGCAAGTTAATTAGCATAGGAACTAAAGGATCCCAAGCTGGTGATGGGGGCAGAGATGTGAAAATGAATGGCGTGTTGGGACAGTATTGTGTGTTTGGGGGCGGGGGTGCTGTAAATGCTGCACCAAAGAGTTTGGATTTGATCTTTAAGGAGCCAAGGAACCTAGCTGTGGTAAGAATTGCGGATGGAGTACAGCAGCGGGCAGCGTCCATTGGAGGGGACATGATGCTGTGGTTAGAAAAGTCAAACCATTTGGGAAGCCCAGGTGGCTCAGCGGTTGGGGGTCTGCCTTCGGCCCAGAGCATGATCCTGGAGACCCGGGATCGAGTCCCATGTCGGGCTCCCTGCATGGAGCCTGCTTCTCCCTCTGCCTGTGTCTCTGCCTCTCTCTCTCTCTCTGTGTCTCTCATGAATAAATAAAGTCTTTAAAAAAAGTCAAACCATTCACTGCTTTGCAGGCATTTTCTGTTAAAACGGCCTTAATTTAGAGTTCATAGTGTATCTTTCATAGAAACAGATTCTAAAATTTGACAGAGATGAGCATTTTGCTAGAAATTTGTAGCTCTTTTAAAATGTATTTTCCAGGCAAAGACTTCTTAATGTATTTTTATGTTGAATTTTAGAAACTTTTGGAAAACACTTTTAAAAATTGTACTTCGATACATGTTACAGTGTGAGTCCCTCCCTATAGAACAAACATAATGAATCTTTTTTTTTTTTCAAACATAATGAATCTTAATGTGACATGTAATTAAATACTTTGGATTCTTCCAGGTGAGTGAAAGACCTAGGTCTTCTCCCTCTATGCCATAGTTCAAGGCATGCCTTTTTATCAATACATCGTCAAAACCGAACCAAACCTTTTTCTCTTGCAGTTCCACGGCAGCCTTCAAATGACTTGTTTGAAATATTTGAAATTGAAAGGGGAGTCAGTGCAGATGATGAAGCAAAGGATGATCCAGGTAGATACTTATGCTTTTAGTATGTTATAATGACATTTTATTGTATCCTTCCATTTCCTGAAAATGACTTTTAAACTGTATATTGTTTAGTTACATCTAGGAAAAGTGTACTCTTTTTTTTTTTACAACTTGGTTTCCTCTGTAGTTATACAGTTATCAAATGAAAATAATTATATATCATCATTATTTTCTTTTTAAAAAGTATTAAAGCAGCACTTAAACTGTGAAGAGGAAATCATATTTTGTACATGATGACATAAGAAGGTCATAATTTGGCAACATGTGTTCTATTTTTACAGCTGAACACACATGCACAATTGTTCTAAGAAAGGATTCATGTGATTTTCCTTTGATCTCATGGAGAGAAGTTCTAGTGGGATAGTTAAGTGTGGCTAGATAACCCTTGTTCACAAATTTGTTTTTACCGTTAGTCATTGAGTTTGCAGTCTACTCATCTTTCTGGTTGTTTTCTTATAGGTGTTCTGATACACAGTTGTAATTTTGACCATGGGCTTTGTGGATGGATCAGGGAAAAAGACAGTGACTTGCACTGGGAACCAGTCAGAGATCCAACAGGTAAAACCAGTTCATCTTTATCAGTTTGATCCTGTCTGAGGACCCTAGTTTTGACAATCTCTCTGTTTGCCCTCTTCATTCAGTAAAGAAAGATCTCATCTAGCATTTCATATTCTACTTTTTTAAAAGTGAACTACACTTGTCAGCAATAAACTAAAATTATATTATGGGAAGACAAGTAGTTCATTAAAAGGCCAGCTAAATTTCTCAAAACACTTGGTAAGTAAAACATTTAGACTCATACTAACATATAATTTTCAAGTTACTTGTAGTGCCCCATTCCCAAGCATGAAAGAAATAATGGTACATCAGCCATGGTGGCCATCCCTAGTTGTTTTCTCAGTTATGTCCTTTTTTTTTTTTTTTTTTTTTTTAAGGATATGACACATAGCAAGAAGAGACATTGCAAGTTTTTGTGAAGTTTGAAATTTTTTCTAGAGAAATATTCACATCTAATCTAGACATTGAAGAAATTAGTTATGAATTACCACCACTTATTCCCCAAGAGAATGTTTTTAGAGACGTAGATTTAGACATAGTTCCTTGGAAAATTAACAGATTCATAAATCGCAAGCTCCCTAATGTTAGAAAGTTTCGGAGCTTACAAGATGTTTTGTCATCCTGTTTGAAGAAGCAAAGTTACATATTGTTGTTGGTTTTATCCTCCCCTCAGTAATTACATCTTTAATGGGTGGGGCCAACTTAATGGAAGGGTCAGGAGTGAAATTTCTTTTCTTTCCTTTATATCCTGGTTCTAGACTTAAGAATGAAAGATACAAGACATGAAGACAAAGTGTGTTTTGTGTCTTAAAAAATTAGTTCTAGAGTAGCATCTCAGGTATATAGATAGAGCACAAAACACTGAAAGTTAACTTGAGAGAAGATACGCTCTGTTAAACCAGTTCTTAAAATTCAGTGTGCATACAGATCAGCTAGGGGCCTTGTTAAAATGGAGATTTTGTTGCATTTCTAACATGCTCCTTGGGGATACCTGTGGCATTAGTCCTTGTTGCACAGTTTGAGTAGTAAGTTATTAAAAAAAATTAACCCAAAAATATATTCATTAGGTCCCTCTAAGGTAAAAACAGAGCAGATTTTTAAAAATGAAAATTTGAAGGCACCTGCGTGGCTCAGTCAGTTGAGCGTCTGACTCTGGATTTCTGCTCAGTTGTGGTCTCCAGGGCTTGGGATCCAGCCGCTCAGAGGGGAGTCTGTTTGCCTCTCCCTCTGCCCCTCCCCCAACTCATACACGTGCGCGCACACAGGCTTGCTCTCTGTCTCTGAAATAAATCTTTAAAAAAATTAAAATTTGAGGTAAGCTTTTAAAAATACGAATACTCAATAAGTTCCAGATGGGTTTTTAGATTTATCTTAGCTATAAAATAAATTTTATTTTTTTAAGGTTTTATTTATTTATTCATGAGAAACAGAGAGAGAGGCAGAAACATAGGCAGAGGGAGAAGCAGACGCTCAATCGCTGGATCGCAAGACCTCTGGATCAAGACCTGAGCCAAAGGCAGACACTCAACCACCGAGCCACCCAGGTGCCCCTGAAATAAATTTTAGTGCCCCCCCCACACACACACACATTTAAAGTTGACTCTGAGCAGGACATTATTATTAATGTCATAGATATCTATGGCTAAGAGAGAAATCATTTATTTAATATCTGCTGTAGTCCTGATTCCTTCATCATCTCATTGGTTCAGCTCAATCCTCTTACCTACCCTGTGAAGCAGGTGATATTGTTTATGTTTCACAGAGGAAGTACTGAGGCCCAGAGCTTGTATACATTGCCTGAGGCCACAGAGCTGAAGAGTGGACTTTGTATCTAGACCTCCCTGTACTGCATGTGGCCTCCCTCCTTTGGTAGTGTGCTCTGTCTGCTGAGCAGATCTCAGGCCTGTAGATTTGACTGACCACTGACCTGAAGTAGTTTGCTACAGAATGAAAGATCTTTAACAGTCATGTAGGATAGAATGGTGAGCATGGTTCATGGTCGTAATGAATAACTCAAGTAAGATACATTGGTAGAGTTATTCATGCTAATAAACACAGAGGAATTCAGTATTCATTATACTTCCATGTGAGCATCCTATGAAGAAAATCTACGTAAGATGCTTGATTTTTACAATTTAGCTACTATATTTTAGATCCAGTTTTATATTTTAACATTTTTTATTATTCGTTACATATGTAAATGTTTAAATTTGTTGTGACCCAAATTCCACTTGCTCTCTGATAGAAAGAGAGGTTTGGAAATTAGAATTGTAAACCAAAAAATTTGAAGCAGTCATTTGGCTATGATAGCATAAAATAAATTGAAAGAAGTGGTGACTGTTTCTGTGATTGGGAAGCCCGGACAATTACTTCTGGCCCCCGAAGGGGGGGTGCCATTCTTTCTCTGCTCTTGTCCCTTCTCCTCCTACATTCTGCTGATAGCTAGTAGGATGCAAGGGAAAGTTACTCAAATAAGAGGGGTGAAAAATTATTAATATGAGTAAAACCTGTGTCATCACTGCCAAAAAAGTGGGGTCATTTCCATAGAAATATGGTATTTTTTTTTTTCCAGAATGGCAAATTCACTTTGGTGGGTTCTTTCTAGTCTGAGAAGAAGAGAGAGAACTGTAGGTCCCTTCTAAAAAAACGACCTAGTTGGAAAAGTATCTCAAAGTCTGTGGGAAAACAAGTGAAGAAAAGAATGTTTAGCTTGGAGAAGAAATAATGGAGCAAGACTGCTTTTCAAATATTTGACCAACAATATCACAGTTATTCTGGAACCACAAGCAGATGAGAAGTCATATCAGTAGGTAAAAGCCATAGGGAGATCAATTTGGTTCACTCTCAGAACTTCCAAGCATCAGAGCCGTCTAAAAAGAGAACAGGATGACATGGAAATAGGGAGCTCTCCATTGTGGAGGCATTTTGTGTTGTTTTGAGCATTAGATAAGGGTTGGGTTGGAAAATCTGCTACACCACTTCGGAGAGCCTCTGACTGAGAGTGGCATGCCCTAGGCCTTCCCAAAGTGATTGCTGAACAGCTGGACTCACCATTGCTTGGGCAATGGGTGGGAGGCCTGGACGATGGCAGAGGGGAATTGGGGATAAGAGTGCACGGCATATGTCAGGCTAGAATTGTTGAGCTTTTTAGAATATGTTGGGGAATTCTAACCAAATACTGATGGAAACCTACTAATAAGCCTTATTATGGAAAGTGCCTATTTTTCTTCTAGGAAGTTCAGGGATGTGACTGTGTGTACATCAGAGGCTAAGACCAGAGAAGAATATAACCAATTTAATAAATTATTTCTGTGTATTATCTAAGTATCAAGCCAACTGTTTCTTTTTAGACTATACCATATTTGTAAAGGAGCATATGTTTGGATTTCCACGGTTATGACTGATTTTAAAGTGCATTTCTTGCGTAACATCCAGATTTGCAGATATTTTCATGCTAATATCTCTAAGAAAACCATCAAACTTACAACTTTGAGAAACAGCTGCGAAGTACTTTCAGTTGCTAGCTGCTCTTCCCGGTGCTTACTAGGTTTTGTTTACCGCATTCAGTCTTGAAATTAATTGTGAGGTAGTGAAATTAATACATGCCTCTAAGGAATGGAAGATTCTGCTGCTGACAGATGTGGTGACGTGCTACAGGCCTGTGGCTGTGGCCCTGAAGACACACCCTTCTGTAAATGTCAAGGCTGGACCTCTGGGCCCCTTTTCCTAAAACCCTGAGGATCAGGGTTAAAGGAAACTGATTCAGGGCTATGTCTGCTACTGATAGCTACAAGGTACTCACTTTAAAATAGCAAGCAAGCCAGCCTGTACATGCAAGTATGCCTATTACAGCATTAAACATTATTTTGAAATACACGCAAATGGAAAAATCAACAGCAAAAATAAAAGCTTCCTCCCCCAGCCCTGGCTCCCAGTCACCTTCCCCAGATGCAACCAGTTCCTTGGTTATCTTTCCAAAAACACATTTTTTCTATACAACAGCACCCTGCTCTGTAGCTTGCTTTCCTCACTGAAAGATTATATCCTGTAAGAGTTAACACACACGTGGACTTTGAAGCCAGAAGGCTTGGGATGAAACCTAGTGCCATCACTTACTAGCTTCGACCTTGAGCAAGTTGTTTAAATTGAAATAATAGTATCTATTAAACATATGTGTGCATTTAAAGCACTGCCTGGCCCACAGTTACCATTAAAATAGTATTAGCCGTATTTTTTTAAAGATTTTATTTATTTATTCATGAGAGACCCACAGAGAGAGAGGCAGATGAAGAAGCAGGCTCCAAGCAGGGAGCCTGATATCGGACTCCATCCTGGGACTCCAGGATCATGCCCTGAGCCAAAGGCAGGCGCTCAACTGCTGAGCCACCCAGGCTGCCCCAGTATTAGCTATTGTTGTTGAAGGTTGTCCTGTATCAGTACATACAGAACACCCTTATTCTTTATGGCTGTTATTTCATTCCTTCTTAGATGTAGCACACTGTATTTAACGGGCCATCCACTGAGGCACATTTCAGAACAGTGCTGCAGTTAATAGCCTTGTACATGTATCATTTCATATATACTTAAATATATCTGTAGCATGAATTCCTAGATGTGGAATTGCTAGGTCAAAGGGAATTTGCATTTTGACTTTTCATAGTTTCTAAATTGCCCTTCTTAAGAATTGTAGAAATTTATGCTCCCACCAGTAATATTTAAGAAGCATCCGCAGTAGATCTAATTAAACTATTTTTTTATCCTTGCCAAGCTTATAGGTGAAAAGGCATCTCCTTTTAATTTTTCTTTTATTGTGAAAAGTTGACCATCTTTTCATATATTTAAAGTAATTCTTTTCCATGATGCCCTCTGTTTTGTGTGTTATTAATTTGTAAAGTTCTTTATGTTAAAAGGGAACTTAGTCCTTTTCATGTGTTACAACTATTTTTTTTTTTGCTTGTCTTACTGTTTTATGATATTTTATCTTAGAAAAGCAAAAGTTTAGAGGCCACTTGTGATGAGCACTGGGTGCTATATGTAAATGATGAATCCCTGAACTCTACTCCTGAAAATAATATTACGCCATATGTTACCTAACTGGAATTTATTTTATTTTTATTTTTTTAAGATTTTATTTATTTATTCATGAGAGACACAGAGAGAGAGGCAGAGACATAGGCAGAGAGAAGCAGGCTCTATGCAGGGAGCCCCACATGGGACTCAATCCCAGGTCTCCAGGATTATGCCCTGGGCCAAAGGCAGGCGCCAAACCGTTGAGCCACCCAGGCATCCCACCTAACTGGAATTTAAATAAAAACTTGAAATTACAAAAAAAAAATAAAATTAAGAAATTTGCTAAATTATTAATGGCATACTTGGAGCTATGAAATATGTCTATATTGTTGACATAGAAAAATGACTGATATATTTAATGAAAAAGGAAAGTTATTACACTGTAAAAAATGTTCATATTCAAGTGCATTAGTGTTCACGTAGTTACATAGAAGTTCAGAAGTTAAAATGTTAGTAATTATCTCTGGCTTTTGAAATCATTGCATATTTAAATTTTCATTATGCTTTTCTATTTATCTCATTTTTCCTGCAGTGGGTATTACTGTATTCTCTTGAAAACAAAAAACAAAAAATTAAGCTCTTTGCATTAGAGAGGTAAATACCAGCAAACTGTAATGATATTTGTTTTACCTGGGCTGGTTTCTCAGCGAAGAAATATAAATATATTAAAAAAAATCACTGTAAAATACTCCCCTATTTTTTGACCACACAGTTAACAGATAAAATAATGGACATTATGTTGTTCTCTTTGTAAATTGAAATTTTAAAGGCATAAAGCAGTCGAGTTAAAAATAAGTACATTTAAATTTTATCACTATGTACTATTTACAAAAACAAACTTTAGATACTGTGACTCTTTAAACTGAAACCATTGAAATACTTAATTTTATATTTAAAACAGTATCTTGGAATCAGAAGTAAAATTTTTATGTAATAGGTAACTTGTTGGGGGTGCTAGATCAGTTTTCCCCTTAGCTACTGTTCCACCCTTGTAACACTTCCTTTTATTAAAAAGGGAAAGAATTCTTCATGGTAAAACAAAAACCTGGTGCCCACAGAGCAGCTCTACAGAGAAAGAGCAATTGTAGCCTCATTTGTCATGATTTACATTTTAGTTTTAAATACCTCTACAGAAGGACTATTTGGCTCTTGTTAGGATGCCTTGGTTTGTTGTGTTGTTTGCAGGCCGTGTCTGGCATAGTGATGTTAGTGTACATTCCGCAGGGTCTTAAGGTAATCCTTGTTTTCTTAAAACTTTCAGGTTAACTGTAATAACCTTGTATCTTAAGTCTTAACCCAAATACCTGTGATGATTCAGAGCCGACTTACGAGGAGACATTTAAGCCCCATCTAAATGTTTTGGCCCACAGTATTGTTTGGATTAATTTGGTGGGGCACAGGGGTGGGAGGAGGCTAAGAAATTCTGTGTGTGTTTTCGGTGGGTCAAGTACATGCCTCAAGGATCTGTTGCCCTGAAGTGGGTTTTTTTGCTATATTCTTATGACATCATTTATTCAACAAATGACATCAAAGCCCTACCATATGCTAGGATATAAAATGGGGTGATGTGAGGGGAAAGGTTAGTTCTGATACCAGTGAGTTCACCGTCTCCGTCTCCTGGAGGACAGAAACCTATAAACCAGTGATTCCAGTCTGAGAGGAGCCAGGGCTGAATAGGGAGTCAGGCAGTTCTGAGTTCAAACCATTGCCCTGCCCCTCATTGGGTGCCTTCACCTCTTCAAGCCTTACCTTCTGCAGGTGCAAAACAGGCCAAGCCAATGTTCCTTCAAAGACACATTAGTGGGACGCCTGGGTGGCTCAGTGATTGGGCGCCTGCCTTTGGCTCGGGTCGTGGTCCCGAGATCTGGGATCGAGTCCCGCATCAGGCTCCCTGCAGGGAGCCTACTTCTCCACCTCTCTCAGTCTGTGTCTCTCATGAATGAATCAATAAACCTTAAAAAAACAAAACAAGACAAAAGCAAAGACATGTTAGCAGGGCCCAAGCCACTTGTGTTTAAGAGCCTAAAGAGTCAGCCACAGGCGGAATATACACAGATCCCCCATTTGGTCGGGGACTCAGAGAAGTCACTGGAAGAACAGGACATCCCCCAGATTATCATGCCTTATACAGAGTAAGCATAAGAAAGAAAGGACAGTTTATCTTCTAACTGAGAGATAAGTAGCGTTTCTACCAAAACAGGTACAGGTGTTCAACATTCCAACCACAGGTTTCTTGTGGATAATTAAGTGCGGAAACGCAGTGTTATTTTTCAGTTGGCTGTAATAAAACAATTGGGAATATCATTTGTACATGGATGGACTGAGTTTCAAAATACTACTTGCCACTTTCCCTCTCTCGAAAAGCAAGAGAAGAGCACTTCACGGCTGCTTAAACTACCCCACCCCACCCCTACGCCACAATGGCCCTTTCCTCTAACAATTTAAATTTCCACAAACAATAGCCCTGGAGATCTGAAGACACCATCAAAGTGACCTGTCCGAAGTGAAAGGTTTTAATATTTTGTGTACATGTACATGTAATAAAAACTTACGTATTAATGATATATAATGGTATAGATTTGTTTTGATGTAAAAATGTCTTAAACTACTTACCTACAAATAAAATTGATGCTCCAGGAAGATGTAGAGGATTCCAGAACACCTCTGCATCTTCTTGGGGTTAGGGGTACTCCAGTGTAAGAAACATAGCAAACTTGCCTTTTCAAAGGATCTTTCCTGCTTTAGATATTTTTTTTTTTTTTGAGTGGAGAGAAGAAAGAATAAACATATTTAGTGCCCCTTTAGGTTACTGTGTCTTCTACCGCCTGGGGGTTAATCATCCACATAAAAAATTCTCCCTGGCAAATTAGAGTCAAGCAGGCAGCCAGCTTGACAACATAATCATACGTTGGTGAGGATCAAGAGATTGTGAGCTTGTGTCTGCCTGTGTGTGTCTGACCATATTGGACAGGAAATAGTCATAGTGTTAGGATTTGCATTCTCCACGAGCCAAGTGTTTTCTATACACACAAGCCATAGACTATAAGGGAGGGATAGAAGTAAGCCCTATTTTCCTCCAGAAATCCGGAATTCTGTACAAACGACTGGCCCGGTTTGCAGTTGCCTCAAAGTCGAGCTGCGCCCGTGCTGTCTGCTGGAGCGCGGTGCCAGCACGTACACACAGCCCTGCTTTTCCCATTCCAGGTGGACAGTATCTGACAGTGTCGGGAGCCAAAGGCCCAGGGGGAAAAGCCGCTCGCTTGGTGCTACCTCTCGGCCACCTCCTGCATTCAGGGGACCTGTGCCTGTCGTTCAGGCACAAGGTGACTGGGCTGCACTCCGGCACGCTCCAGGTGTTTGTGAGAAAACACGGTGCCCACGGAGCAGCCCTGTGGGGAAGAGATGGTGGCCGTGGCTGGAGGCACACACAGATCACCTTGCGAGGGGCTGACGTCAAGAGCGTAAGTAGAACCGCAAAGGAGGCAGAGCTGGGGGGTTCTCCTTTCATAGGAGAACTCTAGGGTCCGGGCTTGAAGAAGCCTTGTTCTTTTCATTAATTCAGGCACGAAGGTTTGGGTCTTTCTGGGTATGAGAACCCCATTCGTGACTCTTCCTATAATCCCTTTTTGCTGCTGCTTCCATTCTTCATCGCAACCTATGACCACCACCGCTCTCCCTTCACGCTGGTGAAAATCCTCTATTTTTAATGAAAAAAAGAATTCAGGAATTGAAAAAAGTGAACAACTTGAAAGGGCGAAGGTGGTGAGCTTAACTGCACCTGCTTTCCCTTTTTCTATAAACGTCTTTACTTTTCAGAGTTACCCTAAAGTATTTTTTTCTTTTTTGAACTATTTCTTTAAAGTCTAATTTTGCCTCAGAGATCATAGTTAAGCAGCCTTGGGTGGAAACGCAGAACAATATGCTTGGGAAGTCCTATTCTGTTCAGGACAGGGTGTGGGAAAAGCTTTGATTGAGTATATAAATTTTATCTGAAGTAATCAAGTCATCGAAAACAATTAAATGATCTATAGCATCCCACCGAAATGAGGTATTTGGAAGAGCATCTTTATGCTCATATTCATACTTGCTATTAGAAGATTGTGCATCTATGACGATAGGTGTGGCTCCTAGAAACTATGTTGAAAGGGATAGACTCCGTTAATATAGCTTTTATCTGTCTTGGATTTGTTTTACTCTTCAAAAACCATTTAATATTGTTTGGAAAAATAAAGGCATTTCAGATCATTGCATTGAAAAGTTTAAAAGAGAAAGGATGCTCTGCAGAAGATAAAATACAAGAAAGTGTGTGTGCTTTACAGAAGTCAAGCAACACCGTGATTAGATTGGAGTGTTTGGTTGGAATCCATTTCAGGCAACAAAGCCGGCTCAACCCAAGGAGGAAAGAGCCAACGGCTAGGATGGGCTGCATGATTATGATCTTTCAGATCTTTGGCTCTTATTTCTATACCTTTATATTCCATTTCATTTTTCACTTCTAATTTTGGTAATCTTCGGCAAAGTGTCCACCTCATAAGCATTCCGAAGTTGAAGTAGTCTTTCAGAACAGCTCCTTTAAAGAGTAACTGCTTCTGAGTGACCTGGTCTAACAGTTTACCGCTTGTAGTTTGTCCCAGAGGCGAGCTCATGTGACACCGGCTCTGTTCCAGTCTTCCCTTCTGTTGAGGAAGTTCACAGTTTGGTTGTGGGGAATAGCTTGCCTTTATTTCGCGAAATGAGCGGGTGTTGGGAAGGGGCAGAGGAGGCTTGACCTGTGTGTGCGTTCTCTCCCCAGGTCATCTTCAGAGGTGAAAAGAGGCGTGGCCACACTGGGGAGATTGGATTGGATGATGTGAGCCTGAGAAAAGGCCACTGCTCCGAGGAACACGAGCAACTTCCCAACTAGCAATGAATTGCCCTGTTGCTCTTTTCTTTTTCCAATCTTCACCTCCTATCCCCTCCTCCCTCTTATCAGGCCTAGGATACGCAGGGGTCAGTGGGTCAGGAGAAAGTCGGGTGGGTGACCCACACCTTGCTGGCCTGCTTTTGTGCAATTCCAATGAAAAGTGACGTCCCCTTGAAATACAAGGGGGGTGCCTGTAGACACATCCAAGCCAGCTTTGGGTGTTATCCTCCATCCTTGTCTCTTTAGGAAGGCCTTTGACATGTGTGCCATCCTTCGTCCCAGTTACGAGGTATTCCTAGTAGCAAATGATGGGAGAAGTTTGCAAAAGAAATCTGTGCAAATGGCCATTCTGTTAGCTGTTCAGTGTTGTACCACGAGTAGTATTGACTTCCCCTAAGATATGTTGTACAATGTGCTTGTGAAATTGGTTTCTCCCTTTAGCCTGTTAGCTCTGGCCTGACCTGAACTCTGACTTTTACTGCCATTCACTTTATAAAAGAAGGGTGTGTAACATATCAAGATGCATTTATTTCTCGTTATCTGTATTTTTCTTTTAAAGATGATTATGTAGAGTGGGCACGAAATCCCTCGTTAGTAGTATTGTGTTTTGTGTAAATGTGCTATTGGTATTAAGTAGTTATGTCTTCCTAGTATTTACAGACTCTAGTTGCAAGGGAAAAGGCAGCTTGTGATTTCTTGAATTAAAAACTACCCAGTGAAATGTCGTCCAGCTCCATGACCTTATTTTGGCCACAAGAGAAAATTGGAAGAGATGTCAGGGGTGGAAGTGGAGGGATGAATTTTTTTCATGGCCTTGATTCTGATCACTGTAAAGGATAGTGAACCATTCAGGTAGACGAGAAGCAGCAGTTAACATATAAAACCCTCGCTGTTTCAGGTTATACTTTAAAGCCAACAGTTTTACAATAACATGGCTCTCTTTGGTCATCTGTAAAAAGCTCTGTAAAAGTTCTGCTTGTTTCAGAGAAAAGATTCTGTTTATGGAAGGGTGAGGGGAAGCTCTGTGGGAACAGATTTTCATGCTACCTTTTAAGTCCATATACATTTAGGCAGGTCTAGCTCATTACTTATGTGCCTCTTGTCAGAAGGGGATAGGAAGCAGGTCCTATGCTGGGAGGCATTATTTTGTTGGATTCACACACGCATTGGAGCAAGAGGACAAGATTGGAATTCTCAGATCTAGGAACCCCCAACTACATTTCCTTCCTGGATATTTTACCTTTATATTAAAAAAAATACACAACTTTAATGAGGCATCTTACTCCTGAGGCTTTTCTTCATTTCTGATTAAGTAATCAAACTATTTTCTGCTGTTTTTGCCAGGAATCACAAAGATGATTAAAGGGTTGGAAAAAAAGATCTATGATGAAAAATTAAAGGAACTGGGATTATCCAGCGTGGAGAAGAGAAGACTGAGGGGCAAACCATTGCTGGTTTTCAAGTGTATGAATGGTTGGTACAGAGAGGATGGTGACCAGCTGTTCTCCATATGTGCTAAGAATAGAACAGGAGGAAACAGGCCTAGACTGGAGTGTGAGGGGCCATTTCCTGGCAGGGACAATTATTAAATTAGAATCCTTTGTTTAAGAAAAAAAAAAGTGAATCTCTGTCTCTCTCCCTCTCTTTCTCTTCTGTCTCACTTTCTTTGAGGCTTTTTAAAAATTAGATAAAAATCTGTTTATTTAAGATGGCTACAGATGTTCTTATGTCAAGGTGGAATAACAGATTACGGAATCTTCCAAAAGACGTTTTGATCCTCTAACTACGTAATGAAAATCTTCAAAACTGAGTCATTCGGATGAGGCCAAGGTCTAATTTAGGCATTTACCCCTTGGTCCCTAATGGAGGAGAATCAAAAGGGGAAAAAGCCCACCAAATGCAGAGCTCACTAAAAGATCTATGGCAAACCCAGCAGGATTAAAACAGGAAAACAAATCTCAGTATTCTTAAGAGTATGATGGACATGTATTTTAGTATCTTAATATTGTAATGTGGTTGGGTTCATTTTTTTTTTTCTTGATATCCCTTTCACTTGCTTAGTGGATGGTATTTCGGGTTTTTAAAGAGACCATAATAAAGAACAGAAGTTGGAGAGTTTTTTGTCTGGTGCGTTCTCTCTGCAATGTGTGTGACCACTTCACATGGCCACTGATGAAGAGTGCCATGTTCAACACCTCTGTCAGGGTCTTTGCTTCACCTAACCACTGTGATTAAGTTTCTTTATCAATTGGAATTTGCCAGGTTCCACAAAATGGTAATTTTTTTTTTAAATAGTTACAGTAGGGTATCTTTGGTTATTTAACTTGGTGGAGGCAGGACCGGAGCTGGATGTAAATCAGTGAGCCTTTGAGTAGGGGCCAGGCAGTAGGGCTTTAGATCCATTGTTAATGATTCATTTCCTTTGTGGTCCTATAACTGCACAACTGAAAAGGAAAAGGGGGAAATCGTTGAAAATGTCACTTTTAGGTGCCAATAATACATTGCACTAAACTGACAGAAGTTATCCAGAGTACTGTATGACATCTTGTTTATTATTTAATGTTTTCTAAAGTGAAAAATGTTAGTGGTTTTCCAAACAGCCAAATAAAAATAATTCTTTGTAAATAAAAGCACTATTAAATGATACTTGTCTGTTATTATTTTGAGTTTTGTTTTTGATTGCAAGAATATTGGAGTAGTTTGATGTTTCCCAAAAGTCATCTATTCTAGGACCCCCTTCTTGGAAAACTGGGAAAAAAGATGGTACCCACATGAGGATGCCTTTTCTCATCAGCATGCACAGGAAAAGAGATCAGAAGATCCCTATAGCAAATGTCATACCTTGGCAAATTGCTTTAGTTATGTTTTCTTATATCTCACTTAGTTGCAAACATTAGCCTCAAGTCCTTTCATAGGAAGGCAGGATAAGCTAGAATATATAAATATATATGAATTCCAAGTGAAAAGTCTTTTAGTAGTGTTGGTTTTGTTAACTTATAATAGTTTACTCATATTCCAACAACTTTTCCTGGTGGAGAAGACAACTATAAGGAAACAAATCTAATGAAATCATGCAGGATTAAAAGTCCTCCTGACGAGGTAATGAAGGGAACCCCCACTCTAGCACTGCAAACTGCAGTGGGGAGAGATAGTACTGGGGGACTCTGAACAAATTTTCCTGTTCCAGGGCACAGAAGAAACATTTTGGTTTAAAAGAGCAACTAGTATACAAAAGATCCAGCCCTAGCCAAGTATGCAGAGAAGGGGGGACCCTCTTACACAGTTGGTAGGAATGCAAACTGGTGCAACCACTCTGGAAAACAGTGTGGAGATTCCTCAAAAAGTTAAGAATAGAACTACCCAACAATCCAGTGATTCTACTACTAGGTATTTACCCAAAGAATCCAAAAATACTAATTCAAAGAGATACACACACCCTGATGTTTATAGCAGCATTATCAACAATAGCCAAATTATGGAAACAGCCCAAATGTCCCATTGACTGATGAATGGATAAAGAGGCGGTATATATGGTGTATATATAGATTATATATTATATTTAAATATATAATGGAATATTAGTCATGAAAAAGAATGAAATCTTACCATTTGCAAAGACATGGATGAAGTCAAAGAGTGTTATGCTAAGCAAAATAAGAGAAGATAAAGACCATATGACTTCACGCATATGTGGTATTTAAGAAAAAAATTGGGAGGGAAGAAGCAAACCAAGAAACAGACCCTTAACCACAGAGAACAAACTAATGGTTACTGGATGGGAGGTGGGTGAGGGGATGGTTTAAATAGGTGACGAAGTGCTGAATCACTAAATTTTACACCTGAAACTAATATTACACTGTAGATTAACTGGAATTTAAATTAAAACAAAAAGAACAAAGAGCCAGCCTCAGAATGTTGCCAAATGGTGGGAGAGCTGCCGGAACTTTCTGCTGGTCAGAGGGGCCGCTGAGTGCCATGGCTTACATTCCCCATCCATCTTGATAGCATGGATGGAAGCAGTCCACATGCCCAAGGCAGCTCCCATGTCAGGAGCCCTGGGCCCCTAGCCGACACCAGCCCCAGCAACTCCACACTGAGGCACCCCAGCACAGCACAGCAACAGTGGGACACCCCTCATCAGCATGCACTACAGCTCCATCTGTTTCACCAAAGTAACAGGTAAGACACACCCCGAAACACTCCAGGCTTCTACCAGTTTAGCTCCAGACAACTTCCTAGAGTGCGTGTGGAGCACCCCAGGACCCCATGGCCCACACTGCACCCAACTCTAGCTGCTCTGCCAGGGAGCTCTCTCTGCAGAGAGCCTCAGGACATACTGGCTTGCATCCACCTTAGCTTCAGCTATCCTGCCAGGGTGCCCTCTGTGTGGAGAGCCCTGGGACCCTCATCCCCACCTCAGCCCATACTAGAAAGTACAAAACACTGCTGAAAGAATATAAGACCTAAATAAATAGAAAGTCATTCTATGTTAATGGATTAAAACATGTAATGTTATTAAGATGGTAGTACGACCAAAAGTGATCTGTATATTCAGTACAATCCCTATCACAATTCCAATGACTTTTTGAAGAAATTGGAATACCAATGCTCAAATTGATGTAAAATTTAAATAGGCAAAATGATCCTGAATATGAAGACAAAGTTGGAAGATTCATACTCCCCATTTCAAAACTTACTACAAAGCTACAGTAATCAAAACAGTTTGGGACTGGCATAAGGACAGACATACAGACTGATGGAATAAAATTGAGAGTCCAGAAGTAAATCCATAGTTAAGGTTAACTGCTTTTTGACTAGGGTTCTAAGACCATTCAATGGGGGAAAGAATAGTCTTTTCAACAAATGGTACTAGGACAATTGGATATCCACATGCAAAAGAATGAAGTTGGGATTCATACTCTTCATACCATTACCAAAATTAACTAAAAACTTATCAATGACCTAAATATGATAGCCAAAACCATAAATCTCAGAGAAGAAAATATACAGGTAAATTTTCATGATCTTCATATGTGGCAATTCTTTTTTTTTTTTTTTGTGGCAATTATTCTTAACTATGACACCAAAAGCATGAGTAATAAAAGAAAAAATAGATTAAATGGACTTCATGAATATTAAAATATTTTGTACATTAAATGACATAATCAAGAAAGTGAAAAGACAACCAATAGAATGGAGAAAATATTTGCTGATTGTTTACCTTATAAGGGTCTAGTATCCAGAATATGTAAAGAACATTTGGAACTCACCAAAACAAAAAACAATTAAAAAATGGGTAATGGATTTGAATAGACATTTATTTTTAAAATGATCTATATGAATATCAAAAAACAGATGAAAAAAATGATCAGCATAATTAGTCTTTTGGTATTCTGAGGCTTAATTTCCAATGTGTGTGTTGGGGGGTGGGGGTGCAGGGGGGAGGAAGGCATTCCTCACACCAGCAAATAATTCTAGGAGACCAGCAGGGTATCCAAGAAGTCAACTTAATTCTGGCACTATCTACCCAGAGAAAACATCAGGTTCCACAGGTCAAGTGTTCAGTCTTACAGCACTGCCCTCCAGCCTCACTTCAGACACAAGTTGCAAGCCCAGGCTATAAATCAGAGGTACTCCCAACCCCCCCCCCCCCCCCCGGGGCTTAATTTGCTAGAGCCCCTCACAGAGCTCAGAGAAACATTTTACTTTCTAGTTCACCAGTTCATTATAAAAGAATATAACTAAAAAACAATTAGGTGGAAGAAATGCATAGGGAAGGGGTGGAGAAAAGATATGGAGCTTCTTTGCTCTCCCTCTCTAGACTTGCCACCCTCCCAACACCCTCCCACCCCCCCACCCCCACTCCCACCCCCGGTCACTAACCTGGAAGTTCTCCAAATTCAGTCCTTGCAGGTTTTTGTGAAGGCTTCATTACCTGGACATGCTTGATTAAGTCATTGGCCACTGGTGATTTTTTCAACCTCCAGCCCCTCTCCCCTCCCCGGAGATCAGGGGGATGAGACCTAAGGAACATTTCCAACCCTCTAATTACACTGTTGGTTCTCCTGGCAACCAGCCCCCATCCTTAGATGTGGTCCAAAAGTCATCTCATTAACATAACAAAAGACACCTTTATCACTCTCATTACTTAAGTTTCAAGTGTTTTAGGACTTCTGTGCCAGAAACAGACTGAAGACCAAATATCTATTTATTATAAATCACAGTATTCCAATTAGTCATTCGGAAAATGCACATTAACACCACAATACAATATCGTTTCGCACCCACTAAATAGGTGATAATCAAGAAAATGGAAAGTTACGCTTTGGTGAAGATATAGAGAAATTGGATGTTGCTGGTGAGAATGTAAATGGTATAATCACTGTGGAAAACAGTTTGGCAATTTCTCAAAAAGTTAAAGACAGAATCACTCTATGACTCAGAAATTCCATTTCTAGTTATGTACCTAAAGTATTGAAAACAGGTATTTAAACAGATACTTGTACACAAATTTTTATAGCAGAACTCTTCACTAATAGGCAAAAGGTAGAAATAGCCACAATGTTCATTAACAAATAGATAAGCAAATGAGGGTACATCCATACACAGAATATTATTCAGCCATTAAATGGAGTGTTACGGTGTTGATGAACCTGAAAAACATTATGTGAAGTGAAAGGAGTCAGACAGAAAAGGTCACATATTCTATTATTTCATTTATATGAACTGTCCAGAATAGGTAAATCAATGGAAACAAAGTAAATTGAAGGTTGACAGAGGGGAAATGGAGAATATTTAATCGGCAAAAGATTTATTTGGAGTGATTAAAACGTTTTGGAACTACACAGAGGTAGTGGCTGCACAAACTTTGAGTGTAGTGAATGCTCACTGAGTTGCTCACTTCAAAATGGGTAATTTTGGGCAGCCCCGGTGGCTCAGCGGTTTAGCGCTGCCTTCAGCTCAGGGTGTGATCGCGGGGTGCCGGGATCGAGTCCCACATCGGGCTCCTTGCATGGAGCCTGCTTCTCCCTCTGCCTGTGTCTCTGCCTCTCTCTCTCTCTCTCTCTCTCTCTCTGTGTCTCTCATGAATAAATAAATAAAATCTTAAAAGGGTAATTTTATGCCAGGTATGTTTCATCTTAATAAAATATTTGTTTTCATTTTCAAATAATATAGCAGAAAAAAGGAGAAAGAACAATAGAGAGATGAGACAGAGAACAAAGAGCAAATTGGTAGATTTAAACCAAACTGTAACAATAATCTTATTATATCTAAAGGATCTAAACACCCCAATTAAAAGAAAGATATTGTCAGATTGGATAAAAGCAAGAGTTAGTCATGTTGCCCATAGCACACAAATAAGAAACAAAAGGAAACATTTCTGGGCATGGAATATTTAAATTTGCTAACCTGGTATAGAACATTGCTTTGTGGGATCCCTGAGTGGCTCAGCGGTTTGGCGCCTGCCTTTGGCCCAGGGTGTGATCCTGGAGACCCAGGATCGAGTCCCACATCAGGCTCCTGGCATGGAGCCTGCTTCTCCCTCTGCCTGTGTCTCTGCCTCTCTGCCTCTCTATGTCTATCATGAATAAATAAATAAAATATTAAAAAAAAAAGAACATTGCTTTGCCAATCAAATGGCAGGGCCTTCAAAATAAGGAAGTCATAATTGAGGGCACTTAAATAAAGTTGAGGCAATGATCCAGGAAGCCTGTATTTTAGAAGACAAAGCTACATTCATGAATTGGGGATAATTTACTAGATAGGATTTTCAGGGCTCCAGAATGCTGAAACCTGAAAACAACTTGGAATTATAGTGGAGGTTAGTTCCAAGTTGATTTTCTGGGGCTAATTCACTAAAAGCTAATATTGGGCAGCCCCGGTGGCTCAGTGGTTTAGCGCCGCCTGCAGCCCAGGGCGTGATCTGGAGACCCTGGATTGAGTCCCACATCGGGCTCCCTGCATGGAGCCTGCTTCTCCCCCTGCCTGTGTCTCTCTGTCTCTCTGTCTCTCTGTCTCTGTCTCTCTCTCTCTCTCTCTCTCTGCATCTCTATGAATAAATAAATAAAATCTTAAAAAAAAAAAAAAAACTAAAAGCTAATATTTGAGACCTCATTCATAATCTGGAATTTAATTTCAAAGAGCACGGATTACTACACAGAAGGCTCTGTTCCATTGTCTCATGCATCTCTTCCTTTTCCAGACCAAACCCCCTCCCATATTCTGGATTTACCTGCAGACAGTGTTTTTCAGATGTGTTAAATGATCTAAAGCAGTGTTCCCAACTGGAGGCAATTTTGACCCTCAGGGGATATTTTGGTAGTGCGTGGAAACCTTTTTGGTTGTCACAAGTTGTGGGTGCTACTTGCATGTAGTGGATAGAGGCCAGATAGGCTGTTAAACATCCAATAAAGCATAGGACAGATCCACACAACAAAGAATTATGTGGCCTAAAATGTCAACTGTGTAAGGATGCAAAAACCTGATCTAAATCAATAATTCTAAATCGATGATCCCCACGGACCTAGCAGCATCAGTAGCAAGAAGGTATTAGAATCATAGATTTTTTCAGGCTCCATACCATCTACAGAATCAGAAGCTCTGGAGGTGGAGCCCAATAATCAGAACAAGCTCTCGACGTGATTTTTTAAGTGTTGAATTGAGATTAAACGTCCTTACTCTTTCCATTTTCCACTCTCTAGAAAGAATAATTTATTTTATTCATGAGAGACACACACAGAGAGAGAGGCAGAGACACAGGCAGGGGGAGAAGCAGGCCCCATGCAGGGAGCCCGACGTGGGACTCGATCCCGGGGATCACGCCCTGAGCCCAAGGCAGACGCTTAACCATTGAGCCACCCAGGGATCCCAGTTCATTATTAATCTTCCCCAAACCTTCTTCCTTCTCCCCAAAACTGCTCCCCATTGCTAATCACTCCTTCTCTGAATGAAAGCAATATCTTATCAAGGCCATTAATCTTTGAAATCTGCCACGTGGTTAAAATGTATTTTTATGTATCTACATATTTGTATCTACATATTTTATGTATCTACATATTAAAATTTGTATCTACAAATTTTAATAGATCTACCTCTGAACTAGTTCTTCTGCCTTTGTCTCTCACCAATCAAAAAATGCTTAATTTGGGGGCCCCCACCTGAGTGAGTGGTGGAGCCTCCCAACGGGCCACTGGGAGTAGATGAGCGAGTCCCGCTCTGGGGAGTTCAGCTGGGCCGCGGAGCAGCACAGTGCAAGGCCATTTTCGCCTACCTTATAGGGCCCAAGACGCCAGAGGGCAGAGCCAGTGCCCAGACTGTCTGCAGCCCGAACCAGCTGTAAGAGGGGCTGAAGCATGACGGGGAAGGATGTGTGTTCCTTTACTGCCAAGTAGGAGAAAAAACCTTGTTGGAAAGATCCAAATAGAGATTCCAGAAAAAAACTTGAAAGTCACTGCATTGCCTGTGCTCCCTAACTCTGGAACACCTACAAAACTGGTCAAATCTGAATGTCTTCAGACCAACCTCCTAGAGATGTTATTCTTTGAAGATTAAGACTTGATGATGGCAATTGTGTTTTAAATCCTGATTGGCTGCAGTATAAAAAAACAACTGCATACTTGCTTTGAATTCATGTTAGCAATCAATCAATAAGTAAAAAAATGGTATATGACTAAATAGAAAGTGCTATTAAAATGTTCACGAGGGGTGCCTGGGTGGTTCAGTGGCTGAGCGGCTGCTTTTGGTTCAAGTCATGATCCTGGGATCCTGGGATCGAGTCCCACATTGGGCTTCCCATGGGGACCATCCTTCTCCCTCTGCCTGTGTGTCTCTGTGTCTCATGAATGAATGAATGTATGAATGAATGAATGAATGAATGAATGAACTAACTTTAAAAAAGTATTCATGGGGGATCCCTGGGTGGCTCAGCAGTTTAGCGCCTGCCTTCGGCCCAGGGCCTGATCCTGGAGTCTGGGGATCAAGTCCCACACCAGGATCCTTGAATGGAGCCTGCTTCTCCCTCAGCCTGTGCCTCTGGCTCTCTCTCTCTCTCTCTCTCTCTCTGTGTCTATCATGAATAAATAAATAAAATCTTTAAAAAAAAGTATTCATGAACTGTCAAAAAAAAATTGCAAAATTTGAGGAATGTCTTTTTCTAATGTGAAGTTAAGAGAGAGAGTGATGATTTAATTCACTGGGCATTTTACATGAGTCAATAGTACCCCTCTCCGGAAGGCATTTTGTCTCTTGGGTCGGCAAGAGCCATGTATGCAGAGCAGAGATTTCTCACCTTTCTGCATTGTACGTACTTTTGTAAACTCATTTAAATCTATTATCAGTTAACAATTAAAACAAAACAACTAAACATACCTTCGTTCCTGCAGGGTTGAACTCACCATCCAAGTAATCTGAAGAGCTGCTGGCCGGGAGCAAGGAGTTTGGGATATTTAGGAATAAATAGGGAACAGCTTTTCTACTTTTTTAGTAGAAATCAGACGCATAGCCATGAGTTGTGCTTTTCATCCTTGTTACTCAAAGTATAGTCAGCAGACCAGCTGCAAAAGCTTCACCTGTGTGCTTTTAGAAACAGAATCATGAGCGCACCCCCAAGCCTAATGAAGAAAAATCCATGTATAAGTGATTCTTATGTGCATTTAGTTTTTTGAAGCACAACTTGAGAGAGTAAAAATTTTATAGAGCTTAGCTTTCACCCACGTGCAAACCCCTGGAAACACATCTGCCCAGCTTTACCGTGCTTTAGAGCAATAAGTTCTCAAAGTGTGGTCCTGAGACCAGCAGCTTCAGCATCACCAGGGAACTTGTCAGAAATGCAGCTTCCCAGGCCCATTCTACTGACTGAGATGCTGGAAGCAGGGGGTGGGGCAGCAGTCTCAGTTTTAAACAGCCCAGCAGGGATCCTTTTTTTTTTTTTTTAAAGATTTTATTTATTTATTTATGAGAGACACAGAGAGACACAGGCAGAGGGAGAAGCAGGCCTCATGCAGGGAGCCCACTGGGTCTCTGGGACCACACCCTGGCTGAAGGCAGCGCTAAACTGCTGAGCCACCCGGCTGCCCCCCAGCAGGGATTCTGGTGCCCACTAGTGTTTGAGAACCACCGCTTTAGAGATGGCAGTTCTGGATCACAGAAATGCACAGAGGCCCCCTGCCTTCTCTAATGACTTACTGAGTACCTGCAAACACCAGCACTGCCGGGGACACCATCAAATACCTAAAAAAGATTCAACATGGTTTCAGGGCTAATTCCTAATTAGGAGGAGCTGAGTCGATGTTATTCCATTGGTACCACGAATACTGGGGTTACATAGAAAACATGAAGCATTTTCTATGTTGTTTAACTTAATCCTTGCTGCCACCTAAGGATACAGATGTAATTACCTCCTGCAACAGATGAGGAAACGGGAATTTGAGAAAGGTTAAGTGCCTTTTATAAGTTATAGTAAGAGCCAGGGTCAGTCTTTGAAACTAAAAGCTGTTTGAAAAGTTAAATGGAGAAGTTTTAAATACTGCTGGAAACCCCAAAATGTTTTTTACCTTTTGGGGAGGAAATTTCAGGTTAATGGAGAAGGATTCATAAAAAGTAAGATTCACAGCTTCTGCTCTAATGATTCAGCAACAGCAAACACTGAATACATAGACAGCAAAAGCAAATGAGGCCAAATGTTAACATCTGGTGAATATTGGTGAGGGATTTATGAGTTTTTATTGCACAATTTCTGCCATTTTTCTATAAAAACTAAAACCCTCAGGGCTGTCCACATTGGCCTCTGTGGTCAAGTAGGTGGACACTACTTACCTATCCTTGCACTTGTTTTCAGGACTCTGTCAATAGTTTCTCAGTACAAAAAAGCTTATCTCTGCATTGCAGGAAAGCACAGAATGGATGTATGAAGAACAAGCAAGATACAGCTCCATTTTTTCCCTTTTGCAGTGCAGCTTTATTCATTTATGCTAAAATCCTTTATTGAGGTCAATAATTCACTGTCAAAGGGCAACTCTGGGTTGCAATTTTATTAATATGGTTGTGCTCTGTTTAACCCCAGCCAGAAGACTGGTTTCACACAGGGACGTCGTGGGGATTTTCAGAGATTCTGGTTTTCCATGTGCTGCTTGGACCCTGGTGCTATAATTCTCAAGCACTGTAGCCAGTGACTCCATCTGGCTACCTCCCAGATACTTCAGAGACTGTTCTTCTTTCCATACCACTTCGCTCATTTTTCACAGCTAGTGTTTCTGAAAGCTGTTTTAATTAAATACTGGATTGGAGGGAATAAAGAACTAGAAAGACATTGTTGAGATGAGAAGGATTTATTTTTTTAAACATTTTTATCTATTTATTGATTTGAGGGAGAGAGTGCCCACGAGCTAGGGGAGGAGTGGGGGCGGGGAGGAGAGGGACAAGCAGACTCCCTGCTGAGCACAGAGCCTATAAGGGGGTCCCATCCCACCACCCCAGGATCTGACCTGAGCCAAAACCCAGAGTCTGAGGCTCAACTGACTGAGACACCCAGGGGCCCTAGAACTGATTTAGATAATAGCATTTCTGTCAAAAATGAATGATTACAGTTCCACTCGTAGGGAGCCATCCTGCCCCACGGCTTGGGTCCTCTTGACTCCTGTTCCTGAGTGGACAGCAAGGAGAGTAGGGTAAGAGCCAACAACTGCGGATTGGATTGCTCACGGTTGCCACATACTCTGGCATTTGCTGCCCCACTTGGCCTCATGATACTTGATTCCCTCATTTGACTGCAGCGCTTGAGTGTAGGTAGTATTATGTTATAAACAGGGAATCCGAGCGTCACCGAGTAACCAAACTTCCAAAAGTCACTTGGATAGTAGGTACCAGTGCCGTGACCACACCCCACCCCCCACCCCACCCCACCCCCCGAGACTGATCTTTAAAGTTGTCTCCTCTGCTGCAGAGCCAGAGCGGCCGGTCGCAGAGGCCCTGCGGTGCATCGTGCAGCCCGGGAGCGGGAAGAGGCTTCGAGGCCCGGGCAGCCACCTAGACCCACTCGTTGCACATTTTTGAGGACGCCAAAAATAATTAATGCTGATGGTGGAGTATCAAGAACATTTCAAAAGAAGGGGAGAAGGAAGGAAAGTGCAAGGGAGGGAGAGAAGAAAGGAAGACTCGTATCTCAACCTGGAAATCGCCGTTGCTACTACTCTGGTGTACGTCTTGTCAGACCTTCCGTTTTTGCCTGCACCTTTGCTATCCAAACCTACAGGTAAAGGCTTATCATTAACATCGCTTAATGGGTAGCTTTCCTGAAGCTGAACATGCTCCTAGCACCTTCCTCACGGTATCCTATTGATCCCTTGTAAACGCTGAACTGCTACTCCAGGACTTTGGGCTGCCTCTGTGGACAGGCCCTCTAGGGACTCCAGAAGCCTAATTATGCTGCAGGAAATGATTCACAATCTGTTTGTAATTGCTGGCTTCTTTCCTTTCCTTCACTCGCTCCGCTGAACCACGGAAACATTCCCTGGAGGCCTGGGATGTAATAATGCACGAGGTTAGGTTCTCAGAGAAGCCAGAGATGAGGGGTTGATAGTCCTTCAGAAATACCTATCAGAAAGCACAGGCCAGTAGGAAACTTCTCTTTTTAGATCCCAAATCATTTCATTTATTTATTTCCTTTTTAAGATTTATTTATTTATTTAGTCATGAGATATATAGAGAGAGGAAGAGACACAGGCAGAGGGAGAAGCAGGCTCCCGTGGGGAGCCTGATGTGATGCGGGACTTGATCCCACGACCCTAGGATCACGACCTGAGCCAAAGGCAGACGCTCAACCTCTGAGCCACCCAGGCGGCCCCCAAACCATTTCATTTCACAACTTCAGCAAAAGTTTGCTGCTCTCTCCCAGTGGCTCGGGGGGGCCACCTGACCAGGAATTAGCAGTGGGCATTAATGGAAGGCAGAGATCTGAGGGACTCAGTTCATTTCAGTGAATTATTCTTCTAAGGCTTTGGCAAAGTATTATCACAATGAGGCTAAAGAAGAAGTGCAGGTGCCATTGTGGAGAACTCAGCTTTATTCTGGAAGCTTACCACAGCAGGCAAAAATGCCCATGAGCCGTACAGGAGGTGAAAATCAGGTGCATTTGTGGCCAGGCCAATGTCAGTGTTGGAAAAATAACCTGTGTTGGGCCTGCGGATCAAGGGGGATCGGGAGGCACCAACAAAGTGGCGGTGGACCCCCCACCTCGTTGCCCCCACCTCAGAAGTTTCCCACCATCAGCAGACCGCCCGATGACACGTCATGGGGGGGACAGGACCTATGCAGGAACCAGGCACCGCACCTTACCCAGACCCCATGTAAGGGCATGAGCAGTTTCACCCCTTATGGACACAACCCCTTACCTCTCCCCCCTTAAGAAGCTCGCCTGTTTCCCCTGCGGCCTGCGGAACCTCGCCCGAGAGCACGTCCCATTAAAGCTTGCCTTGACCAACTTTTGCCAGGCCTCTCTACTCCATTTCACTACGGATCCGATTAAACCTGACAAGCTGCAATTGTATCTCCGAATGACTATGCGCATCCCTTCTGATACACAAAGTACACTATATTATTTTCTACTTTGGGTTGGCTCTAAAATGGCATCTTACTCAACTGCTACTTAAAACTGCCAAATGCTTGAGAAAATTAGGTTATTTAGATTTAAATGCTGAAAGGATTCTTCATAAAATACCAAAAATGTCCAGGGACTTCTGGGTAGTATATGAAAACAAAACAAGCAAAACAAACACAAAAAACACCTTGCCTCATTTCGCTTGGAAAGCTGTTGCTCTTTAGACCGGATGGTGTTCACTGAATGAAACAGGATTCCCAACAGAGCTTAGTTTAGAATCATTTGGGAGGCGGTTTGGTCCCTCCCCGAGGGGCTACTTGAGTGGGCAGTCCTGGTGTGTCCTGGGACATGTGGCCTAGCTCCGTGTCCCCGGCTCTCGGGCCCTTGGCTTCCAAGCCCAGATCACTCCAAACAGGGTAGATGCCTCTTTACAAATCAAAGGTGCTGGTTCTCATTTGGAAATGGGGTGCCATCAAGCTTTGCAACAACTCTTGCCTGGCTATCTGTTGCCCCTGGGGGGGATGTGAGCTGAGGGGCTCTCCGGGCCTCCACCCTCTCTCTCCTTGTGGGCGGCTGATGAGAAGCTGCAGCTGTACTGGATTGTTCCAAAGGATCTCTTGGTTGGGCAGCAGTGCCATTAACATGGAGAAGTCAGGCTCTGGAGGCAGAAGACAAAATAGGGTGAAGAAAAGTTTCCCCACAGCATGTTCTGCTGCTAACAAAGAAGAAAAGTAATGACCTTTGAACCTCCGTTTTCCCAATGTCTGTCCTTTGTGGCGAGGAATGAGAAAGATGTACCAACTGTTTTCTATATTTGCATTACGGTTAATCTTTAAAGGTATCTTTTTGGTCTAATAAGAACTATGTGGAAAATGGACTTCTTCCAATGTCACCTCCAAGCCTGCTGAGAACACACCGCCAAGTCTACTGTCTGGTTCCTTGGGGCACAGAGAGCTCTGTGGCTCCTGGGGGGGAGGCGCCCTGCGCAGAAGAGTGAAGACCTTCCAGGGCCTCCCCTTCTCGCAGTCTGCGGGGTGACTAGGTCCTGGTTTGAGTCAGACCCTCATGCTAACTGGGACTTGAGGTATTTACGCTACCGTCTGCTCATGGATTTTTTTCACAGACTTCCTTCAAGACATCCCCTGACACCAATCCCTGATGGTTTTCCACCCTAAGAAATAGCTTCTATCTTTTGTTGCCATCTCACAACATTTCCACAAACCTGGCAGCCTGAAAAGGCTTTCCTTTATTGTCTCTCAGTTTCTGTGAGTTGGGAGTATAGGCTTGGCGCAGCTGGCTTCTCTGCTTCAGGGTCTTATGAGGTGGCAGCCAGAGTCCTGTTCTCACCCAGGACTCAACTGTGGAAGGATCTACTTCCAGTCTCATGTAGTTGTTGGCAGAATTCAGTTCTTTTTTTTTTTTTTTAAGATTTTATTTATTTATTCATGAGACACAGAGAGAGAGAGAGAGAGAGGCAGAGGCACAGGCAGAGGGAGAAGCAGGCTCCATGCAGGGAGCCCGAGGTGGGACTCGATCCCAGGTCTCCAGGATCGTGCCCTGGGCTGAAGGCGGCGCTAAACCTCTGAGCCACCCGGGCTGCCCCAGAATTCAGTTGAGTCCACTTCATTTTCTTGTTGGCTGGATGCTGCCTTCAACTCTTTGAGGCCTCCCACAGTTCCTTGCTGCCGGGGGCTCCCCCAGTGACCGCTGCTTTCTCAAAGTCAGCAAAGGACAGAGAGAGCCCAGCAAGATGAGTCCTCAAATCGCCTGCCTATAATCACGTACACACAATCATCCAGAGGTCCATCTGAACACATCCACTCTGCAGTGCACTGAGCCTCCGAAGCACTTCACTTTTGATACGCTTAAATGTACCTTGTGCCTATAGTACCTGAATGGGAATCAAAATCTCGAATTCTTCCTCTGTTTCCTCTAAGATTATAAAAAAAAGTCCCTGTGAGCACAACAGATTTTCAAAGTGCTGTGCTAATTCTGGGAGGGAAACTTTGCAAAGGGCTTCCACTTTGATGTGGTAGCTTTTACTCTAAATTCAAAAGCAAATGTCTCTCTATTCATATTTTTATGAGATCACTGCCGGACTGAGCTGCCATTAATTTCTCCTTTAACGGATCACACTTGTATGCAAAGAATTCCAAGTTCTTTTTATAAAAATGTTAAGTCTGTAGGTATTTTTAAAAATAGCATTAATGGGCAATCCTGCGGCAAGTGTGCATTGCTATTCTTACCAAGTCTGTATCTTTTCAAGTTGATTCCAACCTGATTAATCCAGGAAGATTAGCCAGCTGTCCGAAACAAGTTCAACTCCAGAGTTTGTGTGGCCTCATTAGAACAACTCTGGGAGGCCTGCGAGCACACACTGCTAAAAACTGGCTCGATTCCCACTCTCCTGTTCGCCTACTATACAAAATCTGTGGTTTCCTTGGGCATGAAGGAAATCCTCTCATTGGTGAGAGTGGTTGGCAGCTCCTGATATGAGATCACTGGCTATTTTGTCCAAGGTGTAAGATTTCCCTTTGACCTCACAATGCCACTTCAAACACCCAGCATTTTCAAAGGAAATGAAAAGTGCCATATGGAAAAAATAGTTAATCTGGTTATTTTAGCAATTTTAAAATCCTAAGCTACTTAAATAATGAAAATACGATCTTAGTTTATATTCCATGAGGCTCTTAGCTGCTGTAATAAAAAAAAAAAATCAGTAATTAAAAAAAAATATTCCAGCCTCAGCAAAATTCATGGGAGGTGTAGTTCTGAGTATACAGTTTGTGCCTTGAGCGTGTCCACATTCTTCCCCTCGCCTCCTTACTCTGTAACCTTGGTATGTTTAGGTCATGGCGCATCATGTTTAGTAATTGAAAGACTGTCCATAAGATAGCAGACATTGCGATCTTTGTTTTCCAGGATGTCTCTTATTTGTAATATTTTTCTTCTATTCTTACACTTTTTTTGGTCCTTGTCAGTCTCATTTACCTCCAGAGCCTTATTTCACTGCTCATCCAGACAAGTCTTGGGTGTGCGGAGGAATGTAAGGGTTGGGAGTTATTGCTGCTTCCCCTTCCCTGGATTCCCACCAGCCCAGCAATTCAGGAACTTCTGCATTCTCTGAAGTAAAAAGGAAGTCACTGCATCGTCTGTTCTTTCTTCTCTCTTCCCTCTGCCCCCAGGAGCAGTGACTGGTGTCAGGCCTGATGCCCAGTCCATGATTGTTTGTTGGCGGAGGTTCATGGGGCCTCCCTTGTGTCTTTCTCTACCGTGTAAGCCCACTGGGGAAGACCTTGCCCCTGGGAGGGGGAGGGGAGACAGCCTCTAAGTGTCCAGCTGCTCTGGCTACGAACATGTCTTAGATAAATGAGGGGGAGTCATTTGAGCTGCCTGTCCAAGCTGCCTTCTCAACGCTTGCTTTAGCAGTGATACAACTAGTATTTTTGGTCTCCATCTGACAACTGGGTCTTCTTAGTTTATTCCTCATTTAGAGGAGAGAGGGATGCTATGAATTAATATCCTCAACTACCAGGAAAGTGCTATGAACCTGCCTCTGTCCTCTCCTTCAGCTCATAGCGAGAGAGACTGGAGGCAAGGGAATGGGAGTGTTTCAGGCAGCAGAGCTCATGAACAACTTCACGAGGCCTGTTCAGGAAGGCAGACAAAAAGCCGGATGTCCTGTGAATTGAGGGCACTTGGGATGTGGGCCACCAGGCCAAGTTTAGTTCTTCCTGAATCCAGCCAAATCACAGGAGGTAAGCTGAAGTTTCAGTGGCAACTCTGGGCAGGAAGCCAGGCTTGACAAACCTGCTAAAAACATGCCTGGCAAGTGCCCAGGGCACAGTTCAAGAGACCCAAAAGATGGACATCCTCAGTGAGTCATGCTGACAGAAAAGGATGGCCGGCCATGGCCTCTGAGGGGAACAGCGCTGACTTGGCATCTGTATGGTGATTTACCATCTATTTGAGGCAGGTGGAAAAATATGTCCCCAGATTGCAATCCTCAGATGAAGAATCATGACTTTGACCAACTCAGACTTCAACAAGGTGACCATATTTCTATATTGGACCTCACAGATTCTGTTAAAAAAGAAGGGGGATCCTGTAGACCAGGAGAGCAGTATGGCCAATGGCATGACTGGCCAACTGACTATCCACATAGAATCTGAAATGTCCTGCTTCACCCAAAGTGCACATCCACAGGAACCCCCCTCCAACCTCCTGTGGTTATCATTGGCTGTGGTTTTGCCTTAGCAAAGCTGAGTTTCTTGTACAGGTAGAGAAAGAAAAGGCATTGTTGTTATTCTGTCTTTGGTGATGAAACAAGTTTATGGCATGAGATGCCTCAGGCTGAAGGAAATGAAGTGTCTGCAGCTGAGTGCTTTAGTGAGGCCGCTGTCAGCTCCCCGAGCAGTGGTGGAGTGCTGGGTCGATGTTGCCATGGGCAGTAACCACACCTACACAAAACCCACATTTTTAAAAAAAGATTTTATTTATTTATTCATGAGAGACACAGAGAGAGACAGAGACATAGGCAGAGGGAGAAGCAGGCTCCATGCAGGGAGCCTGACGTGGGACTTGATCCCAGGACCCCAGGATCACACTCTGAGTTGAAGGTTGTGCTAAACCACTGAGCCACCCGGGCTGTCCCCAAAACCCACATTTTTGACTCTCTCTGCAGCCTTGTCCTTTCTCCTACAGGTGTGCGCCTGCCTTGAGGTGTGTGGGGTGGATGGCCTCAAGGAGAAGGGGCTACAGGGGAGGCTGCCCCCAGGGGCACTAACTGTGCTCATTCATCTCTACCTGATGATCCTCATCCTGCCACCAGTCCTCATTGCTCCTGGGCCCAGGTGGCTTCCCATTATCGATTGTCATTGTCACAGCCTTTTTTCACAACATAGTAATGACCCTGTCTGCCTAGTACCAGCTGTGCAACCTTGGGCAAATTAGTCAACCTTTCTGATCCTCAGTTTCCTTATCTTAAAATAAGAGATACAGTACTTCCTTCAGGATTTATGTGCAGATTAATTTGAATAGTATAATATTTGTATAGCACTTAACACAGCATCTAGCCGTAAGAGACATTCAATAAATAGGAACCATTATTACTAGATCATCACTATTATCATTGGCACATTTTTGTTATTATTACTGGTGGCTTATTTAGATTGCCAAATGCTAACATTTTTGTTACACACACACACACACCAGTTTATGATTCCAAACACTTAGACCCATGAATGTCTAGCACTTACTTGATGAGGCGTATCAAATGTACTTTAAATATAAAATATATCTGTTATTTTGAGGGCAACGGGACCAACATGCAATGAAATTTTATTCCGATAGCGAATTCTGGGATAAGAATTCTGGGATAAAAAAAAAAAGAATTCTGGGATAAGTATTTGGGATTAATTTTCTCATTTTCATCATACAATTGGCTTGGGGAGAAATAGGGACTGCCATTGTGTTGGTCTGATCAGGCAGCTATGACAAAATACCAGAGACTGTGTAGCTTAAACAATAGGAACTTATATCTCACAGCTCTGGAGACTGGGAAGTCTAAGGTCAAGGTGCCAGCCAACTGGGTTACCTAATGAGGGCCGACTTCTTGGCTGGCAGATGGCTACCTTCTCACTGTACCCTCACATGGCAAAGCTTTCTGGTGTCTCTTCATATAAGGACACAAATCCCATCATCAGGGCCCTACCCTCATGATCTCCTCTAAACCTAATTACCTCCAAATACCATCACCTCAGAGCGTTAAGGGCCTCCAACCATACCCTTTAAGGGGGACACAATTCAGTCCCTGGCAGACATGTTCAGCTATCTCTAACCTAGGTATAGATCAGCCCAGCAAAGGATTTGGGGGTCCTTCAAGCTAGACAAACCAGTGTAGAGTAGAAAGAGCCCTGGGCACATTCTCTTCAGGAAACAGATCTAGGGCAGAGAAACTCCCTGACTGGTAGTTATGAGACCGTGACTATTTACCTTGGAACACTCATACATCTTAAAAAACCCTTGAGTCAAAAGGCATTCAAACCCCATCTGGGACAACAGGCTCAGATTCCTAAAGAGTATAAACCTTTGGCATCCAAACTAACTAAAATCATTAATTAACCAATAGAACAAGATACCATGTTAAAAATGAGTTACACATTTTTCATGTTGTAGGAATCCAGAAAAGGTAATGTAGGGACAAAGTGAATGCAGCCAACACTGGCAAAGAGCCAGAGAAAAATTAGGAAGCCACCAGAACACAAAGAAAGAACAATAACTGATTATTGAGTCTGACTATGGCTCAAGCTGCTGAGATATATCGTTTTATTTAAACTTCAAGACAATCTTTAAAGATATATTATAATTCAATTCTACAGGTGAAAAAATTGAGGCCCACAAAATTTATTTTTTTATTTTTATTTTTCAAATATCTCTTTTTTCTGTTTCTTTTTTTTTTCTTTTTTTCAAGATTTTGTTTATTCATGAGAGACACAGAGAGAGAGAGAGAGAGAGAGAAAGAGAGGCAGAGACACAGGCAGAGGGAGAAGCAGGCTTCTTCTGGGGAGCCAGATGCAGGACTCGATCCCAGGATCCTGGGATCATGAGATGCTCAACCACTGAGCCACCCAGGTGCCCGGCCCACAGAGTTTAAACAACTGGTCCAGAGTCCCATTAATTAGTAAGTGGCACTGGGGCTCTGGATTTCACATTTTTTAAATAAACTACATGTTACTCCTCTGTTTATTTCATTAGAGCCGTGATTGTTCTAGTCGGTTGTACAGACAAAGCCACTTTATTTATTTATTTTTTTTTTGACAAAGCCACTTTAAAGCTCAGTCACGGAGGCAATGTTGAATAGGAGTGGGGGAGGCACGTGGACAGGGCCTTCAAATGACTCCTTGGGATTCTCCCCTGCTGGAAATCCTGTGATGGGTCCCTTGAGCCACATTTTCATTAGCATGTATGTCTTGTTGACCACCAACCCATCAGCCGTATTTTAAAATAATACCTGGGTATTGTGGACATTGCTGCTATAAACATCGGGGTGCAGGTATCCTGGCATTTCACTGCATCTGTATATTTGGGGTAAATCCCCAGCCGTGCAATTGCTGGGTCATAGGGCAGATCTATTTTTAACTCTTTGAGGAACCTCCACACAGTTTTCCAGAGTGGCTGCACCAGTTCACATCACCAACAGTGCAGGGGGTTCCCCTTTTTCCACATCCTCTGTGGAAGGAGCCTCGGTGTCCATCGAAAGATGAGTGGATAAAGAAGCTGTGGTCTATGTATACAATGGAATATTACTCAGCCATTAGAAACGACAAATACCCACCATTTGCTTCGACATGGATGGAACTGGAGGGTTTTATGCTGAGTGAAATAAGTCAATCGGAGAAGGACAACATTATATGGTCTCATTCATTTGGGGAATATAAAAAAATAGTGAAAGGGAATAAAGGGGAAAGGAGAAAAAAAATGAGTGGAAATATTAGAAAGGAGACAGAACACGAGAGACTCCTAACTCTGGGAAACGAACTAGGGGTGGTGGAAAGGGAGGTGGGCGGAGGGTGGGCGTGACTGGGTGATGGACACTGAAGGGGGCACTTGATGGGATGAGCACTGTTATTCTATATGTTGGCAAATTGAACACCAATAAAAAAAAAGTCAAAGAGTAAAACAAATTGTGTAGAATTGCTCTGGTCATGAATGGCTATTGAGCACCTGAGATGTGCTGTAAAGTATAAAATTTACTCTAGATTTTAAACGTAGTATGAAAACTCAATAAAACATCTCAAGAGTATTTATATTGAAATGTTGAAATGATAATTTGCATATATTGGATTAAATAAAACATCTTTTAAATAAAAAAAAAAAATACCTGGGGTTTTAGACAAGTTGACACCTTTAAAGCAATAGCAACAAATTTCTTTCTTTTTTTTTTCTTTAAGATTTTATTTGCCTATTCATAGAGACAGGGAGAGAGGCAGAGACACAGGCAGAGGGAGAAGCAGGTTCCCTGTGGGGAGCCCAATGCGGCACTCGATCCCAGAACTCAGGGATCACAAGCTGAGCCAAAGGCAGACGCTAAACCACTGGGCCACCCAGGTGCCCCTCAATAAATTTCTTATTTAAAAGATAGTATAATCTTCAGAGCTAAAATTCCAAAAGACAGTAATGAGTCTGTCTGACACATCCCCATTTAAACAGCTCACCTCTCAGAGCTTCAGCAAATAAAGCCCCGCTCCCTGACCCCGTGTGCCAGGAAGGGAGTGAAATACTTTCCATGGAACTTTCCCCACAGCCACCCTGCCAGGGATCACTGCCCACACCCTCCTCTACAGATGAGGAAACAAATTGATGCTCAGAGAGTTTCAATAACTTGTCCAAAGTCACAGGGAGTGGTGGGGGGGACCTGAAGTCACTCCCAAACCATGGTCTCTACACTACTGACCACATGCTGGACCTCATGCGGAAGGGACCGGCATGCTCCTAGGTGGGGCAAGAACTTCCTGCAGGGGAAATACCCAGAACCTGGAAGGATTTTTCCTAGTAATTGAAAATTTCCCCGAAAAAAGTTTTCATTCCACACAGAAGCTGATGCATCTGACTTTCAAACTCTTAGGGTAGAAACAACAGCTGGTAATGAGGCAGGAAATCTTCCAATAAGAGTAAGAAGATTGCATCTGTCCACCCTGCCAGCCCTGGCTCCCCTCCGGGCAGCGTACAACCTTATGCCACCGCCTGTCCTGTCCTGTCCTCCCAAAACAAGTGGAGCAGCTCGATCACCTGCCTGGGGAATTAGAGGCTGGGGTTGGCCTCCACATCTTCTCCACTGCCTCAGCTTCCATTGACCACCTTCACTCCCCCAGTGGTCTGCCATTCCACAGACATAACGCCACCTGTCTTATATCCACCAGGCAAGTAATCAGTGCCATTTAAAATATGCATTCATTTGTACATGGGAGCAAACTAAGATGTAGCAAGATTCTATACCAACAGGGTGCCTGGGTGGCTCAGTGGTTGAGCGTCTGCTTTTGGCTCAGGGTGTGATCCCCGGGTCCTGGAATCGAGTCCCGCATCGGGCTCCCCACAGGGAGCCTGCTTCTCCCTCTGCCTGTGACTCTGCCTCCCTCTCTGTGTCTCTCATGAATAAATAAAGAAAACTTTAAAACCAAATTCTACACCAATAATAATAAAGATTATTATTTCTTTTTTACAGATAAGGAAATTCAGGATCCGTGAAGCTCAGTAATTTGCTTGAGTTAAATAGGTAGGAACTGTGAAGCCACTGACTCCAGAGCCCACCTGTTGACATTGCCTCAAGTGAATCAGTGGCATAAACCAGATTAGAGGCCGAGCCTTTCAGCTTCCATTTCAAAGCTCTTCCCAGTTTTTACACCACTTTCCTCCCTGAGATGAGCTGAGCATGATGTCACCTTTTCCTAATACACCTCGGTGCCAACGTTATGAATATGTTATTAATGTGTACTGAAGCAGGAGCTGCCAAGGTAGGTGCTGGGGGATGTAGAACAATTGGACTCTGGCCCTGGTGGTAGCCCTGCAATCTGACCGTCCTCAATCAGCTCTGACTACAGCTTGCTTTTTAGTTCCTCGTTTCTATCACTCCAGGGAGAGTTGAACACATCTTTTGTGGCACAATTGCTTCCTGTAAAATTAGCCCTCTGACTGAAGATGCAGCAGCCCTGTCCTGTGCACACCCTCACCATGGCTAATGTGGCACTGCCAGGTTACTTGCACAAGGTCAGAGACATCATCTGTGGCGCCATAAATAGCTCCTGGCCAGGGACACCTTTGAGTTGATCTCACCTTGGTCTTACTCTTGGGCATTTGTTTGTGTTGGGTGTGGGGTGTGGGGTGTGGGGGGTATTTATCAGTTAGTCCCTTACTTCCTGTTTTTTTCCCTCCTCCAGACAACCAACAGAAGCCTGTTGCTAATGAGGTGAACATGCTCCTTCCCCTTTCTGTATCCACACTTTGGGTGGAGTTGATCCCATCCTGCTCACTTAAGCTGATCAATTAGTAAGTAGTTAGCGGTTCAGACCCAGACCTGTTACCACAGACCCAGGCTAAGCAGAGTATTCCCCTGGCTCCAGTGGCTGCTTCATCTGTGGGCCCGCCACCCACGCTAGTCAAACCACGTAGAACTCCTCCCTGTTATTGCCCAGAAAGACTTTCCCTTCCCTGGATGGTACAGTGTGAGAGCGACAGTCTTGCAGCAACGGCAGCCCCTTGCCATCATCTGAGACTCCCACAAGCGCTCTGGAAGCTGTGGAAAACAGATCAAGACTGAGAATGGAGGTTCTTAGAGACAAGGCTGAGCCACTAGTCAAGCTTCACTTAAAGCCAGAATTTTCTCTTGGCCTTTAAGCTGCATGAGCCAGGTGGGCATCTTCATGGTCTAAGCTGGGTTTCTCCCCTGGTAGCACAGTCCTGTTCTTGAGAGCTGCTCCCATGACTACGTGTCTTCTCTGGATCTAAGCTAATAGTGTGCTTTGCCCATCCTAGGTGCTCAGTGAATGGGTTTTGAAGAACTCAGACATGCTTCTGCAAAATAAAAATATTTTGTTGTTCATAACTCAATGCCGCTGTGAAACTGGCCTGTGATGCTGTTGCTTTTATAGAGCTTTCTGGTGCACAAAATGTTGTTCAGAGCCAGACCTGTGACACTAACTTGCCACGACAAGGCTGAGAATATTTAGTTCTCCAACAGATGCTGCACGCTACAGGTAGAGAATGTGTAATTAAAATGACATTTGTGAGCTGTATGTTGTTGCCCTAAACAGGAATTATTTCCCTTCTCCAACAAGCACTGTTGGGACCACTCAGAGAGCTACAAGTGAATTTTTATTTATTTCATGGATTCTTTGCCCCCTAAGGAATTGTCATATGAAAAAGGATTCCCTGAGAAACTTCTAATTAGAATTTTCTACACAACTGAAAGAATTAAATGCTTTGAGTCCATTACTGTGATGGAATCTAAACATGTAACTATTTTACTGATCAATGTATTTTTTGTAGTGCCCATCACTGAGGAACACAAAAGCTTTCATAGCTTTTTACACAGAGGACTGCAATTTTTATTTTATTAGAGGGCTGCAATTTTAATTCCTGCAAAATACTTGTGTCACCTTGAGCAAGTCATTTAGCTTCTCTGGGCCACAGCTTCCACTGGAAGGTGAGCAAGTGGGTCTCAGCAAAGTTCTGTCTTCATGCTATTTAAATTAAAAAACATACTTTATTTATTTTTTCATGACAGATACACAGAGGCAGAGATATAGACAGAGGGAGAAGCAGGCTCCCTGTGGGGAGCTCGATGCAGGACTTTTGATCCCAGGACCCCAGGGTCGCAACCTGAGCCTAAGGCAGATACTGAACCACTGAGCCACCCAGGTGCCCCTCATCATGCTCTTTAGATGCTCACTGCACATAACATTTTGAACATTTGGTGGTGGTTTCTCCAAGTGACTCAGAAGTGATTGGAATTATCCTCATTCATGAAGTGTCTTTTCTGGAGACTGGATGAAGGGCCCTTCATCAATGTCAGCTGACTGAAATTCGAGCCAGAAGGGAAGAACCAGCTCTGTTTGAATCGACTTGTCCAAAGAATTGCTTGAGCAACTCTACCTCTGTGCTTTAACTCTGGCTCAGGGGGAGGCAGAGGTATATCCGGCCCTCACCTCAGGGCATGTGTGTGAAGTGTACGTGACAGTTCATGAGATGACAGGTCACAACAAACTAGCAATGTGTACGTCATAGACTGAAGTGCTGAAAGACTTTAGAGGGGTGGGATATCTGAGAGGATGGAAAAGGTCAGGGGTTTATGGAGGACAAAGATCCTGGGATGGTCCTTCAAAAAAAGGATTTGCCATACACGTGTGTGCGCATGCACGTGTGTGTGCATACATGTATGTGTGGGTGCGTGTGTGCACGTGCATGCATGTGGGTGGTGGGGTGGAAGGCTCAGGGAGTGAAGACAAAATCTAATGTTTGAGGCTCTGCTCTGCCTTAGCTTCTGGTTCAGTAAGCTGGGACTCCTGCCGCTGCTGTATCTTAAAGCTTTTTTGCTGCTGTGGAAAATCACTGCTCACTGGGGTCAGATTATTATGGCCCTCACTTAAGCCTCAACCCCAAAGAGTGTGCACATTTCCCGCATGGCAAGACAACATCATCAGTAACATAACCTGCACATTAGGGAGCCAGTAAATAAATAAACCTTTACATTCCAGATCAATCCATCCAGCCTCTGACAATGGCTTATGGCTTGTACTGCTAGGTTAAATATTAGTCCAGGGTGCCCTAGGCAGCTCACACACTGAGATTTCTGGAGGAAAAGTCATGAGCCTGGTCTGTGAACACAGTCTGGGGCCCTAAAATGAGATATCTTGGAAGGAAGCACTAGAAAAACTGGGGAGAAACCGTATGAGTAAGATGTCTTCAAAACATAGCAAACTCACTCATCCAGATAAAGTAGAAAAACGTCCATATCATTTGGGGCATTAACACAAGCAAATGGAGAGGTCCTCAAGAACTCATCATCTTCAGTTTATATTCTAACACAAGCGCAGGAGTAATCATCAAAATATGATAATACCAGCTCCATTTCTAAAATGCTTTATAGTTTTTTATATTCCTTCATTGATGTTAGTCTTACGACCTCGACGGAATAGGCTCCATTTCCATTTTAAGATGAGCAAAACAAGTATCAGAGAAAAGAAATTTCTTATTCAAAGTTGCACAGCTGGAAGGGCTGGTGCCCATTTATATCATGGGATTTAAGAACAAACCCAAGAATGCATCTGCCTAACTATGTACCAAGATGCTGTTTGTAATTGCAGAACATTGTCCCACAGCTGGAGCTTTCTGAGACACGTTATGGTACATCCATATAATGCAATACTCTGCAGCCATTAAAATCTATTTTGCGGGCTTATATCTCTTTAACATAAAAAATTTATACTATTATCGCTTAGTTAGAAAGCAGTTACCAGGTGGCTCATTCAGTTGGGTGGTCGACTCTTGGTTTCAGCTCAGGTCATGATCTCGTGGGTCATGGGATGGAGCCCCACATGGGGCTCTGTGCTCAGCGGGGAGTCTGCTTGAAGGTTCTCTTTCTCTGCCCCTCCCCCACTTGTGCAGGCGCATGGAGGCATGCTCTTTCTCAATCTCAAATAAAAAAATTAAAAAATAAAAAAAAAGCAGTTACTAAACTGAACACGGGACAAGATTCTCCATTTGCAAATATTTGCACAGCAAAAAAAACCCACTGACATCTATCTATCTATCTATCTATCTATCTATCATCTATCTATCATCTATCATCTCAGGATTATTAGTAATTGTGAATGTTTTTATGTTTACTTGTTTCTATTTTACTGTCTTTAAACTTTTCTGCTTTGAGATTTTGCTTTTGAAATAAGAATCAAAAATCAAAACAAAACAAAACAAGCAAGATGAACTCTATAGAAAAAGCTAAGAATTTACCTATGCTGAAAGGTTCATCCTACTACTATATGCCCATGTCTGGCATTCCTACCATTATTTTTATTTTTTGGATAAGAATTATTTCAAAAGATGTAAGTTCCTGGGGCAGTGCCAGTAATTCCCACTCTCAGATACCCCGGCTGAAAGACAGATGAGCCAGCTCCATCCAGAAACACTCTAAGCAGGGCCTGGTGGGAAATTCACATTTGCATCGTACTACACAGGAGCTGCTCTCAGGGAGATCGGAACCTCCCAGATGGAGCCCAAGATGCATAAACGCTAGGATCTTAGGAGGGGGTAAAAGGAGATGGGTAGGGGAAGCAGGAGGAACAGTCGGATGTTTCCTTAGTGCCTGCTCTTGGTGGTGGTGGGCAGGCAGGATGACCCCATACTCAGGAGGATCAGTCCACAGAGACTTGGAGCTGTCTCAGCAACCACTCTGAGCCAGTATTACAGGGTTAATGAAGTTTGTATAAGTGAATGCATCTCTCTAGCCTTCTGGTAAAGTTGAACCCCTGACTTAGGTCCAGAACTCTTTGGAGTATGTGGAACAGGGCAGGGATTAACCTCTGTCAGGAAGTGTCCCAGTGGGAGGTGGCAAGGTGGAGACAGGAGTGGATATGGCCCCTGAGCCCTTGAAAATTAACTGTGAATTGACTGTGGAGCCACCTGAACTTTGGTCTTATTATTTGACAGCAGTACTTTCTGCTGTTCTTTAAACTAGTTGAATCCAGGTTTTCCATTGCTGGCAAGAAAAGCATCCTTAAGGAATCCACCCACATTTAATGAGCACATGTATGTGCCAGGCATGTATGACTTCATTCGATCCTCACAGAAGCCCATGACAGGCATACTATTGTCATCCCCTGTTGGAAAACAAGGAACAGCAGCCTGGAGAGATTTAGGAATATGCCCCAGGTTACACAATCATGGAGGGACAGGTTTGTGTTTGAACACGGACGGGCTGACCATAGATCCCCAATCTGAGCCACTCACAGTAGCTCTATTCATGTTTCTGATTTATTATCCAGTAACACGTGAGATTGTTCAGTTGATATATTTCATCTAAGAGTTTTTAGTAAATGAAAAGAAGAATTCAAGGGTAATTCCAGCCACAATTCCAAAGCATATTCCCTACTCCATACATACTATCCTCCTTTACAAAAGCCAAACTCTGTGCAACCAGTTCATCCAGAGAGAGATGTAGAAGGGGTGGGGGGCTGGTGATGGGTAGGAGGTAGCCTCAGAAATTCAACTCCTGGCTCTGGACTTAATGGCTATGAGACCTTGGGCAAGGTACTAGATTCCATGAGCCTCAGTTTCCCCGTCAGCAAGCAGGGGATGGGAGAGACCTATCTCCCAGAGTTAGTGAATGGTTTAAGAAGGATACAGTGGGTAAAGCACTCAGCACAGCACCTAGCCTGCCACAGAGCAGGCACTTGCCGGGAAACATGGTCCTGTGTTGATAAGGAGCACAGGCTTGGGAGCTCCTTATTAGTTTCCTATTTTCTCTCTACGACGAGAGAAAATTATTTATGCATCCAGCGAATCTATATTTTGGCCTCTGTTATTGACCATACACTGAGGTAATGCCAACTTACAACTATAAACAAATTAGTCTCCGTTATCTTGGAAATTCCAATCTAGCACAGAAACAGAGACAAAAGGACATTGCAGGAATGTATGTGGAGATCCACAATGGGGAAGTATGGGGGGCAATGGAAAGGCATGAGAGTTAGATTCAACCTGGGCTTGGGAGGTCAGGGGAGGCTTCCTGGACAAAGAGGCTTTGATGGTGAACCCTGAACCATGTGTAGGAGTGATCTAGGTGAAAGCAGGTAGGGGAAAACAGAGAGGGGAAAGAGATTCGGGTCTCAGATTGTTGGGAAAGTGCAATGCAACCATCTGTCTGAATTGCTCAACACAGAGCCCAGCAATTTGTGTGCTCGATGAAGAATAGTAATTTCCTGATTCTAGAACACTTGTAATACATGCGTTTTTCTGTTTGGATTTCCAACTTCAGAATGAACGTTCTCTGTTAACTCTCAAGCGGTTCACTGAGTCTCACCAGCATTATTTTATTATATCTGATCTTCTAAAGAACCACAGTCATACTCTGCTTGGAGTCTTCAGAGCACCAGGAGAAAGAAAGCTGTTTCCCCTTCTTCACAGATCGTGAGTGGCAGGCAGGGCCGGGCCCTACTAGGTGAAGGTGGCAAAGATTGGCAGCTTGCTAGGCCTGCAGAAGCACACTCATAGCTGCCTTTCCCGGCAGCTCCGATACAGTTTAGTTCATCAGAATGGAAGGGAAATCCTGGAATTTCATAATAGTTAAGCAATTGAATCATATTTGAGTCTTTGCAGACAAAGCTTGGTGAGCCATGTCTTGCTTCTGCTTCTGCTTCTGCTTCTGCTCATTTTACAAGTATCTTGACATACATTTATGATGCTTCAGAATTTCTCCTTGAACTTGATTCTCCACACCATGACATCATCAGGGAAAGATAATATTGATTTCTGAGAATAACATCTTAAGAGAGGCACGATCAAAGTGAAATATATGCACAGGAGAAGATCTCAGACCATGAACAACTTTGGCACCACATTAAATGAAACCAAGTGCTGGGCCACTTGGTCACTTGGATGGAAGGGGGCAACGGTACTAACAAAGTTTCTTGTTCTTTTAGCCTGTGCAAAGAGGGTATACAGTGAGGACATTATCCTGAGCTTTATAAGCTCGTTTCATTAGAAGTTAGGTAGAAGCTTTTAGAAAAATCCAGTCTTATGAAACACTGTTGGCAAAAATGTAGAGCCATGGTGCTCTCAGCCACTGCTGGTTAAAGTACAAGTTAGTACACTAACTTGATTAGTGTAGCTCAGTGCTAGAACCAACCTAAATGTCTACCAAAAGTAGAAGGGATAAATAAGCTGTGCTATAGTCATACAGTGGAACACTATACAGGAATGAGGGAAAAAATACATTATAGTCATAGGCAACCATGTGGATTTTTTTAATAAAGATTTTTATTTACTCATGAGAGACACACAGAGAGAGAGGCAGAGACGTAGGAAGAGGGAGAAGCAGGTTCCATGCAGGGAGGCCGATGTGGGACTCCATCCCGGGTCTCCAGGATCAGGCCCTGGGCTGAAGGCGGCGCTAAACCGCTGAGCCACGCAGGCTGCCCCCCACGTGGATTTTATAAATATAATGTACAAAAGAAGCAAGTTCAAAATAATCCATATCCTGTGATTATATTTATATAAAGTTGTAAACTAGGGCAAATTAAATTATGATCTCAGGGATGCCTGAATACATACATGGTGAAACTCTAACAAAAATCAAAAAGTCATCATGATAAATGTCAGGATAGTGGGGACCCGGGTTGCTGGGATTGGGAAGAGACACACTGGGAACTTCTGGGTCTCACAGTACTCTAAGCTGATCTGAGCAATGTTATGTGGGTGTTTGTTTTATCATTATCTGTTAATTGTACATAAATTTATGTTTTATCCATTTTTTTTTGTACTTAAGAAATGTGAAAAAAAAAATTCCATGACCTTCTGAAAAAACACAGTGTCCAGTAGAGCAGATCATTGATAAAATCGTTCTCTAATGGATTTTCAAAGAGAAGGCTTTCTCCAAAGAGCCTCTGTTAGGTGCCTAATTTATCTCTAAATCCAAGACCTTTGGACACGCTGGTTTTGCTATAACCAGGAAACACTTCTTTTGGATACATCAGATAAGCTGGCTCTAACTCTCTGAAAAGCATGTTGGAGCCCTGGAGGGAAGATTTTTCCTCTTTGATAACCTGTTGCTTGTGAACAAAACTGGTAGGATCTGGTATAGAGTAGAAAGCCAATGTGTTCTGAAATGAAGGTAATTGTTTCTAGGGAAACTTGGAAACATTAACCAGGATCCCCCTGGGAGGGTGGCCCAACAGATGATGTTTTGCTTCTTATTTGCACAGATTAGGAATAAAACCTGACATGTGCCTAGCTAGAGTGTCAATCTTTTCTATATTTCAAATATATTAAGCAACTAAAACAAAAGAAAAAATGAAAGTAAATGAAGATGGAGGTAAGTTGCCTACCTAAGGTGCTGTGCATTTTTTATTAATGGGGTTAAAGATCCCATGGCTTTATGAATTTAAGTGGATAGAAATTTTCATCTCGGGTTATTGATTATTGGACTTCTTCCATTCAGAAGCTTTAAAAAATAGAGATCAGCATCTTACACCTTATAACACACTCACATTTATATACAAATTTCATGTTTACAAATACAAAAGAAAAACTACCCCAAAGAATCGAAGCAACTGCATTATAAGCTCTATTCAATATAGATAATACTGTTGTTCCTGTTCTGCATTTTTTAATTTTGGAAGAAAATTGTCAATGTTGTCACCCTGGTGGACTCAGCTTTTAGAAGCAGGAGACTGCTTGTGATCTGCACGTATCTGAGTTTCTACACAACTGACACTCAACTGTGTTCCAGATCATGTCTGCCAAAGAAAGGCATTCATTGCTGTTTGAGTTTTATAGTTGATGAAGAATGAATTCCCCAAGCTTTTATTTATTTATTTTTATTTAAAAAAGTATTTTATTTATTTATTCATGAGAGACACACACACACAGAGAGAGAGAGAGAGAGAGGCAGAGACACAGGCAGAGGGAGAAGCAGATTCTATGCAAGGAGCCCAATGTTGGACCCGATCCAGGGACTCCAGGACCACGCCCTGGGTTGAAGGCAGGCACTAAACCGCTGAGCCACCCAGGGATCCCCAGATTTTATTTATTTGAGAGAGAGAGGGAGAGAGAGAGAGAGAACACAGTGGAGGGACAGAGGGAGAGGGAGAAGCAGGCTCCCCACTGAGCAGAGAGCCTGATGCAGGGCTTGATTGCAGGACTCTGGGATCATGAACTGAGCCAAAGGAAGATGTTTAACCACTGAGACACCCAGGGGCCCCTCTCCAAGCTTTTAAAACCAGTATTCATCGTCTGTGTTTCTATTCAACAGAACTTTGCTTTCTAAAGCAGGTGTATCTTTAGCAGTGAAGATTCTTTTTGTTTGAGTTTCTATGTTGGAGGAATCAACGCTCATGAAAAAGCTGGAATATTTCAGCATACTTCACTGAGGCAGATGAGGACTACTGTTTAACCAGGGGGTGAAGTCTGTCTGTGGATGGGTATCAAACATTTTTAGGCATAGGTAGTTAGAATTTCCCCGATGGCTGTAGAACTGAGTGGAGGGACCAGCAAGTAAAAGTCAGTTTAGGTCCCCAAGTCTAGTGATTCTAAAACTTGTTTGGTGTGCACACAAAATTCACTCTTGGGATTGAACATTGGTTGTTTTGAGACTGAAAAGAACTCTTTGATAGAAAATTGATTCTGGGGATCCCTGGGTGGCGCAGCGGTTTGGCGCCTGCCTTTGGCCCAGGGCGTGATCCGGGAGACCCTGGATCGAATCCCACGTCGGGCTCCCGGTGCATGGAGCCTGCTTCTCCCTCTGCCTGTGTCTCTGCCTCTCTCTCTCTCTCTCTGTGTGACTATCATAAATAAATAAAAATTAAAAAAAAAAAGAAAATTGATTCTGGGATTTCAGTTGGGCCAGATGGGAACATCTACGTCAGAGCCGACTTTGCTTATCCAATGCCTGTACACACAGGTTAATTGAAAAGATCATGGCTTTATTTGGCAACTTCTCAGTGTGCCTGAAGCTTTTCATTTTCCTTGTCTTGCCAGGCAGATCCCTGTGTTTTACAGAGACTTTAAACTTTTGCAGTAAATGTGTGACCGTAATGAAGCTCTGCTGGCCTCAAGGCAGCCACATATATAACTGGAATGTCTTCCCATAATACTCTGAAATTTTCTCCTCTCATTCGGTCCCATACGAATTGCTGAATTTATGACATTTATGCTTCATTCCAGCATGTATTTTCACAAAGTGCAGTTTCATAAGAGAAAAGAGTGTTCTGGGCTTCTAGGGCATCCTTCAATAGGACAACAGTAGAATTTTCAAGTTCTCAGTCTTATGGTTGGATTTCTTATGTCATCCTGTAGATGGTGGCTCTTTTACCAGGGATACTCTAAGCTGAATCACACACAGTGCACAGGGCTACAGGGCATCGGTCCCTATGGGGCTGGGACAGTGCACCCAGTGCTACCCGGAGCAGCCCCTAAGCCACTTTCCCCTGCTTCAGGGGACACTGTGGATTCTGGAAATAACCTTGGGCCTTCATTCTCTCTATAAACACTGAAACAAGAAATATTTAACTCAAGGAAATTATTTTAACAATTAAATGTTTCATTTCTCTCAACCCTCTGGACCCATGTAACAGTTTGCAGGAAATAAGGGTAACACAGAAACATGTTAAACAGTGCTGTGGGAATGCAGTCAGCAAGATCCAGAACTTAGGAAACTACAGACCAAATAACTTGGTTTGTCCAACAAAAAAATACATTTGCAAGAAAAGAGAAAGAATAAACAGAAAGTGGGGGCCTTTAAATTAGAAAAACCTTTAGAGCATATCAACCAAATGTAATTTATAGACTTTGTTGAGATTATAATTTAATGTGTCAACTATAAAATAAAACAGTAAGACTACCAGGAAATGTGAATACTGCCCAGATATAACTTAGTTAAGTTACTTAGAAAGATTTTGATCCTTTTGAGGCTTGCTTTCAATAGTGCATACATTTTACTTCTTCATATGTCCTCTATCCCACACTATGTTGTTATCTTTGATTAAACCGACTATATTTTAAAAGATATTTTTTAAATGAGGAAAAAGGATTTTGTACTTTGCCCAATTATTTACTACCCAGAACTTTTATACTTTTATTCCACTATTTTATTTATTTATTTATTTATTTATTTATTTATTTATTTATTTATTTATATTTTATTTATTTATTCATGAGAGACACAGAGAGAAAGAGAGAGAGAGAAGGGAGAGAGAGAGAGAGAGAAGCAGAGACACAGGCAAAGGAAGAAGCAGGCTCCATGTGGAAGACCCATGTGGGACTCCACCCCAGGGCTCCAGGATCACGCCCTGAGCCAAAGGCAGGAGATCAACCACTGAGCCACCCAGGTATCCCTTATTACACGATTTAGATCCAGATTTCCACTTGGCATTGTTTTCTTGTTGCCTGTGAGACTTTCTTTGACACTTCTTGTAGAGCAAGTCTGCCAGTAATGAATTCCTTCAGGCGATCTGTACTTTTTTTTTTCAGGCTTTATGTATTTTAAGTTTCCTATTTTGCCTTTGTTTTCAGAAGATATATTTACTGGGGATAGAAGTCAAGAGTTTTCTTTTTTTCCTTTCTTTTCAGTCCTTTAAATAAGGTGACCCACTGACTTTTGGCTTTCAGTGTATCCAAACAGAAATCTACTGTCATTCTTATCTTTGGTCCCCTGTACGTCTTTTTTCCTCTAGCGGCTCTTAAGATTTTCTCTTTACCAGTGGTTTTAAATCATTTGATTTTGATTGCCTGATGTATTTTTCTTCATGTTTGTTGTGTTCTCAGTTTGTTGAGTGTTGGATCTGTGGGCATATGGTTTTCATTAAATTTGAGAACATTTATTTATTTCCTTAAATATTTTTTTTTGAACTCTCCTCCCTTGCCTTTTTGGAGATCTCCAATTATATGTACATCAGATCTCTTTGAATTGTTATTGTTTCTTCACTGTTTTTGTTTTGCTGTTTCACTTTTAAATAGTTTCTGTTGTTTCCTTCAAGGTCATTAATTTTTTATAATACAGTATCTAATAATTTGCTTTTATATGGTATATGTTCCATCTCAGGTATTGTATTTTCATCTCTAGAAGTACCCTTTATTTTTTTATATCTTCTGTATCTCTCCTTAACATGCTTATGCTTTACTTTCTTGAACATATAAACTGTAGCAACATTTTAATAATTACATCTAAAATTTTTAAATGATTATACTATTTTAATTCCTCTGTGTACTAATTCTATCATCTGCATCATTTCTGGAATAATTTCAAGTCACTGATATTTCTCTTCATTATGGGTAACAAATTCTGCTCTTTTGTATGCTTGTTTTTTTTTTTTGTTTTTTTTTTTTACTGGAGGCCAAACATTGTAAATTTTACCTTTTATGGGTGCTGGATATTTTTATATTCCTTTGTATAGTTTTGAGCTTTGTTCCATGGTTTAGGTTACTTAGAAGATTCTGATCCTTTTGAGGCTTGCTTTCAAGTTTTTAGGTGGTAACAGAGCAGCCTTTCATCTAGGGCTGTTTGGTTTACTATTGAGGTAATAACTCACTGAGTACTCTGCTTGATGCCCCATTAGTGATATGGGTGGTGGGAACACAAACTGTTTATGACCCTTATGAGCTCAAGGAATTGTTCCACATTTCTTTCTGATTTTTTTTCCCCTGGCCTTTGGTAGTTTTCTCAAAAGCATGTGCTAATCAGTATTTAGCTGAAGACTCCAGGCAGACATTCTGCACATCTTTGGAGTTCTCTGTGAGGCTCTCTCCTCTCTTCCACTCTGTGTTGTGAATTCTGTATTTTGCCTCCCCAAATACTCAATTCTGACTCCTGAGCTCAGGGACACCACAGATTCTGTTGCAGCCCAGAAACTCTCTAGAGGGTCGTATTCATCAGTTCAGTTGCTTAAAAAATTTTAGTGAATGCCTCATATGTGATAAAGACATGAGATTGAACAAAATATCTTTGCCCTCAGGGAGTTGACATTCTAATGGAAGGAGACAGATGGTAGACAAATCAAATATACAGTCTTCACATGGCGATGAGGGCTATGGGAAAAAAATAAAGCAGGGAAGGGGCATGAAAGGGACTTCAGGAATAAAAGTCAAGTGACAATTTTAAATAGAGTGGGCAGGGAAGTCTAATTAAGAATGTAGTATTTGAGGGGCATCTGGGTGGCTCAGTCAGGGAGCATCTGCCTTAGGCTTAGGTCATGATCTCAGGGTCCTGGAATCAAGTCCTATGTCAGGCTCCCTGCTCAGTGGAGAGTCTCCTTGCTTCTCCTCTCCTTATGCCCCTCCCCCGCTGCTTGTGCACATGCACACATCTATTTTATGGATAGGGAAAGTGACTTTCAAAAGAGGTCACATGAAGGCACATGATTTCAGCTCAGGTCGTGACAAGGATTGATCCTCTTTGCTCTCTCTCTCTAAATACATAAATAAAATCTTGAAAAGAGGTCACATGACTTGCCCAGAATCACAGAGTCTTTGAGTTATGGAGTTGGGAATTGAAGCCCCACCTGGCTAACTGTGTAGTCCAGTTTCTTCCTATGACCCTATAAGGTCTCCCAGACAACCAGTTACTTTAAATGGGAGGAATCATGGCATCCTGAGCCTTGGCTCAGGCTTTACTTCTTTATATATAAGATCAAACTTTCTGTCCCAGGAAAAGTTCTAGACTGGTTTCTATGAGATGGCTTGAGGGAAGTTGTAGGTGGAAATATCCATAACTTGATAACTATTTCCACTATTAGTCAGAAAACAAAGGATGCTATGTATCTCAGCACTAGGTTACATGAGATCAGGAATGAGCAAAATATGATTAAGACTGATTAGGAAGAGAAACATGGAAATAGGAAACTAGTCTATTAATTAACATTACCACTATTGATAGTAGGCCAGAAAAACTTTCAACTCAGGGGCACCATATTAGCCAATTTAAATAAAGTTTCTCAAACTCTAAGATACTCCTCAAGGCACCCCTACCCCTCACCTTTATCACTGTGCTCTCCCAGATTATGGAGGCCATTTGTAAGGAAGGAAAAGCATTCTGGTGAATAGGCTGCCTTTCTGTCCACAATGAGCCTACTTATTCTTACCATCCTTTCTTCTTAGGTCCTCTATAAAAGGTAAAGTTGTTTATCATCTATCCTAATACCTCAGAATCAAATGTCAGTGACATCGATATGGGAGGATAAGAGAGCGCATTCAAGGTGAAATGGATGATACTGTTTGGTTTGTTTATCACACTGTATGAAGGGAGGAAGGAAAGGGAAACAGGGAGGATGGAGCAATGTCCCTCACAAAGGGAGAGGGGTGAGCCATGCCAACAGCCTTCCCTTTCCAGAACACCAAAGGAGCCATTGTTATCAACTCTATTTTGGCCTCAACAGAAGATACCTGATCCCAGGGTGGCGGGTTATTTCCATGGCAGAACTAAAGCAGTCTGTCCTGACACAGAGGAATCTAGAGAGTGCCAACCCCGTGCTGGGGATGTGGGGTTTCTATTACAAGTGGCATAGGCTATACCCATGGGGTGGTCTTTGCTGGGAACTACAACTCTTGGGTCTTCAGGGGTTTACTGTGGAGTTTATGATGTCATGGCTCACTTACTCTCTCTCTCTCTGGCTCCATTTAGTTGAGTTACTTGTCCAGCAAAAGGCCCTCTTAGATAAATGACCAAGAGAAAGACAACAAGAAAAGAGACTTTTTTGCTTTGGGTTCTCTGGCAGGGGGGCAGTTGGAAAGGGCTAGCAGGAATGAGTTATGTCCTTGAGGCTGCATGCACAGGGAGCAGGGCTTTAAACAGATCCTGGCATTGGAAAAGATTTGTATTCTTCGACTTTCCTGTTACTTGGTGCAAGAAATTCAGTTGAGAGTTGGTAAGGAAAGATAGCAGGCAAGACAAGGTTTGTATTACAGGGCTCAGTGGCACAAAGCCACAGGGGACAAGAAATAGTGGGCATGGAGCCACTGACAAGAATTGTGGTATCCTTGTCTCACTGGGTCTGATCTCTTGATGCCCTGGGGGAAGTGATACACTCACTAGGAACCAGGGCTGACAAATGCCCAGAGATTTCATTTTCAAGCTCATGGTGTCTGGGTGAATTAATATAACACATGATATCTACGCCCTCCTCCCCTAAGTTATTTTTCTAGAAAAAATTTTTGGAGAATGAAATGCCCAGATACTCAGTAGCTTGAAAAAGTAAAAATATGAGTGTTAAGCCAACATCCTGGAAAGGAGGCATCTCCATAAGAGAAGCAGACATTTAGTGAGGGTTCCAACCATGCTACACCAAATAAACAGGCTGTGAACTTCCCGGCAGCCTAGCCAGAGCCATCACCAGCTCTTTCGTTTAGTAAAATTAAAGGGTGCAATTAACAATTTCCATGACTTGGGCCTCACTGCCTTCAAATTACAAGAGGGTAAACAAGAAGGGAAGAAGAGGGAGATGCCAACATTTCAGAAATTATGACCTTCAAAGGAGGAAGAATAGATCCAACCACAGGGAAAGTGGTCAGAAATGTGATACCCTTTGTGAGAGCCCAAGGAGACCCCAAATTGCCAAACCGCTGTATCTGAGGAGGCATTGCTGGGGCTGAAGCTTCCAGAAACCTATGAATGGTTCGTTTATTTTACTGAGGCTGAAGCTGATGGGGTAATTGTCAGGAGAGGCTGTGGATCTGATTGATGCTCAGGCAGGCAGGCTTTCAGAAAGCCCTCAGTAATTACCCACTGCTGTGTGCCATGCTGATGTGTGTGTGTGTGTGTGTGTGTGTGTGTGTGTTTACATGCACTTGTAGGCGTGTGTATGTGTGTGTGTGTGTGTGAGGGTTGCACAGGGGGAAGGATGGCTCTTCTGTGCTTTTAAATCCAGGCCAAGATTTTTCTCTGCTTGGTGTTTATACCACAGAGTCATCAGAGAGAGGTGAAATCAAAATTTTCAATATGCTAAACCTTACACTAAAAATAATTTCCATTCTTCCTGTAATTCAAGTTCCCTAAGCCTCATCAGTCTAACAGGATCAGATTAATAGTCCAAACATCACAGCCTTCTCCTCCACCTCCGTCCCTCCCCCAGTTGCATGGCGCACAAACTCCTGCTCCGTGAACGTCTCACCCAGTTTTGATACTCCCCCAGGGTGTCACACATGACCTCAGAAATAGCTGTTGTATGCTCTTCTGTTCAGGGTTTCCTAGATGGGGATCAAGAAGCCACCTCAGGGTGGTTGTGCCTCTCCTTACCTTTGCACAGCTCTGGAAATCTTCTTGATAGGTCAGAGGTCGACTACCAGGAGAGGTCCCTGCTTCCAGTGGCCCAAATCAGCCACCCATAGGGTGCTAAGGAAGGACTATACCTTCTGGAGTTCTGACTAGGCTAAAGTCCGCCATCCTGCCACTCTTGCCTACTAGGTAGCTGTGACCTTGTTGCCAGGTCATGCATAACCTTGTGAGAACATACCTTTCATCTGTTACCCGGAGCTCCCTTTTTTCCTGCAGTGCAGGTACAAATTCAAGAGGCCAGGTTCAGGGACCAACATTCTAGAGCAGTGCTTCTCGAACTTTAGCATTTATGAAAGTCACCTGAAGGTTTTGTTAAAACCATCTGGGTTTTAACAGCAGATTTTTGGATTTAGTGAGTCTGGCATAGGATGCAAGATTTTACATTTCTCATGAGTTCCCAGGTGATGCTGATGCTGCTATCTGGGGACCACATTTTTGAAAACCATGTTCTAGATTAGCACTATGCAGCTCCTGGGCTCCTATGCCAACATCCATCTTGGAGCTCCTGCCCACCAACAGGACAAACATAGCTAGACACATAGGAGTCTTAGCAGAAGGCCCAATTTAGCTTTAAGGTGGCACCTCCATTAATTACCATCATAGAAGATGAGAAAATACTGATATTCCTATGTTTTGCTTTTATTTTATTTTATTTTATTTTATTTTATTTTATTTTATTTTATTTATTTATTCATGAGAGACAGACATAGAGACAGACAGAGAGAGAGAGAGAGAGGCAGAGACATAGGCAGAGGGAGAAGCAGGCTCCCTGAAAGGGTCAATCCCGGACCCTAGGATCACACCCTGATCCGAAGGCAGATGCTCAACTGCTGAGCCACCCAGGCGTCCCCTATGTTTTGCTTTTATTAAAGCAGAGATTACTTGCCTGCATTCCTGCCATATAGGATTTGACTTAGGAACTTCAAATGTGTACACCCCGTATGTATGAAGAGTTGACCAACACAATTCTGGGAGTGGGAATGGGGCTCCCTCAAATGCTGAAGAATGACATTTATGTGGCCTTCTTCTAACTATAGAAACCATTGTATTTAGAGGATACACATTTTCTTTCCTTGGTGAACTGGTAAAGTTACTTATGGGCTGGGAGGTCTGGAGGATGAAATAAGAGGGGCTGTAAAGCCAGGGAGAGGAAATGGGGGAGATGGATGTCTTCCAAGTTTAGCCTTTGAGGAATACTCTTAGAATTATAGTTTCATTGTGGATTAAATGGGCTTTCAGCAAGGAGCCTTCATGGGAGTCTAAACGATGTCAAACATTTCTATGGGAAATGTATTATAAGATACAAACTAACTTAACCTACCAACTGGAACTCCACTTGTGGCAAATGAGTGATTTCAGTAAATGGGCTAAAGGTCTTTTGTCATAGATGAACATTCTTTTGCTCTCATATATTTATCATCTGTCATGCTAGTACAATTATGTACATACAAGTATAATTATATCTGGCATTTGCTAGACCACCGAATTATTGCTGTTACAGTTGGGCTTCCATGTCTTTCCCATGGAATTACAGAGATCATCATTATGGCATCTTCTGGGCCTGAGATGGATCAAAGCTGAGGTTAGAATGGAAAAGCCAGGCCTCTGGGGACAGCTCATACATAGTGTGAGGGTTGAGCTTTTGGTTTGGTCCAGCTTCTGAGTTTGGCTGGAGGTGGTTCTTGGCCATGATGGGACAAGAGCAGAGCTCTGGGGGAAGGGAAGTGTGTGCAGGCCAAATCTCCCAGATTTCATAAAGTCTCAGGATTTTCCAGTTAATCCCATTCAACTCTTCCACTCTACAGATGAGAAATTTAGGTCCAGAGAGTTCGACTAACTATACCATCCAACTATGGCCACCTGGGATCGGCTTAAAGCTCCAGTGTTAGGGTTGCCTCAAGCCAGCCTCCTGCAGAGCATTCAGTAGACTACCAGCACTTGAGGAAGTAGCAGGTGCTAGCTGAAATGAGTTTGGAAAATACTATCATTAACAAATCAGTAAATGGAGAGCTTGTTATGTAGCAAATGATGACCCAGACGACATTCACTTACTCATTCAAAGAATGCATATGCTGAGCACTATTCTAAGTGCTGAGGATCCAGGTGTAAAGAGACAGGAAAAGTCCCTGCCCTCGCAAAGTCTACCTTCTAGCTGACTCCTCCCCCTAAGCATGCATTTCAAATCTTCATTATTCCCTTAAAGCCATCATTCCCCTTTTTATGGTGTAGAGAAATTGGAAACTATTAGGTATGAGTTCTTCCAACTTCTTTCTCCTACACCTACATTTGCCCAGATTTACACCAGCTCCTCTCCCCTTCCCTAAGCTCTCCTCCACTGCCACTTATGGTAGAATCATCTCTTCCCAGGTCCCTTGCCAGTCAGTGCTCCCAGGCTGTGGATCCCAGCCTTCTTATTTCATCTCCGGCATCTTCAGCCCCATGAACTCCATTCCTTCATAATGTAAACAGATTCCAGTCTCTTTTAAAAAAAACAACAATAAAGACCTCCTTTTAACCTTATAGTTTCCCTCCTTCTGCCCTCCCTTTTCCTCTTCACAATCAAGTTTCTAGAAATTATAGACTTCTCACTTTTTCACCATTTACTCATTTTTCAGTTTACTCCTCAACGCACTGCAACCAGCTTCGGCTTCAGTGAAATTCCTCTCAGCAAAGTCACTATATATTTATTGAGCACCTACTATGTGCCAGATAGTGAGTGGAGTGCTGAGGATATGGAGGGAAGGAAGATAGGCATGGCCCTTGCTTGCTTGCTTGACTTATTTATTTATGAATGAGAGAGAGTATGAGCAAGGAGGAGCGTCAAGAGGGAGCAGGAGACTCCCTGCTGAGCAGAGAGCCTGATGTGGAGCTCAATCCCAGGACCCTGAGATTTTGACCTGAGCCAAAAGCAGACTCTTAATGGATTGAGCCACCCAGGCGCCCCAGTCCTTGCTCTCTTGCAGCATGTATCCTAGCTGGGAAGACAAATTTTAAACCAGTTAACATGGAAGTAGATACATAATTACAAATGGGGGTAAGTACTTTGAAAGAGAATGGAGGGTGTTCTTGAGTAGAATGTTAAGGAAAGTCTCTATAAGAAGGTGACATTTTAGCTATAAAATAACTATTTCTAAATTCCTTATATTACTTGACCTTCCAGCACCATTTGACACTCCTTTTTTTATTTATTTAAGATTTCATTTATTTATTCATGAGAGAGAGAGAGAGAGAGAGAGAGAGAGAGCCAGAAACACAGGCAGAGGAAGCAGGATCCATGCAGGGAGCCCGACATGGACTCGATTCCAGGACTCCAGGATCATGTCCTGAGCTGAAGGCAGATGCTTTACCGCTGAGCCACCCAGGCGTCCCCATTTGACACTCCTAACCATTCTTTTCTTCTCCAACTGCACTCTAGGTTCTTCATCTCTTTCTCCAACCCAAAATCTCTGTCCCTTCTCTCTGCTTATCCCTCATTAGGTATTGTTCAGGGTTCAACATTCAGCTTACTTGTCTCACTAACATCCTCCCTAGCCAACCCCGTCCATATGCATAGCTTCAACCATGACCAATGTGCTGAAGCTCCCAAACCTATATGTTCAGCTCAGATTATACCCCAAACCTTTAGCTCATTTAACCAGTTTCCTTCTAAGTAATTCCATTTGGGTTTCCTCTAGGCAGTTTAAGTCTAGAGGTGAAGCCAATCTCCTCTTCCTACCACTCCATTTCTTGGTCATCACTGCTTCTTGATGAAACTTAAAACCAGATAGTGAACCTAGATTTCTCTGTCTTCCTTACTGCTCCCTCACCCACACACATAGACATTTTTCTAAAAATGACTAAGTCCTGATGACTCTATATCCTTGATATCTTCTGTCTTTATTCTTCCATTTCCATCCCCATTGTTTTTCCTTTTGTTCAGACACTTGGGCACCTCCTCCCCACTTTCTGTCTTTCCCTCTGCCACATGGACAGAAGCCTTACTGGACTCTTCCCTGAGGTCTTTCCTCCTTCAAGCAACCCTCTTTTCTGCTGTAAGAATGACATGTCTCACATTTGCAGTTGATCAGATCATGCTGCTGTTTGGAATTCCTCAATGGCCCCTGCTCTGGCTCTTGTTCCATGCTTTAGTCCGTGCCTCCCTCACCCCCACCCCCTCAGTCCCTGGTCTGGTCATTCCCTGGGACTAGAAGGATGCACACAACTTGAGCTTATGTTTTGCCTACCCCTTTTGTTCCAGTCCAGAAATCCAGAATGCTGGAATTCCCTGTGCACAGAGTTCAGAACAAGGGCCTCCGTCTGTGTTCTTGCATAGTCTCAGGAAGTATTGGAGAGGGCTGTTTGCCCCCTCATACATTTCCCGCTACTTTTACCTCCCTTGTGTTTCTACTTCTCCTCATCTCCTAGGGTCTGGGCATTCACTTTCCTCTACTTGAAATGTCCTCTCTTGGACTCAGAGTAAAAAGTCCTACTCTTCATTAGGTTTTAGCAAAAGGGTCTCCCTGCCACCCCAGCCAACTCAGGCATGCTTCTCTGCATTGTGACTCACCCCCCTGTGGTCATCCTCTAATTCTTCCAGAGCACTTCTGGAAGCTTCTCCATTTTCTTTGTATTTCCTGGCCCATCCTGGGCCTTAGACACCATGAATAAAGGACACTGCCTCTACTAGCCAAGAAATGCACTTGCTGGCCCAATTTCACTATTGCTTGCATTTCAGTAGCACAAGAATTTAGAAAAGGCATGCACCAGAATAGGGTGTGGCATCTTATATAATCAATAGTATTACCTACCTCATGCGTTGAGTCTTTCCTGTGTGCCAGACACTGTGATAACTGCTTTACATATATTACCACATTTATCTTCACTATAACCCTGTGAAGCATACATGATTATTAAACCCACTTTACAGATGTGGACACCAAGGCTCAGCAAAGTTAGGTTAAATGTTTCAGGTCACACAACCAGGAAGGGAAAAGCTGAGTCCCCACCTAAAAACTCTAATGCACACACTCCTTTGCGGTACCTCAGGCGGTTCTACACATTGCATTAGAGCAACCTATCAGTGAAAAATGTGCAGTCACCCCTCATCCAACATTACAAATGCATTTAAACATGTAGAAAAATATACTTAGGAACATGAAGTTCCTATATGACCAGTCAGTATTTTCCCTTAAGGAAAAAATACAGAGTAACCATAAAAATAAAAATGAACAATCAATCGCTAAATTTAACTCCAAATTTTATTTAGTGTGGGTGTTTGTAATAAAAGACACATTTAAGGTAGTTTTAAAAGTCCTAGGGCACCTGGGTGACCCAGGCAGTTAAGTGTCTGCCTTCGGCTCAGGCCATGATCCCAGCGTTCTGGGATCAAGCCCCTTATTGGGCTCCTTGCTTAGTAGGGAGTCTGCTTTTCCCTCTTTCTCTGCCTGCCACTCCCCCTGCTTGTGCTCTCTCGCTCTTTCAAATAAATAAAATCTTTTTAAAAATAATTAAATTAAATTAAAAGTCCTAATAGAAAACTTGTTCCAAGGAATTATTAGGAGTTTTTTCCCCCCTTGTTTTTAGGTTAAGTAATTAGACCACTTCTAGAACAGACACTGAAAGGGAGCTACACTCTCATGAATTCAAATTTCCTCTTGTCTGAGGCCATGAATCCTCAGATAGCTAAAATAACTTATTACTAATATCAATAATTAATCAGCAGAGGAAAGATTGATCATGGCATTATATGCTCAGCGGCATCAGAATCGTGTACTAATCAGTGCATCAAGATAAAACTCCCCGTCTGAGGGGAAGCTGTGCCATCACCACTGGCAGCAGAATGAACTTGCTGTGCTTTCAGAAGATGGACGCAAATTAAGGACAAAGACTAGAGAACGTGTTGGCCACCGGCAGAGGCTTAAAAGGAATTTCAGCTTGCTACTCCAGACAACTGACTCAAAATAGGATCTTAGAAAATTAACAAGTCAGAGCTAGTGCGGTAGCTCCTCAAGGCAGGATTGCCCATATTCACAGTCTTGGGTAAATTTTCTCTAAAGGTTCAGTGGGGTGGCAGGAGCAGCTGGCTCTTGCTGTGCTTCTTCCAACAAGCAAATGCCTGCTGGCTCTCAGGAGATTCGGCACATAATCCAAGCAAACAGGTGCCATTTCCCTAAAGATCAGCAAGTATTGCTCCAAATTCCATAGTGCCCAGCTCATGGGTGTTAAATAGTCACAGCCCGCCCCAGGACTCTCGTTTTAGGGTTAGCTTCTAAAGGGAAGGGCTCTATTTCCTTTTTCCTCTCTGGCCCTTGATCATGCCCACTGCAAGCATTAGCACTTTTTCTGCCTTGGCTGGTTATTTCTCACATAATGGGTGGAAAAAGACCTCAAGCATGGAGACATTATGAGATTTATTGTGCTTTTAAGGACAAACTAATAGTAAGGTGAAAAGCTCTCCTCTAGTAGTTTACCAAAAAAAGTATAAAAATAGCTACCTCTATTTTTATGTGCTCTGCGTGCTAAGTGCTATATGCCTTATCACCATTTTTGTCTTTATTTCTCATACCACCCCTGTAAGGCAGGCAGGGGTCAATTCTATTTAACAAATAAGGAAGTACAGTCCCAGCTTTTGCTGATCGCACAGAACAGTTGTAGCCTACGCCACACAGTTATGTTATTGTTCCCTTTTTAAATTCCTTTGAATGTGCCAACCCTGAAAACAGAGTTCTTATACCATGTGCTATCTCTTTAATATCACCCACTGCATATCCCAGGGGATGGGCATTTACCTGGCATTTAATCATTATTGATTAATGTTTTATATGTTGTGAATACTCATTCTCTTCATTCAGTCAATAAACTCATTGAAGCCTACTTCTCTGCTGACAGTATATTAGTTTTTATGGGAAATAGCAAAATAAAAATGCCACCCATCTTGACCTCAGAGAAATCTAGAAAGGGGGGAGAGTTCTAAATGTAGGAAAGAGAAACTCTACTCACATTTTGCCTATCCCCTTTCTTTGTTCCTCTCCACAAAAGGAGGGAATACTAATCTGACTCATCTGGTTCTAGAACATTTGTTTGGGTCACACTTACTGATGGGCAGGTGTGATGGTTAATTTTAGGTGTCAACTTGACTGGGTCACAGGGTGTCCAGATACTTGGTGAAACATTATCCTGGGTGTGTCTGTGAGGCTGTTTTAGGATGAGATCAACATTTGATTTGGTAGCTATCAAGCAGATTGCCCTCCCCAATGTGTTGAATCCAATCAGTCAAAAGTGGGAACAAAACAAAAACTGATCCTTCCCCCCGCAAAAGAGAATTCTCTCTGCTTAATGGCCTTCAGAACTGGGACATCAACCTTTTCCTGCCTTCGGACTTGCACTGATACGTTGGCTCTTTCTGGATCTGGAACTTGCTGGTCTTTGGACTGGAACCACCCCATCAGCCCACCTGGGTTTCCAGCTTGCCAACTTATCCTGCAGATCCTGGGACTTGCCAGCCTCTGATATTGTGGGAACCAACCCCTGATATAAATCTCTTATATATATTGATTCTGATTCTCTGGAAAAACCATGCCTAATACAGTAAGATTACTGTATTTTAAGAGTTTTGCCCTTCTTTTATTTCCATTACAAGTGGTACAATCGGCAAGCTGACATAATGCCCTTTAGTTAGCAGGCCTTTATTTTGTTTTTCTTATCTGTTTATATGCATACTTAACCTTACTAGCCTTTTTAGTTCCCATACCAAGTAATAAATTAGAAAATGGGATTCTAAGATTTAGATTTTTTTTTAAAAGAACATTATTCATTTATTTATTTATTTGAGAAAGCGAGCACGAGTGGGGGTGAGGGATGGCAGCGTGAGAGCGAGAAGCAGACTCCTAGCTGAGCAGGGATCAGACGTGGGGCTCCATCCCAGGACCCCAGGATCATGACCTGAGCCGCCCAGGAGCGCTTAAAATTTAGATTCTGCCTTGGAGCACAGAAGATACTCCAGAAGCCTTAAGTTTAAGCTATGGGCTTTAACCCAGGTTTAGCTCTGAATTGGAGGGTAGTGGTCACTGGCCCAACCATAAATTGGAACTTTGTTTTGCACCTGCAGTTGTCCCTGTATGTAAATTTTATTCAGGAACTTGGTGGAAAGGGGGGTGACTGGCGGGGATTTTTAGGTCCCTGACTTTAATACCATCAAAGTATACTGAAACTTTATTACCTGACATAACCCACCAGCTATATCACAGGGTCAGAACAAAGTGTTGTCATGGAAGCAAAAGCCATACACTCTGGGACCTCAGGGCAGCACACAATGACTTGAGAACATTGGGGAATATATGTGCTTTTTTAGGTCTCTTCTCGAATACTGGTTCAAGAAACATCCTTGGAATATAAAGAACATTGGGAGCTAAGCAATGCATATGATGGGATTAGGTTAGAGAATATCATCATTGTTTGAAAAGAGACTGATGTACGATGTACAAGTTGGCTAAGCTAGGCCAACAGCTCTGGCCATATCTGTAGCAGGAAGAGTGCTTTTTATTCAGGTACAAATACCTATCCACACTCCTTGGTTAATGCCAATCCTGAAAGCCTGCTAAGTTCAGATACTATCTCAGGTGCCTATTAGAGAAAGTGATAAACTATATAGTTTTGTCCCCACAATACATCCAGGCATAATTTAAAAAAATCAGGGTCACAGTCAGGAGCCCTCGAAATGTACACACCAGTACTCTGAAATTCTAATTATTATAAATACATTTGTGTTTTGATGTGATCTCACCCATTTAAAATGGGCACCACTCTCTCCTTATAATAGTTTCTGGGTATAATCCATTCACATCTCCCCTCTGCAAGGAAAAGTCGCTGTGGATCTCACAGATGCTACTGAGGAAAATGACCTTCAGCAGGCAGAGATAAACAAGTCTGCTTTTCATCTTCCAACCATTGATTTTCTGCAAGGCAAACCACAAAGCTGCTTTGAAGTCCGGGGGAAAGCTGCAAGGGACGAGGGAGATAAAACTGAAGGCAAGAGTGGATTTGAAATAAAGTCAATCTCTGTCATCTAGGTGTAGATGGCTATTGGCAAAGCTGAAACTGCCAGATTTTATCAAGAGAGAATTTAGATTATTGTAAAAAGAGGGTGTTTTAAGTTGGTAAAACTGGGTTGGAGGAAGGTGATATGTAAAACAAAGAGAAATCTGAAAGGATCTTGGATAAAATGTATCCATTTAGCAGAAACAGTTGCTTTTAATCAAACAGTGGCAAGTGTGTAGTGTATAATCTATTTTAACACTGCTGGGGAAGGCTTCCCTCCTGTTTATGTTGCCTTATAGGACCAAAGATACAACTGTAAGAGTATTTTTTGTGTCAAAATTTCTTCTTAAAACAGTACAATAGGGGGATCCCTGGGTGGCTCAGCGGTTTAGCGCCTGCCTTTGGCCCAGGGTGCAATCCTGGAGTCCTGGGATCGAGTCCCATGTCCGGCTCCCTGCATGGAGCCTGCTTCTCCCTCTGCCTGTGTCTCTGCATCTCTCTCTCTCTCTCTATGTCTATCGTGAATAAATAAATAAAAAATCTTTAAAAAAGCACAATAGGTCTAAATTTTAGCTTAACAGTTTGATAGATCAGTTATGACTTTTATAAAAATTGTAAGCATATTACATAAAAAAAAAAAAGATTTTATTTGAGAGAATGTGAGGAGTGGGGAGGAGCAGAGGAGGAGGGAGAGAATCTCCAGTAGACTGTGTTGAGCAGGGAGCCCGACTGGGGGCTGGATCTCAGGAACCTGAGATGATGACCTTAACCTGGAACCAGGAGTCCAACGCTTAACCGACTGAGCCACCCAGGTGCCCAAGCAGATTACATTTGAATGATACTTTTCCCTTTACAGAATGCTCTTCCATGAGCTTCATAAGCCTGGGAGATGGGCTGGATAAAGGCTATTATCCCTGAGGGAATTGCACAGGGCACACACACTGAGAGGGGGCTGAGGAGAGGCCAGAAGAGCAAGGTTCTTGGATTCTTGCTCTCTCCCTCTTTCTGCAGGTTGTCTCTAATTTGTGGTTTCTTAGGGGAGAGAAACTCTAACTCTTGCTTCTTTGTCCTCTTTCTGAAATGTGTATTGTTTTTCTCTGTGTCTTTTGACAACTTACTCTTAATGTGTTAGCGCTGGGATTTTGACACGTTTCCCATTCTCAAGGTGTCTGGGAAGTTAAAGTCTGACGCACGAGTTGAGGAGGCCCTGCTCTGGAGACAGCCACAGTGGAGGCTGAGCTTCCTGAACCGTGCTGCAAGAAGTGGGATTGACCGTGATTCTGGTCGGTGTAAGGGTACTTAGTGTTGTGAAAGGAAAGATCCTTGAGAAAGTTCAATCCCTCTCTCAACCATGAGGACAACAATTGCCAGCCAACCTGAAATCACAGCCCACAGTCCTTCCTCATTCCAGCCCTCTAAGAGCTGGGTGAGCAAAAAAACACATGCCATTTGAGGGGAAAGCATCATGGAGGAGTTAAGGTTTCACCAACCTTTGAGATAGCTAAATCATTCATGTGCTCTCATGGAGCAACAAAAACGTGACCTAGAGCCAAGATATGTCAAGTAGAGGGTCTATGTTGGGAATAACAGCTTTGGAGTTTCAGTAAGACTTTTTAAAAATTTACTGTTTTCATTTGGTTATTTTTAACAACTAATTTGTACCAGATATTTAATTTAGCATTTTGTTCAGATCCTACAAATCAACTTTTTGTTCTAGCTGATTAAGTAGTAGAAGTACATACCCAAAAATCCACTCACATAAAATTTCAATCAGGCTTTACAAAAAGCACCTAGCAGCTTTTAAAACGGTTCAGTTAATGTCATAGACAGGACTCGTTAATTAAAAGAACTAAATAATTACAACAATTAATTTCCTCATTTTTATCCTTTAATAGAATAAAAACTATTCTACTGATTTAATAGAATTTGGCTGACAATAATGAACTTTATTTATTTATTTATTTATTTATTTTTATGATAGTCACACACACAGAGAGAGAGAGAGGCAGAGACACAGGCAGAGGGAGAAGCAGGCTCCATGCACCGGGAGCCCGACGTGGGATTCGATCCCGGGTCTCCAGGATCGCGCACTGGGCCAAAGGCAGGCGCTAAACCGCTGCGCCACCCAGGGATCCCAATAATGAACTTTAATATGAATTTTGATATTACATCATTTAATCAAAAGGGGTAGTTTTAAAGTCATTTCAGAATGTCGCATAGTTAATTATTTATGGGGCAATTAATATAGTCAGCTTCTGCTTGACCTACTGTCATCTATGGGTAGTTTCTATACAAGTATATAACATCTGGTTTAATGTAAGTTTTATAAGTCACCACTGAAATTTTAAGTTGTTGTTGTCTTGCTGCCGACGATTCATGTTAAAATGACATTGCCAGAATTGATATTGAAATAAGTGGGTTAAGATGTAATGTCTTTTTTCAAACTATCTCCTTAAATAATTTCATTCATCTCTACATTTACACTTTAAAAATATGTGATTCACAAGTAAATATATTTTGGAGTGTGTGCTTCAATGTCCAATCAGCACACTTCATTCCATGGTTTTATAAAATATTAGTTAACCAATAGCTATATAAATATTTATATATATGTTTATTTCTGAAATCTGAACTAGTTCTTTTCTATTACCTGGGATACTGTTAGACTTAATCTGCTTAGGATAGTTAAATTAATATAAAAGGGAGAGGAGTGTTTTTAAAAATTTCCTTGCTACCAGGAAAATGCTCATCTCAGACCTCTTTTCAGGCATCAGATGGTAGCATAAATCAAAATGATTTTCTGATATTAACAATAAGGTGTGTTGATACAAAAAAAATCTGTTACAAACCAAACATAGATAAATCACAGTTTAGGGGGACTATAGAGTCATTGAGTTATATTAGCTCCAAAGGAGGGTTGAAACACTGAGCAGTCTCTATCAGATTAATTTAAGAAAGGAAATAATTCATAGGAACCTCCTACCTCTGAATTGATATGGTGTGATAACTTTTTTTGCTACACAGCAGTAAATGGATATGTCTCTGAAAATGAATTCTGTTTATAGTAGTTTCTCAGGGTAGGCCTTCATCCCAAGGCTAATCTCAATCATGAGCAGAGCACAGTCAAGCTAGGGCAGGTGGGGGACAGGGTGTGCAACACTTTTGGGACAAGAACCTCTTGAATCCTTTGTAAACAGGAAATAGACTCAGAATAAGGAGTTAAAATGGTCACACTGGACAATGCATTAAGTTAGATGCTTTATCCTGTCTCTATATTGCCATATATATTTAATAATAATGTGTGAATGCAGAGATTGTTTTTAATTCTCATTATCCATTAAAAAAAAAAAAGATTCTCCTTGGTGGCATGACACTATGCAAATTACTCTGTGTCATTTGGCCTCGATCCAGTAGTCATATTCCTCACATGCCTTTCAGATCCTTAATGACCCTATATGGTGTCCATGGCAATGAATACATACATGGTAGATGGGATTATTAATCGTCCTATAGATAATTTTAGAAAAGATATGTTATCTGACAAGTAATAAATTATCAGGATAGTTTATCTCAGTGCATAAAAATATATATTTTTTAAGTTAGCAAATGACCTAAGTGACCTGTTTCTTCTATGATTAAAAGACCTAGAAATTAGGTTCCCTTTGCCCTCCCCAGATAAATCTTCTTGGCTTTCCACATGTAACTAGGCGGCTGATACAAGGACTTTTCCAATCCTCTGAGCCTAGTCCCTAGCTATGGACTAGAAGGCAATGATTGAAGGTCAATTGTGACCCTGTATATAAAGGACTTGACTGTAGATGGAGACAATGTGGTTCTCTACCAGGGATGTTTTCTGGGTAATGTTTTATTGGAGGTTAAGAGGTAACATTAACAAGGGTTCCTCACAGTGGTTCTATCCTTAGCTCAAATAGTTAGCTATATTTTGTCTGTGTGTGTGTGTGAGGAATCTTTATTTTGAATAGTGAATATGATAGGGGCAGTGGAGCAGCATCTCCTAGGAGCTGATGTTAAGTGGCACTTCTATGTCACATAGTCAACAGTGAGTTTTTTTAAATAAATTTTTATTTATTTATGATAGTCACAGAGAGAGAGAGAGAGAGAGAGAGAGAGAGAGGCAGAGACACAGGCAGAGGGAGAAGCAGAGGCTCCATGCACCGGGAGCCCGACGTGGGATTCGATCCCGGGTCTCCAGGATCGCACCCTGGGCCAAAGGCAGGCGCCAAACCGCTGAGCCACCCAGGGATCCCGTCAACAGTGAGTTTAATCAACAATTGTAGTTGTTCAATTTTGTATCTGATGCATCATCTAACACAGAGCCTGACCTAAAACTGATCTGTAATGAATGTGTAATGGGGTGAAATTGGTGTCCTTTTGCCTTCTCTGTCTATATGTGATGGACTGAGAAATGGGTTAGGAATCAATCACGAAAGCAGAATTATAATTTTGGATCCTTTACTGGCTATGTGATTTTTTGCAAAATCGTTTCATTGTTCTTTTTGTTTGAAACAATGATGCTTGGATTGGATGATCTTTAAAATTCCTTTTACCTTCATGATTTGTAATCTATAGACAACATAATGACCATAGGATGGTTAAACCTATAGTTTGCTGGTGAATATAACTAGCTGGCTTTTAAAAAAAATAACAAAAGGAAAACCATGATTTGTGATATTTGCTGTTTCTATGGTGTAAATACTTCTGCTGTTGCCAATTTTAAGTTACCAGTGTGAGATCATTAAACATAGAGTTGGGAAGAAATGGGTATATTCAGCTGTCCCAAGCCACTAGGAGCCAGTTCCAGCACACTATAAGCCTTAAAATAATATGTTATTCTTCTATAAAGGACTGAAAAGTATGCTAATTAAATTGAAAAAAAGTAATAAGGATGAGAAAGAAGAATAAATTTCAAGAGTGAATGATACAATTAATGCTTGGATTATACTAGATTTTAATGCTTTACCTAGTGATCACACTATTATAGTTTTCAAGAGAATATTAAGTCATGTGCTGTTTTTTTTTAAAGTCACATTTCTATATAAAGATAGTAATATTTCAAAAGCTGTATCTTTTAGAGTGGCAGGATGCAATATTTAGAATCTGATCTAATGCTTTAAATGCATGTGTTATAGCTCTAAGATTAGTCTTAAGCCAAGACTGGACAGGATTTTAACCTCCACCACCCAGAGGATTAATATATAATATTCAGGAATGTTGACAATACAATGCAATGAATACTTGGTACTCATCCATGCACTGTTTACTGGTCACAGTGAGCATTAGAACAGAACAGTATTATTGCAATGTTGCAGAGAATGCAAACTAAAAATGTGTCCTCTGAAGGAAGGAGAAAAAAATATTAAAGAATGTCAGTCCAAGGAGACATGAAGCCTGGAAGTCATGGTAGAAGCTACAAATACCACAGTCTATCTAAAGAACACTGAATTTTCCAAGATACAAGTTTAATCTTCATGTGACAAGCATCTATCATAAGACATTAATAAGAAAATTACTCAGAAAAGATATAAATACATGCAACTTAAAAAATATGGCTAACTTTTAAAATGGCTTATTTGTAATGTGTACTGTTTCTAATATTAAATGCGATAAAACTGGGTTGCAAAACCTAAAGTTTGTGTGTGAGCACTTGCTAGTGTCAGACAGTGAAGGTTTTTAACACTCCTGTTATTTTTCCACATAAAATCTAAGGTGGTAGTTGTGAAGTTGTCTCAGGATTGAACATCCAAACAAAAATCTATCATAAATATTATTGTTTTGCTTCCCCTCTTTGGCTTAATGAATGTTTACCAAGAAGATTGAATTATTTGGTTAGCAAAAGGCATATATGAGCCACGTATACCCTTGAGGTGACTATGTATGACTCCGATACAGTAAAACATTCACCAACTCTACAGCACTCTAGGCAGCAGTCCTATATGTTTAGAATGGGTTTTATCAGATGATACTACTGCATAAGATCTTTTAGAGAGGCTGTACCATACTTTTGATATTAATCTATAAAGAAGTACAATTGACCCTTGAACAATACAAGTTTGAACTGTGCAGGTCCACTGACATGAGAATTTTTTTCAATAAGTACAGTACAGTACTCTAAAGGTATTTTCTCTTCCTTATGATTTCTTTAACATTGCCTTTTCTCTAGCTTACTCTATTGTAAGGATAAAGAATTTAATACATATAATATACAAAATATGTGTTACTCAACTGTTTGTTATTGGTGAGGCTTAGGGTCAACAGTAGGCAGTCAAAGTTGTACATGGATTTTTGACTGTGTACGGATTGGTGCCTCTAACCCCTGTGTTGTCTGAGGGTCAACTGTATTTATGTAACTATTTGGAGAAGGAAACAGAGGAGTCAAAGATCCAGCACCATCTATGCTTTCCAAAAGTCTGACATTATTTATTGTTCTCATTTTTAGATAGATGAACACATGCCTAAAAACCTGTTCTAATTTTAGGACTTACCCCAACATTTCTTTTCTTTTCTTTTCTTTTTTAAGATTTAATTTATTTATTCATGAGAGAGAGAGAGACAGAGACAGAGACATATGCCGAGAGAGAAATAGAGAAATAGACTCCATGCAGGGAGCCTGATGTGGGACTCCATCTTTGGACTCCAGGATCACTCCCTGGGCTGAAGGCAGGCACTCAAACACTGAGCCACCCAGGTGCCCCCTTACCCCAACATTTTGAACAATTATTTTGAACACATATTGAACACATTTTGAACACCATTTTGAACACATTATTGAACACTTCCATCTGTCTACAACAGATTTGTCTTTCTTCACTCAGTACCAGGACAGTCCCTCCTGCACCTTCCCTGATTTGGTGGGGTTATTTTTAGTCATTTCATGGAACAAAGAGTTCTTTGAGACTGTCACTTGTTTCTAGTAGTCAATATAAACTCCCTACTGGAAGGCCCAAGGCTGTGTCTTTTAATCCAATGTGCATTAAAACCACCATTCCTAGGGCCTATATTGATACCTGATATTCCATGGGCCTGATAGTATTTCAGTTCCTCTTCAGATCTGACATCAAGAAATTGGTTAAGTATTAAGACAGTTTTAATCTTTTTAAATTTAGCATTTTGGGACAACTGGGTGGCTCAGTGGTTGAGCATCTGCCTTTGGCTCAGGGTGTGGTCCCAGGGTTACAGGATCGAGTCCCACATTGGGCTCTCTGCATGGCGCCTGCTTCACCTCCTTCTGCCTATGTCTCTGCCTCTCTTTGTGTGTCTCTTGTGCATAAATACATTTTTTTTAATTTAGCATTTTTATGCTTTGGAAAAGATGCAGCTAGCTTAGTTTACTTTGTAGTTAGAAGTTACTTGTTCCAACTTATAGAATTACAGAATTTTAGAGTTGGGTAGAACATTAGAGATTTTTTTTCTTCACTCAGTGAATTGAGATTTCAATATATTTATATATGACCAGGTACCAGGTAAGTTTGCATTGGAAAAAAATTATCTCTTTTTTCCCCTATCCATATAAATTCTAAAATCCCTAAGTAAGAGACCCAAGTTTTACACTTAACAAGCATCTCCAGTGTAGTGGGTTGCTGAATACAAAAAGAAGTATAAATTATGGTCTTTGACCTTAAGGAGCTCAGTTTTAATATGGGCCCCAAATGTGAACAGATAATTGCAAAATGATGTAATAAGTCTATTATTAGAAGTATGAATGGAATGCTTTGGGTATTGAGGCTTTTAATGCAGTATGAGGAAGACTGAGATGACTGGAGATGCTGCTGCTACTGGATTATGAAGGATTTATAAGTGTGAGTGTTTGTGCATTTTTGGGGCTGGTGGTGGTAGTAAGGGCATTCCAGGCAGATTGAAAAAGAAACATAGTGCTGATAGTGATAGTGTAGGAGTCAATGATATATTACAAAGAGCCTCTATAGGGACGCCTGGGTGGCTCAGCGGTTGAGCGTCTGCTTTTAGCCCAGGGCATGATCCTGGGGTCCTGGGGTCGAGTCCAGCATCAGGCTTCCTGCAGGGAGCCTGCTTCTCCCTCTGCCTATGTCTCTGTCTCTTGCTGTGTCTCTCATGGATAAATAAATAAAATATTAAAAAACAAAAAACAAAAAACAAAGGGCCTCTACAGTTATGGGTCATATAGGTTTAGATCAACAAATAGTTGTTGAGGTTAATTTTGTTGGAAATATCTGCCACCGAATATCATTCCTAGCATGTAAGCACGGAAGGGACTATATGCTCTTTCTTATTTTACTGTTGATAATATTAAATATTCATAATTTTAATGTTTAAAAAACTCATTAAAAAATAAATCTAGGGACACCTGGGTGGCTCAGCGGTTGAGCTGTTTGCCTTTGGATCAGGGCGAGATCCCGGGATTCTGGGATCGAGTCCCACATTGGGGTCCCTGCATGGAGCCTGTTTCTTCCTCTGCCTGTGTCTCTGCCTCTCTCTCTCTCTGTCTCTCATGAATAAATAAAAAAAAATAAATAAGTAAAAATAAAAATAAATCTAAATGTATTGAGTTTTAAGAAAGATCAAATGCAAAATTGTGATGGAGGTTGGCTACTATTATCTTCTTACACAACTCTCCTTAATACCCAGGTCTTCATCTTCTCCTGCTACCTTCCAATTCATTCAATTCTCCACTCCTCATCCTTCTCTGCTTTCTCAGTAAGGCAAACTTAAAACTCAGAACCACTCCTTTCAAGTGATCAACAGTGCTGCATTATGTCCTCATAGTCATGAGAATGAATAAATCACAAAAGGTTGAAGGAAAGGATAAGAGGACTTAATGATATTTCTCTTATTATGGTAGATAATGATCTCAAAATACTATTAAGGAAATGGTGGAAACATTTTCTTACTATTCTTAAATTTTTCTTTGTATATTGTGTAGGGGTCAGAGAATGATATAACCACTAATTATGTTAGTGTCTTGCATCTAATAGGTATTTAAGACATATTTGGTGAATGACTAAATATAATTCAATGAAGCAAAACAAAATGACATAGCCTCTGGGACAGCTTAGTATCTACACGCAAGAATGTGTTTGGATACCCATCTTACACCATACACAAACATTAAATCAAAGATCTTGGGAGGGATTAATGGGGAATAACTGCAAATAGTTACAGAATTTCTTTTTTGGAGAATAAAAATGTTCTGGAATTAGACAGTAGTGATGATTGCACTATTTTGTGAATATACTAAAAACCACTGAGTTATACATTTAAAAAGGATGAATTTCATGGTATGTAAATTTTATCTCACTAAAAAAAGTAGATGCAAAAAACCAAAACAAATAGAAATAAAAGCACAGTCAGAGTTGAATTGAGGCTCTTATTGAAATGTTCTACATCTAGTAGTCCTAACACTGAAGAGAAATATAAGTTAAAGAGGAAAAAAAAAAAACCCACCACTGTTCAGTTAAAATTGAAGATAGTCAAGAAAGATGCTATATTTCAATAATTCTAAGATGGATATTTTTTTCACATTTCTGAAATGGGAATGCATCTTATAATTGATGGTATGTCCAGTTAAATTGGCTGCATTTTTTCTTTCTTTATAGTATATACAATTATGACATGTCTTAGATTCGATGAAGTACACTACTTAATTTTTAGAATAATGTGGTATAGGGTGCTAATTATCTTCAATATAAGTTTTCCTCTTCCCACACAGTAAATAATAAAAATTTTAATAATAAATGTTTAATAAATTTTTTAAATAATTAAAGCTCAAAAAATAAAATTTTTACCTGGGTAAATGATTGCTCAGCCAAAGGTTATATATTCCCAGTTTTTCTTACAGCTAAGTGTGGCCACACATATAAGTTCTGTCCGATGGCATATAAGCAGAAGTAATATGTGCAACTTCTGGTTTGTGCCCTTAAAGAGAAAGAACATTCTTTTCCTTCTCTCCTTTCTTCTATGCTCCCTCCCTTTTTCTTTGCTTCTCCCACACCCTCTCATTCCTCCTTCATTCCCTTCCTTCTAAATGGCATATGTGATGGTGTGAGCTGAGCAGCCATCTTGATCCATGAGACAGAAACCATAAAGCAATGTACAGATACCTGAGTTCTCTTTTTTTTTAATTTTTAAAAGATTTTATTTATTTATTCATGAGAGACACACAGAGAGAGGCAGAGACACAGGCAGAGAGAGAAGCAGGCCCCATGCAGGGAGCCTGATGTGGGGACTTGATCCCGGGTCTCTAGGATCACATCCTGGGCCAAAGGCTGTGCTAAACTGCTGAGCCACCTGGGCTGCCTGATACCTGAATTCTTAATGATTATACAACCAGTATACTAGCCCTAGACTCATTATGGAGACTTTAATGTGAGAAGTACAGTTCCAGTTGGTTTAAGTCACTCTTATTTTGGGTTTCTCTGCTATAGGTGATAAATAAATGTTCTATCTAATGTGAATGGTTTCTGACTTTCATTTTGCTGGAAGTAAATTATTATTACTTTTTTCAGTGGGCTAAATTCTTCTCAACAAACCATACACACACACAGACACACACATAATCTGTTTGGGCCAAAAATGAGTCACCAAATATAGCATTCACTTATAAGGAATATATTGTGAATAGCTTTTTACTTTTCATTATCATGGAAAGATGACTTCAACCTTCATTCAGTCTATGGTTCTAAATAATACCTTTGTTAGGACTGTCTGTTCAGTGCAACGGGAGACAGATTTTTTCAGTGCAATTGAGATTTCTTGATAATGCTAAATCTGCCTTGTCAGCTGAATTCCTCTGGCTTTGTGTTGCACTGTGGTAAAAATACATGATCGGATTTCACTGTTAAGGAAATTCTTTCAGCAATACATGTACAGTCAAGTTTGTTGCCTGGATAGCTGAACATGTGGGTTATGAGATTAAAAAAAAGGCTTCAGGACAAAACTTTATGGCAATGCCACAATGTGGAAGTCTAGCTGTTTTAGAGTGGTGAGGCTATGAAGAGTTGGGCTGTTGAGGGCTGATATCACTCTGTCCTTTTCACAGTCACAGTCCTGGTTCTTCATATCTTCATATTTGAGGAGATGGGACAGTGAGGAGGCCTGTTGGCTTGATCTTATTAATGCCACCATCTAAAATGCAGATTCTTGGATATTTCATCTTCACAAGATGAGCTGCAAACTAAAAAAAAAAAAAAAAAAAAAAAGGCCAAATTTATAGAGGATATACAAAATCTCTATTTCTCCTATTCCATTTTTTTCTCAAGCTGTGAAAGACGAAACTAATAATACTATCACTGATGTATCAATGAATATCATTAATCGAGTTTTTAATATAAATCAAATCACCATTTAACATATTGACAGCTCCTTTATACTATGGAATAAATGTGTCTCTTTAGTTCTCTTTTTAAACTTGTCAGAACAGACAGTAAATATACATGGTAAATATTCAAATAGTATTACAGTGAGAAGTAAATTCCTCCTTCCTGTCTTCTCAGTTTCCCTCTCCAGAGGTCATTAATATTACTATTTTTCATGTATTCTTTCAGTGATAGTTAAAATATTCCCAAATCTATACTGAACAATTTGTGACATTACTGTCAATTTACTAGTTATTGCAATTCCATGTATTATGTCCAAGAGAGAGTCCATAAACTTGTAACATGTTTCTGGAGCAACTTCAATGAACAGTTTGAGACCACAAACTTGGAATGAATTTGAAGAATTGATCTAAGAGGTCTTCTAGATGGCTAACAAAATAGGACTTCAAAAGGTTAACAAGACATACATATATCTTCCTGAGTTGGCCCACATCTACCTACCAGGATCATTGGTTATCTTTCTCCATTCCTTTGCCCTTATGATAAATCAGTCCTGAATTACTTGTCAATCCTGATAGAAATGAGATCACTTTAGGATTCAGAGCAGTTTGGTTGTGCAGGTTACCCTTTGTTGGGAACACGTACTATTTCCTACCAGCTCCTGGATATCCTTTAGTTCTTCTTCAAAAGCCCCTCACCTTCCTCCATCTGCCTAATTTCTACTTATTTCTCTACTCAGACAATTTCTTCTCTACATGCTAAGTCTCCAGTACAAACCTCTCTTGTTAGCCCCCAAAATTCCTTGGGCAAATCTCTGTCTTTTGCTTACCGTGTTTATTTAAATTACCCATTTCAGAGCCTGCTTCATTTACCAAACTGTAAACTCCCCTAGGACAGTGAGCCTGTTCTGTTTCTTTTTATCCCTAGTGCCTGGAACATAACATGAGCTCAATATATGCATATTGGACTGAACTAAACTATGACAAATGACATACAACCTGAAGCAAAAGAATGAAGGAACGAAGGGCTTTCTGGAACTCTGGCATTTTATTTCCATTCCCTCCCCTTCGTGGTATTCTATTCTATTCTATTCTATTCTATTCTATTCTAATCTTTGAGTATTTGTGTCCTCATGTTCTTTTCAATTATTTTGTCATAATCTGATCTCAGATCCCTCAAGAAAAATGAATACCTGCTGGCCGTGCTGTTGGGAATATTTGAAGCCTCAAGTAAGCAGTCTAGACTTTATGGTTCAAAAGCTGAATGTTTTGGTCAGGATAAGTTCAAGGCCTCAACACTGGGGATTCTGCTTTATTGATCTGGGACTCAAGAATGTGTTTTTGTTGTGGTGCTGGTCGTTGTCTTAAATAAACACCCCTAGATTCTAATGCAGGTAGTCCGAGTACAATATTTTGAGACATACTACATAAGGCAAAAAGATAAAGGTATCAGTAAGTAGATGGATTGGATATTGCTGGACTGAGATTTTTAACAATCTTCAAAACTACTCACAGAAATGGATCTTAATGCTGCTGATCCCACTGATCTTTTCCATTGTTCTCTGCGGTGCTTTAGTAGATTCAATGGCTATTGATATTTCAGACCCTATACTCTTAGCCACCTGAAGGCATCCTTAGTAGTAATTAATGTTGAAGAAAAATAGTGCTTCTGTATTTCAAAAGGTTATCAAGTGAGCTAGACTGCTAATGTGAACTGGTCTTCATACTATTCTTGCCTATTTCTCTTTGAACCTTAGTCCTTCAGAGCAGAGGTGCTAGATTCATCTGCTCTGAGTCAAGTGCAGGCAGCATAGTCCCTGGAACCATATGATTACTGAAAGATCTTTGCTTCATTCTCTCACATGTAACAATACAATTACCATGTAGGCCGCAACTCTAAGATATTAAACATAGCATTACTGAAAAAATCTTATGGTAAAGAAGTCTTAGCATTCAGTGCTTTCAAAAGACCGTACAAGTCAGAAACAAGTAAGGAAGGACTTCTTATTGTACATTTAACTTAATCTCTCTCAAACTATGCTGTAGAGCTAGAAAGAGTGCCCACAGTTGTAAGGAGGGACATAACAACTAGGTTGCTGTTGAGCTGGAAATGGTAAACGCAAAGTGGGCAGGACAGAGCACTTTGAAACAATTAGAGTGTTGCTACATTGGGGGGTCTAAGAAGAAAAGTAGAAACAGAATACAAGGAGATGGCAAATGTTTAGGTGCCTTGAAAAGCAAGGCTGTGCTTAAGTAAAGAAAAAGCGTCAATGTTGAGTTTTCAGGTAAGGATTTTGAGTTCTGCTCTGCTTGTGGCTGCAATCACCCATGTTAAATACTGGCCCCTAACAGTGAAAGCATGTCTGTATCTTTTCCACTCCTACCATGGCAGCAGTTCCTCTTTTCCATTTATTCATTTATTTATCAAATGTTTTAGTGAGCACCTACTGAGTACTAGGCACTGTTCCAGTTTTTGCAGTGCTTATAGATCAGTGGAGAGAGTAACTAACCAACAAGTAGTATGGCTATTACACAAGCAGAAGTTCAGGGTACCTCTGAATTCAACAGGGATTAAGGGAGCTGTTCCCCCCTCTCCAGCCCTCTTTTCTTGATGCTTGAAGGGAATGGGAACCCAGATGTGATGGCCACTTTGTTGATCAGATAATACACTCTGTGGCTATAGTTTGAAAGGGAGGAAAGAAAGGGCTATGTACAGGGGTGGTTTCCACCGTGTGAAAAAAAGCCATGCCATTCATGGAGAAGATATGTGGTAGAACAGAGGAGAACCAGGCAAGTAGAGTTCAGGGTCTCATCCATCTTTTACTCTTCATCTGGCAGGGCTTTGGCAGGGTTAGGGTGTTAACACACAGGGTACTGGACTTCAGTGATTAAGGATCTAGGGTAGCTTGCAGCTGTAGCTTTGGGAGAGGCCTGACCTCAAAGAGAAGTCACAAACCTAGACTCACTGAGCAATATCCTTGGCAGAAGTGGCAGGATGTCATATTGGACCAGTGGTTATAGAGCTCTCAGAATCTTCTGGGTGCTTTTAGTAAACAGTGATACCCAAGACCCACTCTAGATCAGTAATAAGTAGAATTTCTTGGGATGTAGCTCCAACATCAGGTTTTTTGTTTGTTTGTTTTAAAGACTCCTAGGTGATTCGATTGTATAGCTAGCATTGAGAATAATTTAACTAGGTAATGGGATTCATTTGCTGGTCAGGTTTGTCTGAGATCTCAAACTACAATTTTAGCAGGTATAGTCTTGTGTGGAGAGCAAGTTACTTTGCACTAAAAATGCTGTCATGTTTGCAGGGCTGGGTTTGTGAGACCAAGTCCTATGTGGAGAGAATGGGGTTCTGCACAACCAGCTGAGATCTATAGGTCAACATTCCATTTGGAGTTGGCAGGGTCTGATATTTGCTGGGATAGGATTTGGGGACTCATAGATGGCAAGGCGGCTGCATTTCTTATGGGAAATACTCCCATGTAGAAAAGGCAAAGCTCTTACATTTTTGTCATTCCTCTGGTTAGTAGAATCTGGTGGTGCTTTTCATTTCTAGGGCTTAGTCAGACACACCTCAAAACAGCACTGTCTGAAAGTGGCAGGCCCTTATGGGTGGCACTCCATTTTGTTTTCTCTGTCTTTCATCTTAGCTTGAATTAAGAGGCTGGCATGTTTGTCCACGGAAGTCAAGTTCTATTATAGGAGGAGAATAAGTGGAGGAAAGGGATATTTTGACCTGCCACAGAGTAGTGTAGCTTAACTAAGGCCAAGAAATTAAGGCTGAGTATGGCTAATATTTAAGAGAAGTACAGAACAGGATCATGTTGTTTCTTTTTTTTTTTTTTTTTATGATAGGCACACAGTGAGAGAGAGAGAGAGAGAGAGGCAGAGACACAGGCAGAGGGAGAAGCAGGCTCCATGCACCGGAAGCCCGACGTGGGACTCGATCCCGGGTCTCCAGGATCGCGCCCTGGGCCAAAGGCAGGCGCCAAACCGCTGCGCCACCCAGGGATCCCAGGATCATGTTGTTTCTTATTGGGTGTCCTAGGACGCAGGTTTGGTAGAACCCACAGGCAGCTAAGAAAATTTGGCTTCTGCAAGATTCTGAAAGGAGCACATTGTAGGACAATTAAGTTTCTTGATGTGAAACTTTGGCCTTGTGAGTTTAAGTCTGTATGGGGAACTGGACAATTGCCATAAATTGACTAACACTCTAGTGAAGCTCAAACTGAGGTCTTTTTCTCTTCCATTTTATTTGTCCATTCCTTTCCATCCAAATACTGCTAAATTTGGGATATGGAAATACTACTTTTAGTTGGACATAGAACTGAATAAGGGAACTGGTGAATTATCCTATAATGCACAGCTGTAGTAATTTCATTTTCTTGGTTTTATGGATACGAGTCTGATGCTATATTAATCCTATGTATCCTCTTGACTCCTGCAATTCTGAAAATATGGTGTCCATTTAATATTTCTGACACTGTGTCATTGGGGCTGAACTGGTACTTCATGCAAATTATATACCTATTTCTAAGTTTGGCTGGACAACTCAATAAGTGTGGGATGAAAAAATATGACAAATAGAATATGGGATAATTTCTGTATTTAGAGTACAGTGTGGCCTTGTGTTAAAAATAACCCAAGTGCTGTCTTGTTCTGATTATTTAAGAAATTCTGAGGTCATTAATAAGGGTCTTGATCATTTGAAGGGGTTATTTTTTGTGATTCCAATTAGAAACACAATTGGGAAATTTGGTAGTGTAAAGATTGTATCTTTAAAAATTTTTTTAGAAAAATAGTTTGTGTTACATAAGGGGATATATAAATTAATTGTAGTTTTTTTCTAAATAGCTGTAGTTTTCTTGTTTTAATTTTCGGTTTCCTATACAGTTTCCATTTCCATCTTATCTCTTCTCATTCTCTCTTTTTATTAGGAAAAATGTCAAAGATCTATATAAAAATAGACAAGAATGGTATAATGAGCTCCTAGGTACCCAAAACCCAGTTTCAACAATTACAACTCAGACAATTTATTTCATTTGTTCCTCTTACCCACTCCTCTTGACCACATCCATTATTTTGATGTAAATCCCATATATCATTTAGTACATAAATATGTATCTTTGAAATAAAAATACTTAAAAGATATAACCACAGTACCATTATCACACCTAGAAAATATTAATAATAATCCCTTAATATAATTTAGTAAGTGTTCAAATTTACAATTACTTCATAAATGTTATCTTTTCCTCCATTCATCTATCCATTCATCCATCCCCTACTTATCTGTATTTACAATCTGTTTATTTGCATCAGGATCCAAACAAGGTTCATACATTGTGACTAATGGATGTCTTTTAGCCTCCTGTAATATACATATTTATTCTATCTCTTCATTTCTTTGCAGAAAGTCTATTCTCTCTTGAATCTACTCCAATCAGACTTTTGTCTCTATCACTTCCCTAAAATACACTTAGAAAGGTCAGCAAGAATATCCACTTTGTCACACTGCCAAATTCAATTTTTATGACTCAATTTGGATCTGATTTGACCCATCAGCATTATCTGACACATTTGATTATACCTTCCTCTTTTCAAAACTCTCTTCCATTGGCTTTCAGTAGGTCAATCTCTCCTAGTTCTCTTACCTCACTAGCTGATCTTTCCAGTCTGCTTTGGTATATTTTCCTTGTCTTCCTGACTTCTGTCCCATTGCTGTTTTCTGAGTTCTCTTCTCCATCTCCATTCTTTCACTAAGTGATATCTAGTCCCATGGCTTTAAGTCTCATCTGTACACTGATGCCTTTAAATTTATGTCTTTAGCCTCTTCCCTGAACTCTAAACTCATGACTCTCTTTCCTCAATATCTCCAGTTAAGTTTTCCAAACTTAACAGTTTCAAAGGAAAACACTTAATTTCTGCTTTTATCTCTACCTCTAAACTTCTGCTGAAGTCTTCCACATATCAGGAAATAGCAGCTTTACTCTTCCAGCTATATAAGCAACAAATATGGATATATATTTCTTTTTTCTACCAAAGCATCATGTAGTTTCTAACTTTCAAAACATACTGAGAACATAATCACTTCTCACCACCTCTGCTATTGCCACACAAGCCCAAGCAATCATTATTTCTTAAATAGATTACACCACATATTATTCTAACTGGTCTTTCCTACTTCCATCCTTGCTCCAGTGGTCTATTCACCACACAACATGAGTGATCCTTTAAAAATGTTAGATCATATAACCTCTCTTTTCAAAGCATTTTAATGGCTCTTGGTTTTATTATTTTTTTTTCAGAATAAAATCTAAAGTCTTTACTTTTATCTATGAGGTCCTACATGAGCTGCCAACCTGCAAACCCTTCCTCCACTCCCCATTTTCAGCCTCTTTAATCTCATCACATCTTAGATTATAGCAATAACTTCTTGTCTGACTGCTTCTCTCCTCATCACCTAAAGTCTTTCACTATATGGCAACCATAATGATTCTATTAAAATAAAAGTCATGGGATGCCTGGGTGGCTCAGAGGTTGAGCATCTCCCTTCGGCCTAGGGCGTGATCCTGGAGTCCCGGGATCAAGTCCCACTTCGGGCTCCCTGCATGGAACCTGATTTTCCCTCTGCCTATGTCTCCCATGAATAAAGAAATAAAATCTTAAAAATAAAATAAAATAAAATAAAATAAAATAAAATAAAATAAAATAAAAGTCAGATCATCATTGTTTCCCATGTTCTAGTGGCTTTCCATCTCATTCCAAATAAGGGCTTTCCTGATCATCTTATAAAGAAAATAAGCCACTAGCCTTCTTTCCCCTCATCCTACTTATTTTCTATTTCAGCATTTATAACCCCTTGATATATATTTACTGACTATAATTGTAAGTATATTGTAAGCTCCATGAAAATAGAGACTTTGTTTTACTTACTACCATTTCTCTAATGCCCAGAAGAGTGCCTAATACACAGAATTTGCTCTAATATCTACTGAAGAACTGATTCATTCATTCAAGAAATGCTTTTTGAGCATCTACAGTGTGTTAGGAAGTATGCTTGGCACTGGTTAAACTGCTTTATTGCCAGCAGAGAAGGAAAAAAGGATTTTAGGAAAATAGTAAGGAAACTAATTGGATCTGGTAAGAGTCAAATATTATTTTCTCTTATTCTTTACTAACAGAGTCTTTGCTCAACTCTTTTAAGTTGAAAGAGGTAAGATAATTTCTAAAACTTATGTTTTTAAAAGGTATCTACATAAGAAAAACAATTTATACAAAAATATTGATGATGAAGTTTATGAATATGTAAATAATAAACTCTTGTGTAATTATTTTGCTGTAGAAGTCCACAGAGTAGTCAGATGACAGTTAATTTTATTTCTAGTTCATTTCCATAGTTCAGGAACTGAAATAGATAAAATCATTTGAAAAGGATGCAGTGGAAGTTTTACTTTCTATTCTTGGGCTCCACATGACTTCTCAGCCTCTGTTCTCTCAAGAAGTTTGGCAATTTCTAGTGGTATGTGGGCCATTTGTTTGTGAAAAACAAGTAAGTTAATATTTTCATGTGCAATGTTAAATTTGTCTTTTTTTTTTTAAAGATTTTATTTATTTATTCATGAGAGACAGAGAGAGAGAGAGATAGAGGCACAGACACAGGCAGAGGGAGAAGCAGGCTCCATGCAGGGAACCCGACGTGGGACTCAATCACACCTGGGTCGAAGGCAGCGCTAAACCAATAAGCCACCCGGGCTGCCCTCTTCTTTGTCTTTCTTATATGTAAGTCTAAGAAATCTCATGGGGGTTAAAGGAAGATAATTTAAATTTTTTAAAGTATACATTTTGATTAGAAATGGCAACAAAACTAGATATTTCCTGAAGGCAGGGGTGCCTGGGTGGCATAGTCAGTTAAACATCCGACTTTTGGTTTCAGCTCAGGTCATGATCTCAGGGTCATGAGACTGAGCCCCACATCAAGTTTGGTGCAGTACAGAGTCTGCTTGAGATTCTTTCTCTCCCTCTTCCTCTGCCTCTCTCCCCACTTATGCACACACTCTATAATAAACAAATCTTAAAAAAAATTTCCTGAAGGTGCATGATATCTCAGCATACTATAAGTCAATGCAACTTTTTTTCATTGTTTGCTTTGTTGATATCCCAATAATAGACCTTTTCCTCCTCACACGTCAAAATGTTTTCCTTTCTTCCTCTTCCATTTTCCTTTGATCTCTTGTTTTCTTTGTTGATGTCCTCTACCAATCAAGTGCTCTAAAGCAATTTAAAAAAAATTATAAACTTGGGGCATCTGGGTGACTCAGTCGGTTAAGCGACTGCCTTTGGCTCAGGTCTTGGGAATGAACCCCACCTCAGCCTCCCTGCTCAGCGGGGAGCCTGCTTCTCTAGCTTCTTCCACTCCTGGCCACTTGTGCTCTCTCACTCTCTCTCTTTCTCTCTCAAATAAATAAATAAAATCTTGAAAAAATAAATTTGTAAGCTAGTTTATAATGGAGACAATGGATTTATACAGTTTCTTGAAACAAATTTAAGCATCTTTAAAGGGTCTTTTGGCAGTCTATTGTTAAGCCGATTACCTGGAATTTGTCTTCCATTCTGGAATAATGCATTTATAAGCTATTAAATTTAATTACAAGAATGAAAAACCCTACTTTTTTTTTGTATTGTAAAATACTAAGGTGCTTATTTCATATGTGGAAGGATTGTACGTATACACATCCTGTTTTAACTCTTTGAATTCTAGTCTGAACTTCTAAATCCTTAACTGATGTTTTCATACTCATGTCCCATTAGCACTTCAAACTCCCTTATGTCTAAAATTCATCAGTCTCTCTAAATCTACTTTCTCTTCCTATCTCTGTTGAAGGTATCAGCAGTCCCTGCTGTCCCCCTGCCCCGACCACCACAAAACCCAATCTGGAAATTTTAAGGTTATCTTTGACTTTTAAAGGTTTTTTTTTAAGGTTATTTTTTACTTTTGACTTTGACTCCATGCTCATTTAGTCACAAAGCTGTGTCAGTTCTCTCTGTGCTTGTCTTGGATCCATTCCTTTTTTCCATTCCTCTGCTCCTACTCCATTTTAGATCCTAATTACTCTTGGATTAGTTCCTAAATGGTTCTTGTGCTTTTAGTTTTTCCTTTTCCATTTGCCTGGCACTCTGCTGCCTAAACAGAGCAATTTGGGAGACCCTCAGAAATCCTGAGACCCCCTAACACTATTGTGTAGACTTTTTTCTTTCTAAGGGCTATTGCCCTCAGGCAAGGTGATTCAAGATCTGTGGATCCTTTTCAAGGAATAGCTTGCTTCTCTATAGTCAGGAAGGACAATATATAATATCCAAAAGTCCTTACTGAAAATTTCATTTTGATAATATTGTCTAAAGTTTCTTTGTATTTTGGGATCCCTGGGTGGCGCAGTGGTTTGGCGCCTGCCTTTGGCCCAGGGCGCGATTCTGGAGACCCGGGATTGAATCCCACGTCAGGCTCCCGGTGCATGGAGCCTGCTTCTCCCTCTGCCTGTGTCTCTGTCCCCCACCCCCCCTCTCTCTGTGACTATCATAAATTAAAAAAAAAAAATTAAAAAAAAGATTCTTTGTATTTTAAGGACAAAAGAAATTCTTCATTTTAGATTTATGCTTATTTATTCTTTATATAAATACATGCATCTATTTACATGTAAATTAGAAATTAATGAGAAGACAGTCTTTCAGTGTCCTGAATAAAGTAAGAGAAGATAGTGACAGAATGCTACCAGATGCCTTGAATCATATAATAAAAGCAGTGAGGCCATTTCCCCTATGTTCTTTGGAAAGTTGCAGGGCTTTGCCTATAATTCTCAAACTCCTGTTTCCTTTTCTCCACAGCCATGATAGCTTTGCTAAATGGGGGCTTAGAAACTATTTAGACAGTGGGAGATTGCAAACTTAAGACAAGATCAGCATAAAGGCAGAATCTGGGAAGAACCTAGCATGGAAATAGACTGGGAACATAGAGAAATTCTTTAACTGGTCTCTAGTTTTTGGTGTTTAAAAATTTATATTTTATTGGGATCAAGGGCAATGGAGAGGGAAGACACCAAAAATAATTTGCCAAATGACTTTCTAAAATACAGCTGGTATAGTATCACTTTTCTTCTTAAAAACCTTTAATAGTGCCCCATTGCTAAACGTAAACTCCTCAGTATAGTATTCAAGGCCATCTATTTCCAGACTCCTCACCTATCTTTCCAGACTTGTCTGTAGCTAAAAAAATGCTCTTCAAAGAAGCCCTGTGCTTTCCAATCAGCATGTGCTATTTGCTTTGTCTGGAATATTCCCTCCTGACGATGGCTCTCCTCCCAAGACATTTCATTACTGAAATTCTACTCATAATTCAAGGTGTATTATCATCTTCTCCATGAAGGAACCCTTCATTTAACTGGAAGAAATTTCTTCCTTCTCACTGATTTTCTAGAACTTTAATTATAAATTTCACACAGCACATGCTACATTCTGCTTTGAGTTTTAATTGGTTGTATACATGTCTTATCTTCCTAACTAGAAGTTGTTGATGGCAAGAGACCATGTCTTTCTCCTTTTTGTTTCCTCATAATAGTTTCCATCAGGGAACTGGAGGGTATTATGCTGAGTGAAATAAGTCAACCGGAGAAGGACAAACATTATATGGTCTCATTCATTTGGGGAATATAAATAATAGTGAAAGGGAATAGAAGGGAAGGGAGAAGAAATGGGTAGGAAATATCAGAAAGGGAGACAGAACATGAAGACTCCTAACTCTGGGAAACAAACTAGGGGTGGTGGAAGGGGAGGAGGGCAGGGGGTGGGGGTGAATGGGTGATGGGCACTGAGGGGGGCACTTGACGGGATGAGCACTGGGTGTTATTCTGTATGTTGGCAAATTGAACACCAATAAAAAATAAATTTATTATTAAAAAAAAAGTTTCCATCAGAAAGAACTTTCCATCAGAAAGAACCATAAGAACTTAATGTTTGTTTTCTTGAATTAAAGTAGTAGTTGATATTATTATTTTTTCTTTTGCCTTCCCCTTTTCACTAATTTCTGCATATGTTCAGTCTATAGTAAATTATTATTTTTCATGTGTTCATTCATTAACTTAGTCATTAATTCAAACATCAAATATTTATCAAATGCTTTCTACTTCAAAGGCATTATGCCAGGAGCCAGGAGTACAATGAATATAATCCTTGTCCTCAGAGAGCTTGGAGTTTAGTTGGGGATACAGAGAAGAGGCAATTAAAATGCCATTTGATAAATGCTATATAGAGCCATCATTTATGGTTGTACAAATTATGTCTTGCATGAGAGAACCTGGAAAAGAGCATGAAATGTAGCCCCTCTTTTCTCTTCCAAACTTTGTGTCCTTACCTGTTGCTGTGTGCCGCTAAAGGAAGGATGGGTTTTTAAATAAAACACACAGAAATTCTATATATGATAGTGGTCCCATTGTCATTATAAAAGTAAAAAAATATCTTATGAGCCTTTGGCAAGGGTACTTAGTCCCAGACTTGAGGAGTTAAGATAGAGTTCCTTGAAGAAATGGTATATAAACAGTCTTTTAAGACACATGGGAATTACCTAGGTGAACAGAAGTAGGAAGAATGCTCCAAGTAGAGAGAAATACAAAAAGATAGTACATAAAGAAATACAAGTAGTTCTTGTAGTGGAACCTAAGAGGCTAAGGGAAGAGCTGTGAGGGATGAGCTTGTTTCACAAAGCAGAGTCCAGATCATGAAGGGCCTTGTAAATCGTGAGTAGGATTTGAATTTTATTTTGAAGGCAACAGAAAGTCACAGAGACATTTTGACAAGGATCAGTTTACATTTCAAAAGCTTGCCCTAGTTGTGGTGCAAAACTGGGGGAAGGGGATTGCAAGTCAGGCATGAGGTACTGGTGATCTGAGTTAAGACAGGTGGGGAGTAGGGATGAGGGAATTCCAGACCTAGTTAGCAAGGTGATAAGACAAACAATAATTTTCTATATAATTTGTCATCACTAGTTGAGAATGTGAGATAATTCACTATTTCATTCAAACAGACTGGGTGGTATAGAAAAAAATGTAGGAACTTTGTAGTTAACACAGAGTTTGAGTCAGGGTTCTGCCACTGGTTAGCTGTGGGATCCTGGGTATGTCACTTAGCTTTTGTGGCTTTAGTGTCCTCACCTGTTAATATGTAGTAATATATTGAGTAGTATACTTGAGTATTGTTGGATTAGATATAGTATGTATAAGTGCTTGATTCATAGTAAATAGTATAAGCTAGTTTTCTTCTTCCTTTTCTCTTTCCCTAATTGATCCATTAATAGGAGAGCCATTTACAAAACCTCACAATTATACAGATTTAAACTTAAATAGCAGATTTGTCTCCAAATGGGGTATCAGGTAGGGTTTACAGTATTTATGAACTGTTTATAAAACAGTAAGTGCTACTGTTTACTAGGTTACATATACTGTGAGCAATTAGATGAAAGCTATTTCAAAAAATGACACATTTGTACATCACTTTACAGGTAATTTTAATTAGTTCAAATTCTAAAACTCATGATGGACTCTTGGTTTAAAAGTTTTCCTTTATACTAATCTAATTTTTAATTTATGATAGTTGATTGTGTTTATCCACATGGCAGTTGGGATCTAGTGTTTATCCATATGGCAGTTGGGATCTTCCTATAGATTTACAGATTAGGTTTAACAATAGCTTATACTTTCAAAGAAGGCCTCTTAAGAATGGCTATGTGGAATTTTTTTTTTTTGGAAAGCTGATATTAAGAAAATAGAAAAAGTTTTTAGACATGACAAAGTTTTTTTGAAAACAGTTCTTATTCTAATAGGAAAAAAGGATACTGGCTTATATTAGAAGATAAGCCTCTTCTGATAAAATTTCATCATCTAATATCATCATGTATCAGGAGCCCTAATGAGCCTTGTGGTACATTTTCCTTTGATCTGTGATATTTGGGACCAGAATTTCAGCAACAAATCATTTATCAACTTGTGTTTATACTAGACAACTGAGAACAGAAAACCCATACTGTGTCTTAGCCACTGGCCATATTATACACATAGTATACTATGCTCTGAAAAGAATGTATACAATAAAAACTCAGATTCAAAACAGTTGGGGCTATGATGGATCATAGCCAAGTTCCAGCCTCTGTAGGTCAAGTGGGAGGGCAACTATGGTTAGTTTGTTAATCAGCCACAGACATTCCTGTGGTAAGGAGTAATTAATTAAATGGTGGGCCGTGGAGGGCAGGGTGGGTACGTAGAATAACACATACTGAGAAAAGATAACTTTCATCTTGTGACAGGTCATGAATATAAGGTGCCAGAGATCACAAGATTCAGATGATGACTTGGCAGTTTTTCCTGAAAATTGGAAATGTGTTCCCTCTGTCTTTTTAAAAACTGCTTGTACACATAATACATCTAGTAAAGATGTTTAAAAAACAAAGTCTGGTTAGGTGTTTTAAGGCTCCCACGGTGCTTTTTACTTCACAAATCCTTTGAAAAGTTATGAGAACAGGGACTCTATAGGGCAAGTTTTAGCTGGGTGGTCTTTTAAAGTAAGTTATCCTCCATCATTTAACAAATGTTATATGGAAGACTTTTCACTGTTACTTGTAGGTCTCATATTATGTCTAGTGTGTTCAAGCCACATTAATATCTAAAATGTTTCCTTATAATCTGATATAAACCCACAGACCAAAACATTTGCTGACAAGAAGGCAAAGAATAAGCCAGGAAGAAAGCCAACTTTAACCATAGCCAGTGCTTATGGGTCTAAAATGACCAAGAAAGAATTCCTTGCATATTTGGAACTCATAAAAGAGATTCACTTCCCATTCTTTACCAAAATGCTTAAGGCACAATTATAAAGAGGCCTAATATATTTTCTGACAGGTAAGAGATCTCATACAAAAGTTTAAAAGTTTAAAAGTATTATATTAATCTGAAGACTAGGTAGATACTATCTGGAGCCAGTGAAGTTTACTGTGGGGACAACATATGCTGAATTGGCTCAAAGTGTTTTCAGAGTCACCTAGTCCCCTCTGAGCACTCTTGCCAAGGGATGACAATGTGGAAGCCTTACATTACTGTAGTACAGACCGACTTTCAACCTAACATCCCAAACCAAATAACACTGGCTTCCAGAGGAGGGTAAATAAACACAAATGGACGGTCATTTTTTTTTAGAAAAATAGCTGCAACGGCATGCTTTCCTTTTACGAATATGATTATTTGCAGTTGATAACATGCCATTTTATAATTTTAATTCTTACTTGGGTATGTAGAATGTATCAGGCACTCACACTCTTTAGTCCTAGAACCTCCACCAAAATCATCTCTTGTCTAGGTTTCTAAATCAACTGTTATTCGAAAATATATGTTTGGCTCTTTTCTATTTTTTTTTTGTTTTGTTTTGCATTGTTTTATTTTAAAGGAAAGAATAATAGCAATAATAGTACACAAGGCTGATTACTGTCACTGGCTCTTATGTTCTCAGATGAGTATTTCTTTTGATGACAAAAGAAAAGCACTAATTTTATGCCAAGAGTAAGGCATTTTAAGGGAAAGACAAGATGTTCCTCATATTTTCTAAAGGGTTGACAAGACAGTGTGAAATGCAAAGATTTCATTAATTTCTTTCTTAGATAACCTTTAGAATGTGGTACACTGGCAGGGATGAAATTCTTGTGGTCTTATAACTACAAAATATAATCTGGATAGGGTAATTATAAAGTCTTACACATTTCAGTGACTAATACAACAATACAATATTTAGTGTTTTTCTAAAAGACTTAGTAAAGGTAGAGAAACACCAGCTGGAGTTTCATTTTGTTCTGGTCCATGTTGTTGGCCATTTTCCAGTCTGATAGCTATCACTAGCTCTAGAGTTGGATCTTACTACATTCTTTCCCCACAGGGGAGAAAAAAAAGTAACCCCATTACACATTAAAGCATGCTACCGTGCTGTTAACATTCTCCTTAAACATTGTAATTTATTTCTAGGAAAGATGTCAGTGCATGATGGTATTTTGTCCAGCAGAGATACGAGACTTGGACCTTATGTTGGGAGTGGGGTAGTGTAATGGTATCAAAACACAAAATGTATGCATACATTTCTCCTCAGGTAATATTTGATTAATGTTAAAAATAAAAATTTCCTTTAATCTGAGTAATCTGCTCAAGGATATAACAATGATTCTTCTCATGGGTTCATTTAATCCATAATTTGGATGGTGGATTTATCTCTGCCTCTCCCTACTGATCTGAATATACACAGATTTATACACAGGCTGTCTGAGATTAATTCAGCACCTTTCAGTTTTGTAAGGGATGTCTTTTATGGTGCTTTCTGTACAGATCATGCTGGCATGTTTTCCTTCTATGCCCAGGAAATCTAATTCTGGCTTACCAAAGTGCAGTTTCTCATGTGAGTTTTAAAAAGATGATTATCTCTGCAGTGAGACAAGAATGATATCTTGCCATCTTTTTCATTTCAAATGTTACATGAAGCCTGAATTGACTTTACCCTTCTTTTGATACAGAAGTCTTCCTACTCCTATTAACCCTACTAACTATGCAGTCTGCATTTGTTTGATTTGTCAAGTTAAACTCAGTCACACAGCAGCAAGGATCAGCACAAAATCTGACCCACCCTTTGGAGCAGCAGTACACAGTTCAGAGACTCAGGACTCCACTTCAATTATCTGAGAACACCTGACATTCCTTGATGCTGACATGACATTGTTCTCAGAATATCTGGATGTGCTTAATTATGTAATAGCTCACTGCTTAATTTAACCTATAGCATAAGGTGAATGAATTAAAGATGACCTGACAAGTGAGATTGAGTAGGACTTAGAAGGAGAAGCCCTATGTGGTACCCTAATTACACTAAGATCTTGTAGTCCTCTTTTTTTGCCTTGTTCAGGGGAAAAGCGATGTTTTAGCTAGGTTAGAAATGGCAGATTCTAAAAGTTTCCTGGTGTATTTAATGCAGAAGCTAGGCCAAATACAAAAGCCCTATGAAGTAGTAAGTACAAAGAAACCAATAAATCGTTAATCAATTGTAATTACAGGAAATAGTGAATACATACATAAAACAGGATCATATATTTTCCAATTTTTGTCAGGTACACAAATAAGCTGTAATTCTCAGATCTGTTTTGCCCTCTCCTATGTCATTTTAGACAACATATTCAATACACTTGGCCATTATAGAGTAAATTCTTCATATCTGTATTACAAAAGACACTCTGGTCCTAATTCATATGTCAAATGGGTGATTTTAATACTGTTACACACTAGGTAAGAGGCTCATTTTTTTTCTTTCTTGAAGTTGCTCAATGATATTTTGCTACATGTTGAATTAAATATTGAGAGCCATTTTATTTTATTGAGATATAATCTATTCCATTTAATATTTTTATTTGTTAGATTTCCAGTTTAGTTCTTTTACTAGGTCTTAAAAGAAGATGTAAAACCAGAAGAATTACAATCAGTACCTACTGTTTTGTAAGTAAGAAATTTCCTAGTCCAAATATGGGTTTGACATAAAAATCATAAACTTTTGCAAAGATAATTTGTAACTGTACTAACTAGAATTGGTACCTCTGCTTTCTTTTCACAGTGTTCAACCATGGCTTCCTTACTCTTTTCAAAATAGGACCCTGCCAGCTGCAGTGCACTGATTTTAACTTAGAAGAAAACCTGTTAGTTGCTTGGAAATCACTGTGTTTTGTTTGTTTTCTTTTTTTAATACTCACAGGGGAAGAAGATATGAGAGCTCTTATGAAAGAGTCTCTACTACTGTTTGACCAAAAATTGTAGGGCTCAGATGAACTGTGTAAAGTAGGGAAGTCTGAACATACCCAAACCTAGAACTTTTTAAAAATTGCTATTTTAACCATTTTTAGGTGTACAATTCAATGGCATTAAGTACATTCACAATGGTATACAACTGTCACCACTAGTTATTTCCAAAATTTCTTATCATCTCAAATAGAAACGCTGTACTCATTAAGAAAAACTCAGATTCTCCCCTCTCTCAGCCCTTAATAACACTAATTTACTTTCTGTTTCCATGAATTTGCCTATAACAGATAGTTCATTTAAGTGGAATCACAGAATATTTGTCCTTTTGTGTTTGGTTTATTTCAATTTAGCATGAGCTTTTTAAGGTTCATCCACACTGCAGTATGCATCAGAACTTCATTCCTTTTTATGGCTGAATAATATTACACTGTATGTATATTCTATATTCTGTTTATTCATTCATCTGTTGCTAGACACTTGGGTTGTTTCCACCTTTTGGCATTCTGATTAGTGCTATAAACACTGGCATACAAGTATGTATCTGTTTGAGTTAGTGTTTTCTATTCTTTTGGGTATTTACATAAGGGTGGAATTGCTGGTCATAATGTAATACTACATTTATGTTTTGATGGAATTGCCAAACTGTTAAACTGATTTCTACAGAAGTTGCATCATTTTACATTCCTACCAGCCTTGAGCCAGAATTTCTTTCCAAATTTTCCATATCCTTGCCAACGGTTAGGTGTGAAGTAGTATTCCATTGTGGTTTTGATTTTTATTTCAGTAAAGACTAATGATGTCAAGTATCTTTTCATGTGCTTATTGCCCATTTGCATGTTTTCTTCATACCCTAGAGCCAAAGGGATTAGGAGCTGGAAAGAGAGTAGTTAGAGAAGGCTTTCTAGGGAGAAGTGTTAACCTTCAGTAGAGGAATTCAGCAAACCTGAGATGATTTTTGAGGGAAGAATACAAGAGGATAAATACCCTTGACTCTTTCCCTCCCATAACTTGTCACAACTTCCCATTAGCTCAATAGCTGGAAGCCAGAGAACATGGAAGCCAGCCTCCTAAGGCAGAGAGAAGAATGAAGAAGTGTGGAAAATGAATCTAGAATGAAAGGTGGAACAAATGGAAGCTACCTACTACCACGAATACACAGAATTCCGGTAAATAGACTTTAAACTGAGATGCTTCCAACTTATGTGGTGGTGGTGGGGAAGCATTAGTAAAGTCATACAGATCTGTACAGCAGATAAACAGCATAAGCAAATATCTGAAGTTTTTAACCCTATAGTGAGAAAAATTATGAAAATACATCTCTATATAAATATTCCTTTTTAAAAAAGATTTTATTTATTTATTCATGAGAGATAGAGGCAGAGATGTAGGCAGAGGGAGAAGCAGGCTCCCCATAGGGAGCCAAATATGGAACTTGATCCCAGGACCCAGGATCATGACCTGAGCCAAAGGCAGATGCTCAAATACTGAGCCACTCAGGTGCTCCCAAATACTGAATTCTTTTCTCAAAAATAATTTCCTGATGTTGGATTGAAGCATGAATAGTTGAGCATACAACTTGTTTGTTGTCTACAAGTACTAATGACCATGCAATTTGAAGAAGAAGGAATTATTCATAAGTTTCTGATAAGGAAGACATTGGCTAATTTATTCATGTGATGGCTCTTCATTTATCATTATTATCATATATTGTTATTATTTCATACAAATAGTCATGCTTCCAGATTTTCTTCATATTTTGAACTTTTAAATTTGCACTATGATATAGCATTTCATAGTGTTTTATAGCATATAACAAATGACAAATGCTTTATAACTGATTATTTAATGAAATAAATTAGTTATCTACATATTTTTATATATGTTTTAAACTTTATGGTAAAGTTAGAACACAATTCTAGATATTAGTACAATGAGTAGGATGCTTTAAAGCATTCAGCATATTTAAGAAAATTAAATTATACAGAGTCTACTTATTAGATAACCATCTTTCAAATGGTGAATGCTTTATAAAAATAGAGCCTTAAGCTTGTCAGCCTAAAGAGCATGGAAGTTTATTTCAAGTCTTGGTTTCATATACTAGGAAGAACTATTGTGATTAGTTAGAAGTCAGAATAAGTCTATTTAAAAACAAACATACAGAAAACAGGACCAATGGCAGCATCAGACTCAAAAGCCTTAAGAACTTACTAAGAGGGTGGCCATAATGGAGTCATAATGGAGTTGTGTTTCAAACCTGGCTCTGAAACAGGCAAATTAAACTTTAAGTCTAAGGTTTACTCATATGTAAAATGCATAGAATGCCTCCCTCATAGAAGAATGTTGTGTAGAATGAAATGAGATGACATATGAAAAGTACTTGCTATTTACAAAGACAGTCAATAACTATCATTGTAAGGACTTCTCCCTAAGGTTGTCTATCACTTGGAACCCAGAAATACGTGCTTTTCAATAGTATTTCTGTGGCTTGAATGTATTGATATGCATTGTAATTGAAAATTTATATTTTTCATTGGAATGCTATGGCAGTACAGATTAATGCAGCAGTAGGATTATGGTAGTAATAAAATAAGAATGGCAATTATTATTGTCTAACAATTTACATTAAAACAATTTAGATATCATGACATTACTTTTAAAATGTTCTCATTTACTTAAAATTGCACATTTATCATTTAGTATACTTTCTCTGAAATAGGTGTATTTAAATTGTTCCCTGTCAGATGCCTGAAATAATTATATAAAACATGAGTGAGTGATATATGTCATAACTAATAACCACTCAGATACTTCTTTAGTATGTTCAATTAAGGTTCCTCATCAGGGATGACCATCATTTAGTGTCAAAAACCATTGTTACCATTAGCCCCGTACTTCTGAGATAAGGATTACTGGATGCTTAAAATGGTCTAGGACCAAAAGGTTTAAAGTTTTCATCTCACTACATTTCTAGATTATTCAGTATATATAGACATTAAGGAATGCACATGTTAGAGTGGAATATTTTATCTCCACCGCTGAATTCTTTGAGAAGTTTTTCTAGGTGTATTTCTAACTTTCTTTTTGTCCCTCTCTTCACTCTGCCCAGGGTAGTGGAGGAGTGATTTACTTGATTGGTAAATTTGGGAAGGCTCCGCCTTACCTTTCTTCATTCTGGAAATAAGCTACCTGCAGGAACAAACTACTTCTATTACTTTTCCAGGAACAGATTCGTCCCTCCTTTAGAAAAAGGGTTTATCCTGGTTCAGTGTTGCCTGTATCTGGATTTTGTTCACCAGTTCTGGGGGATTTGTGAGCAAGCCCATTTGGCTCTCATATTATTTTTTTTTTAATTTTTATTTATTTATGATAGTCACAGAGAGAGAGAGGCAGAGACACAGGCAGAGGGAGAAGCAGGCTCCATGCACCGGGAGCCCGACATGGGATTCGATCCCAGGTCTCCAGGATCGTGCCCTGGGCCAAAGGCAGGCGCCAAACCACTGCGCCACCCAGGGATCCCCTTGGCTCTCATATTAAATTATATTTTCCAACTTGTCTTTTATAAAAAAAAAATAAGTGATATTTTTGACCTCCATATGCTACTCCTTGTTTTATTTTCAATTCACTTAGAACATAGGGAAGAGGGAAACATTTTATTTTTTCATATTCTCGTATATGAAAATTGATATCCTTCCTGAATTCTCTATCATCAAAAAGTTTTGAGCCTACAGTAAATAAAATCTCCAAATCCAATAAATTCCATCATGATAAGCTTTCAGAGAACCCAGCCAAGCCCCAGTGTGCTTTTCCCATGGAAAGAATAGAAGCTATTTCTATGCAATTTCAGAAAGAAGTTCAAAAACAAAAACAAAAATGAAACACCATAGCTTATCATTTGGATCTAAGTTTACTACTGATCTTGATGTTGCACACCGAGAAAAAAGCATTAATTCTTTTACTTGGAAAAGGTGAATAAGCTTTTCAGTGTAAGAATATAGTCAGATCTTGAAAGCTCGTTTGATTTGTGGCTAATTCCTGTGGAAATATACTCTTCCGGGTATCATTATGATGTAGGAATGAGTTAGGGGCAGACGGGGCTAGGCAGGGAAAGATAAGGAAAGGCCCCAGAGTCAGGTTCCTACCCAACCCAAGAGGTGAGACAGAAAAATCAGAAAAAAATGAACCTGGCTCCCTAGCTCTAAATGTTAGGAAGTATCCCTCCTTAATGGCTACTAAGTAATGGCTACAGAAGTCCCAGATATAGAGAAAGGATAGGAGGAGATATTAATCAGAAATAAGGGAACACCGTGTTTGTGCTCACCTTATTTATTTATTTATTTATAGACTTACTTATTTATTTATGATAGACACACACCCAGAGAGAGAGAGAGAGAGAGAGAAAGAGGCAGAGACACTGGCAGAGGGAGAAGCAGGCTCCATGCCAGGAGTCTGACATGGGACTCGATCCCGGGACTCCAGGATCACGCCCTGGGCCAAAGGCAGGCACCAAACTGCTGAGCCACCCAGGGATCCCCTGTGCTCACCATATTTAAAAAAAAAAAAAAAATCTTGCTTGTTACAAGTCCACTATGTTTGTTCTAAATATCCACCCTGATGTTGACAAGAAATTTGCCAAGTTCCCTGGTCAGTTTCCTATAAAAGACAGACTGTAAATGCCCTCAGTGGCAACCCTATTGGGACCCTCTCACTTTTGAGAGCTTTCTCTGTATCTCTGCTTCATAAACTTCTATCACTTTGCTCATTTTCTGTTGTCCTCAAGATTCATTCTACTCCCTAAGACAAGAACCAAGCTCTCCTAAAACAATTATGTGCATATGACATTTCTGCATACACTTACCTCTGCTGTGTGCTTTGCCACATGCCCCACGATGACAATGACCTTTCCTTTGAAGCTCTGGAGCACAGTAGTGAAAGGGCCCTGGGTAAGCTCTCCTTCTGCAGTGAAGGCAGCACTGAATGGAATGTTGATGCTGCCTGAAATATGACCCCGAATAAAACTGAGAAAGAAAGCTTAAGGAAAACATTTGTGTGTAGAAGTGAGTGTGTGAGGGAAACTCACAGAGGGAATTGATTCACAGAAGACAGTACATTGAAATAAATGTACAAACAAAACCAGATTTAAAAATTCCCTGAGCAGACAAAACTAGTTTAGTCATACAAGCAAACTTTAGTTTGACTTATTTTGCAAGACAAGTGAGGCCAACTTAACCTTGGTCACTTCTGGCTTATGCCTCTGAAAATCATAAAACTTAAACTGTTGCCCCAAATTGATGAGGTAACCCCTAATCAATTCCTTTTCATTTAAGAAAATTCTAATATTGTAACCAAAGTGAAAAATAAACAGTAACTGCCTCCACATTGTAAAAGCTGCTTTATAACAATATATCCTTGAGCCTCATTTCACACTTTTGTTTGAGTGCTCCTGATTTGTAGACTTTTTGGTATGTGCACAATAAGCTTTTACTAATTACTACTTCAAAGACTTATTTATTTTACTTCTAGTTTTTAGTGTTTTATCCCCCCTGAACTTTTTTTTTTTAAGATTTTATTTATTTATTCATGACAGACATACAGAGAGAGGCAGAGACATAGGCAGAGGGAGAAGCAGACTCCTCGAGGGAAGCCCAATGTGGGAGTCATGCCCTGAGCCCAAGGCAGATACTCAACCACTGAGCCACCCAGGCATCCTACCTACCACCCCTCCCCTTAAGAACTTTGACAGTTCTTAACGTCTTGAATGCTCTAGTGAGTATTTTATCTAAATGAAGTAAGGTATTGCTACAGAAAAAAAAGTTAAATATGAAAATGTAATGAAAAAAGGAAAGGAAGAAGATGAGTTGAAAACTGAAAGACTTCACTGATTAAACAAAGTACTGCAAAAGTGATCAGGATGCAGCAATCCCATGGGTTACACAATATTCATGGCTTTCAGTTCATTATTATTACCATGATTATTTTACAGCTCTGAAGTAATATAGTCAATCACATATTCTCAGACCTAACTTGATACTACAAAACCTATCTACTTTAGGCAAGTGACTGCTAACCAGGACCCTCTTTAGAGTTGATTAGGTCATTAGCACTGGTTGGAAACACTTCTGTTGTCCATTTCTCAACTGAATTTAGCTGATATTTCTATTCTTTCCAATTTTATGCTCTCTAAAGGGGTAATGTATTATTATATTTGCACTTTAGAATCGTTCATATGACTTCACTGAGTATTACTTTTAATTTTGGAATTAAAAGCATGTATTAGTAACATCATATGGTGTTAAAAAATATGCCCCCAACTAAGGCATAGCATATTTCAAGAAGTGGCAGATGATGAAACCAGAGAGGTAGATTAAATAATAATTATGATTTTAGTCTTTCAACAATTCCCAAGGTATTTAAATTTATTTGAAATGTGAGATCCTGTTTAATGTTATTTATTATCTGTCAATAATACCTGTTCCTGCCAATAGATGCCATGATGTTTAACAAATTATGCTTCTTGGACTCTCCAGATTTACTACAGAAAATTTAAAAATAAAGGCCCATATATCATATATATATATATATTTGGGGGGATATATATATCCCCCCAAAATAAAGTACAATTAAAAAGACAATTCTTCATATAGAGAGTGTATAGAGGAAGGTTTTTTAAAAAAGATTTTTATTTATTTTAGAGAAATTGAGAGAGAGAGAGAGAATGCACAAGTGAGAGCGAGGGTCAGAGGGAGAGGGAGAAGCAGATTTCCCATTGAGCAGGGATCCTGAGGTGAGGCTGATCCTAGGACTCTGAGATCATGGTTAAGGTAGATACTTAACCAATTAAGCCACCCAGGTGCCCTGAGGAAGCCATTCTTAAATGTTATTATTAATCAAATAACTCTTCAAATAAACATAAAATAACTGTGAAAATTGTTCTAGAAGAGAGGGATAAGATACTCTGATAGGATATATCAACTTGGGGAGGGCAGCAAAGGTTTTCACTGAGAAAGCAAGTGACAGGTGAGTTAAAATTGGAAAAATTAATAAAAGTTAATTAGACAAAGGGATGGAGTGGAGGTGGGACAGGGTAGTGGAAGGGATAAACATTTCAGGCAGAATATTAGGCTTATAGAAGTGTTAGGCACATGGCCCATAAAGAGAAACAAAGGCCAGTGCCAGCAGAATTTAGAGAACAAGTGTAGCATGAGGTAAGATGAGCTGAGAAATGAATTCAGAGGCCAGACCAAGCAGGGTCTTGTAGGTCATGTTGATAATATTAGTCTTTATCCTAGAACAATGAAAATAAAAAATTATTTTAAGCAGAGAATTTACAAATCACATTTGTACTTTGGCAACAATGTGAAGAAAGGCTATTATGTGAAAACTCGTTTATTATAAGAAGTCTAGGCAATCTGTCTTCCCTCCCTCAACAATCACTGACTGATGACCATGGAGGGGATATTTATATGCTCAATAGAGGCATTTCCCTTAGATGTCTCTTAAAAAATGGAAGAGCAATAGAATTTTAAAAAGTTATGCCACAAGCAACTAATATCCCTCCTCAAAACTCATTAGTCATCATTGTAGAAGGGGAAAATTATAATTACTTATTGACATGACAATTTCTCAATTGCCCCAGTTCGTAGGTTCATCTTTAGAATTCTACTTCTCTCTTTATGTTTCTCTGCCTCTCTTTCTCTCTCATTAATGGTGAGAGGAGAAATTGAGGCTCCCACTCTCAAGAATGATGGCAAAGATTGACCATATATCTTACATTTGAAATTTTCTACTCGGTTGCTGCTTCATCATTTTTTTTTTGGCATTAGTAACAAAGGAAAGAACTATAAAAAGTTTTGAAAAATTAGAAAAGAGGTCAAGTAAACACTAGCATAGCATACCAGTGTACATTGTTTAATTACAGTCTTCTAGATTGGACAAATAATTTATGATTATGGGTGGATCACCTCTGGATCTTATCAGCACTAGTTTCTCAAACATTGACAATTACTGAATATTCTCAATTGCAGTTTTCATCAACAGTCAGGGCTTTCTTCTCAGCATATAATTACTCTGATAGTACTTTTATATTCAGGTAGAACATGTCTTAAAATGAAAAATTTGGATACCACAAACTAAGAACCTAACAACTCAAATGTTTTCCGCAAATGATTCTACATTTGCCAGTCTGAATCAGTTGCAAGAGAATTTGTTTATCAAACAGCCCTTATCAACTGTGAACATTTTTTTCTTTCCAGTGCTTTTATAGTAGCAAAAACTGTACAAATCTATCCTAGATATATTTGGGTTGTTTGCCCACCTCCCACTTTGTTTGAAAGAGCCTCAACTATTGTTCCCATGAAAGGGTGAGCCTAGATTATCATGTTTGTATCAGATGATCCTTCCACAATCATGGCTGAACAGACAGTAGAGAAGGGAAGGGTGAAGGTGAATATCTGATGCTGGCTGAGCCAATTAGTTTCTCTCCCTTGAAAATAAAAAATAAAAGACAAAAGACAATGCTTAAACTGTGTTAAGCTTTACAATGTAAGTTACACTTGAAAGCCTGCTATATATAATTTGTTCAGCTACATATTAGAAAATTAGTGACTCTAAAAATAATATTTATTTAACAAGATAAATTCTACAAATACTTGGCTTAAAAAAGTACTCATGTGTACCCAAATACCCAATATCTAAAATCTGTATCTAAATCATAGAGGACCATCTAGATGGTTTTATCAACTCATCACCAATTTCTTACGTGCTTTTAAAGATTTCAGTCCAAAATGCTTTTTAGTTACTAGACATAAGTCATAAACTTGTTACTATCCTAGGATTTTCTGTTGGTTGTGCTTTATAATTTGATTTTTAAAAAATCTATATTAAATGTTAAAATGCTTGACAAAATATGATGGTAGCAGAGACTTTTTGGGAAAAAGAAAATTATAAACCAAAATGCATAAGTATTCCAAACCTTTTTAAAGCTATCTTAACATTTTTTTAAAAAGATTTATTTATTTATTTATTTATTTATTTATTTATTTATTTATTCATTCATTCATTCATTCATTCATTCAGAGAGAGAGAAAGAGAGAGAGAGGCAGAGACACAGGCAGAGGGAGAAGCAGGCTCCATGCAGGAAGCTCGATGTGGGACTGGATTCTGGGTCTCTAGGATCACACCCTGGGCTGCAGGCGGTGCTAAACCGCTGCGCCACCGAGGCTGCACCTATCTTAACATTTTGAAAGATAAGGTACAACAGAAATAAAAACTTTAAACCACACTCCACTATTCTTAGTTTAGTTCAATCAAAAAGTTCTAGAAAACATTTAAAAGTACTCATCCAAGAACTCACTTGTCATAAAACTAGTGCAAATAGGATTAGGTAAGCATGAATGCTCTTAGAGTAGTCAAACCTCTAAATATCTATCCTTAACTACATTACTGGCAAATAACAGAAGGAAATTGGCCTAATTACATATTAATACATTTACCATGAACATTACTTTTTTATTTAAGTAAGTTGAACAATGAAGAAAATTTTGATTTAAGGCTCTTGCTTCCTTGGTACTTAAGTTTCTCTACCTACATTAGAAATGTAGCTTTCTTTCTTTTCTTTTCTTTCTTTCTTTCTTTCTTTCTTTCTTTCTTTCTTTCTTTCTTTCTTTCTCTCTCTCTTCTTTCTTTCTTTCCTTTTTTTTTTTAAGATTTTATTTATTTATTCATGACAGACACATAGAGAGAGGCAGAGACACAGGCAGAGGGAGAAGCAGGCTCCAGGCAGGGAGCTTGACGTGGGACTCGATCCCAGGTCTCCAGGATCGTACCCTGGGCTGAAGGCAGCGCCAAACCGCTGGGCCATTGGGGCTGCCCGAAATGTAGGTTTCTTATGTGAAACCTATATCATAATGATGAAGCAAAACTCTGTTATGCAATTTCTAAACATGTGAGAGGCTGCCAGATTATATTGTAAAGGTAGGTAGTTGAATACTTTTCTTTACCTTCTGAGTCCTCCATAATCATAATAAAATATTAAGTATCTGAAAACTGAGTGAAGGACAGATTTCGTATATTTTGTGTTAATTAGACAGAATAAGAGTGTGATAGAAGGCAGTTTCTGACATATAGTTACTAATTAGTAGTGGGCAAAATATGGCAAGGAGAGCAAAATGTTAGAGAACACATCTGAGATAAGCACTTTCTCCATGCTTTAAGAACTTCAGTTTGACTTCATTGTACTGCAGTGGAAGACAAGTGTGTATGGGTTCTTAATACTAAGGCAGTATTAGAAATCAGCATGCAACAATACATATTTGAGGATTACAAGTGTCACTTCACTGCTTTCCTCATATTCTAGACAAAAATTTGGATACTCTACATTTGCCTTTTGTATTTAAAAAAGCCATTGTTTGTCAGCATAAACACAGATATGGGGTAAGCAATAACCACACTTGAAGTTCTGTAGTGAGTACTCTACCCAACAGCCAGACACTCTGCTATTTTAGAAACTAAGAACTTAAAAAGTTTCATCTTCAAAGTACTTAGTTTAGAATCTAGAAGCCAAAGTATTTATGTGGTAATTGCCTCCAATCATATATACATCTTTATAGTGTAACAATGTCCATTACAATTTTCAGATTGGTTTTGACAAAAGTGGCAGTGGCTCTCATAAACAGTAACTTTTTAACCTTTCAGTGTTCATAAAACATTTTTAGTGTTAGGATTTTTGATGACATTCTTGAAAGAATTAAAAGATAAAGTACGTGATTAAAGAAATCATTAGTAATTACAATGAAACCTCTACTATAGAACAATAGTAGCTATAAAAATAGTATAGCAGGCACCTAGTCAGGTATTTGAATCAAGTTGTTTATTACACTGTGCAGGCACCTAGTCAGGTATTTGAATCAAGTGTTTATTACACTGATTGCGCTCTGTGATATATTCCAGTAAACGTGATTTTTCATTGGCAACTGGTGACCTTGCAGTAAGCTGTTCCTTTCTCCAAAACACAGCATTCAACTCAACATTCCATTTGGTAGACATTACCAAAAAAACATTCGAGTGTGTACTTATAATAAACATAAATTTTCACATTAAACAAAATCTGGTATTCCAATGTATAAATAAGTCAGAACAAGTATTTTAAAACATGTGTGAGAAAAGACTTGGATTATTAGAATAGTATAAACAGATAAGGATGACATGCATCATCTTTTAGGTTTCTAAGATATGAAGACCTTCCTATATTTATAAGTCAGTCTATATAACAAATATTACAAGTAGATGCACCATAAAATATCCCTCTGAGAATAATATAGGTATATTAAATAGGTAAATGTTCATAATCTAGAAAGATTGTTCACTTCACAAAAGGATTTAATAATGGCTTTAAAATATCTAACAGCTCAAAATTTAACCCAGAAACAATCTCATATTTTTCTAAACACTAAAAGGCCACAGCATTTTTGCTGGGTACCACACTTAGTGACTTCATACCTCTATAAACGAAACACACCAGCATTTCATCAAACCACTTTGTTGGCTTTGTTTGGTTGCTATGCTAACTAATTATAATTAGTGTTATAGAGTCCAAAGTAAAGGCTATACCTTTAATATAACAATAGCCAAAAGAGAATATGGAATTAAGCCCATAGTTTCCTCATATAGAGTGTAATTAAATAGCATTAATCAATAGAAAATTGTATCTTTAGAGATCACCATTTCTCCTTGCTAAATCTGTTGCTGCTTTCTTTGAATGACATCACCATCCACCAAATCAGTTTAAACTTCATCAGTGGCAACATCCAACATTTTAAAGCACTAATAAATCTCATCTTCCTATCTCTGTTCCCATGACTAACTGCCTATTTCAGATACTTACTCCCTTGAGCACAGACTATTATGGTAGCTTTTTGTTTTCTTCAACTCTTATCGTTTCCCTTGGAAATCCATTCTCTTCACAATACTGTTAAATTAAAATTTAAAAAACAAACTTCTGATTATCATATCCTTGTTAAGAAACCTTTCATGGTTGCCTATAAGACAAAGCCCAAATGTCTCAGGTGAGTCCACATGAATAAGACCTAACTACTTCACTTCCAACCACATCAGTCACACACTGTTTCCAGTATATGTCCTGCTTAGCTCCTGCAGCTTTCTCTGCCTAAATTTTTTTTCTCCATTTTTTGAGTGTTCAAACAATATCCATCCTTCAAGTGTTTCCTCCATGAAAACTTGCCTTCCCAAAGTATCTGTACATCTCCCATGACAGCAGTTTGATCTTTTTTTTTTAAAGATTTTTTTATTTTATTTATTCATAGAGACAGAGAGAGAGAGAGAGTGAGGCAGAGACACAGAGGGAGAAGCAGGCACCACACAGAGAGCCCGATGTGGGACTCGATCCCCAGTCTCCAGGATCACGCCCTGGGCTGCAGGCGGCGCTAAACCGCTGCACCACCGGGGCTGCCCAGCAGTTTGATCTTATATAAAACATCCTAATGCTAATATACTTGACTTCCATCAAGACTTAAAACAATTTATAGGATCTGTATTTATCTCATCTATGGAACTCTCATAATGCTTTATTTAATACAGTGCTTAGAATACATGTATATTTGCTGAGTAAATGAATTTCAGAATTGTGTCAAACCTAGAATAACTTGTATAAGCACAAATATGTTAAGTATCTCATAGCCTTCCTAGCTAGTGGCACCACCACCTATCAACACTTGTAAGTGCCATGATACAGAATTACCTTTTTTAATACATAGAAAGAGAAAAGGGAAAGAAATAGCACTAAAATGTATTTCTCTGGATTTTCTCCAGCATAGATATTGACCCAAAGGGTTTACTAAAACTGATTTATTTTAGGGCAAAGCTAAAGATTTCCCCCTTTGTGACTACAAATATGGAGAAATGTTTATGCATATCAAAGGATTCCATCCTTCTGGTCTTGCCTGTTCCTTACCTCCACTCTCATCTTCTTCCACATGCATAAATCCCTACAAGATAGAAATGTGAGCATGCTACTTCTCTGATCAAAATTCTTTAATACTTTCTCATAGTCTTTGGAATAAAACTCAAATTTCTTAGCATGTTATGCAACATTCTCCATGAAGCTACCTTTGCCTACTTTGGTGTCATTTCCTACTCTCATGTTTTCCAGCCACGCATATCCAGAGTACTTGTAATTTCCTGAATGTGTCTTCTCACCCTCTCTGTGCATGCATACAGTATTTTTTTTTTTCAGTCTAAAATGTCCTTTTCCTCTTCATTTCTGGGGTAATTACTATACGTCTCCCAAGACCTGCCTCAGATCACCTAGCTTGGGTGATCATCCTTATATTCCCATGGCCTTCTGGGTGTGTCTCAAACAGAAACCATTTCACATTGAATTGGAATTATCTATTTAATGTGTCTCTCTTAGCCATAAAATTGTGAACTCCTGGTCAGCAGGGGTTCTGACTTAACTCTGTTTCCCCACTGCCCTCAGATAGGATTGGCGGACTGATTGAATGAGACTATATGGCACTCAGGAACTAGGGCTGTGGATGAGTCTCAGAACAAATAGGGGCTCTTCAACAGTTAATGTACCTTAATTCAGCTCTGAACACAAGTATCTAAATTACTTTGAAGAAATTTTTAGAAACTAATTCTTTAGGACACAGAGACAAGAGCAACACTAGCATTTACTAAGAATGAATAATGTGGTATAATAATAAAAACAACGGAGTTTATGTGTTTTTCAAATTAAAAAATTTAATCCTGAGGTTGTCTTTCCAAAGCTTCTGATATTAAAAAAAGTAAGTGCTTTATAAATAAAGCTGCAAAAACCTCAGCCTTCAATTCAAGGATATGAGAATAATATTCCTTCAAAGTACCTCTGTTTATAGATAGTATCAGTTGGTCCCACATTTACATGACTAAGACCACTCTTAATATGAACTTCAGAAAATTTGAAACTCTATTTAGAACCATTAAAGAAAACAACAGTTTGGTTTGTGTATTATCTTTGAAACTATTAACATTACTTATGAAATTTATGCCACTATATGAGAAACACTTTCTATTGCCTCTTTAAAATATGCAGTTATTGTTTGCTCAGAAATTCCTGTAATGTATTAGAATTTAACTGACTTAAACCTTTATGTAGATTAACATTTCAAGTTTCTTTCTTATAAAAACAAAAATAATATGATTTCAATAGAAACTTAGCTGTTAGTTTCTCTGACATAAACTGTTCAGCTTTAATATTGAATTTAGATTAGATTATCTCTAAATTTCCTTCTTACTACAAAGTTGAGATTATGTCTTTATTGTCAGGTGGGTAAAGTCTGTTTTTATGTTCTCCAGATTTCCTTTTCTGTATTCTTTACCCATACTACTGGGCTCCACAGAAGTTAGGGGTAGTTCTCTCAGACTTAATAGGCTTCTCCTTACCTTATCACAAGACTTGATAATAGATTAAAATATTCTTCTTTCAGGGTATTTGTTTTATTAACTGGGAATACTTGTATCATAAGCTAAATGACTAAAGCTTTAGCAGAATTTCAGGTGATGGGGTTCAAGATACAGTACTCTTAAATATGGCATCTTGGTATACTGAAAATTTAAGCTGAAGGAATTTGAGAAATGGCATGTGCAGAGGATGGGGATATCTGTATCTCTAAGACAGGGGGACAAGTAATGTGAGCAAATAGGCCTTGCTAAGTTTCCTTTAGTTTAGCTAAATTTAGCTCATACTCCCTTTTGCCCTATCAAATGTTCCTGCCACTCTCCACTCTTCATTAAGACTCATATAAAAACTCTCAGTTTAACCATTTCTTCATTTATTTCCTTATGAAGGCTTCTTTCATTTATTTCCTTATGAAGGCTCCCATGTCATGTAAAACTTACATTAAATTGATTTGTATGCTTTTCTCTTATTAATTTGTCTTCTCTTACAGAAGCCCCAGCCAAGAATTTAGAAGGGTAGAGGGAAAATATACTTTTCCTCCCTTATATACATAGGAGGGATCTAGGGGGTGATAAGGCTATCCTTTATATTCACTGGTAGACAGTAACTTATTTTGCTGAAAGGTAACTGCCTCCCTCTCTTTCATAAACAATCATTTCAATTATTTTACATAGGTAAACAAGATGAGATTAAACTTTAGATTCTTAGTCTCCTGAAGGAACAAATTACGAGAAAATTTTCACCTTTATGAAGATAGAAGAAACGTGTTAGCCAAACTTTCCTGTTTAAATGATCTTATTATAAAAGCAAAAGAGAGGATAAAAATTATATACAGAGACTATAAACAATTTGAAAACCATTATAAACAACACTTCAAAAATAACTTACCTTCTTTGGGAAAAGGTATTAGAGTCTTGGTTTTTTTTTTTTTTATTTTTTTTATTTTTTATTTTTTTGGTCTCTACTGTATAGGATTACATCTTGTTGGTGTGGGAAAAATAAATATTTTAAGAATCTACTAGTATTAAATATTTATTAACTTCATAAAAAGAGAAGTAAACTCACATAAATCCTAGAGTTTAACTGCAAAGATTTACCTTGGTCAGAGTTAAGAGATATACTACAAAATAATTCCTTTAAAAATATCATAAGGATTTCAATAGGCTTTCATTTCTTAAGGTTTAAAACATCAGAATCTAATGATAGGTTTTGGGAAAAAAATTTTTTTTTAAGATTTTATTTATTTATTCATAAGAGACACACAGAGAGAGGCAGAGACACAGGCAGAGGGAGAAGTAGTCTTCCTGTGTGGAGTCTGATGTGGGACTTGATTCCAGGACCCCAGGATCACACCCTGAGTCAAAGACAGACATTCAACCACTGAGCCAGCCAGGCATCCGGGAAAATTTAATAGAATAATTTTTTTTAAAAGACATTTATTTATTTTAGAGAGAGAGGGATGGAGAGAGAGAGAGAGAGCTCACACTAGCATATGAGTAGGGGGAGGGGCAGAGGGAGAGAATCTCAAGTAGACTTCCCAAAGAGCATGGAGTCTGATGTGGGTCTCCATCTCACAGCCCATGAGATCATGATCTGAGCTGAAATCGAGTCAGATGCTTAACCAACTGACCCATCCAGGTGCCCCAACAGAAGAATATTTTTAATGGATTAAATGAAATCATGATGGTAGGAAAAAACCTTTCTAACATGTTTCCCTCAAAGTGTTCCAACTTTTCTTTCCAATATTTAAAACAGTTCAGTTTTCTCAACTGGGATTTATTCTGGAAATGCAAGGGTCATTCAATACTTGCAAATCAATCAACATATACCAAAAATGCCACCCCCCCAACCAAAAAAACCCCAAAACCCTAGAAACAAGCTTAAACAGGTAAAAGACCTGTACTTTTTGAAAACTATAAAATGTTGATGAAAGAAATTGAAGATGATGCAAACAAATGGGGGACATTCCACGCTCATGGATTGGAAGGATTAATATTGTTAAAACGTCCATACCACCAAAAGCAATCTACAGATTCAAAGCAATCCCTATTAAAATGTCAGCAGCATATTTCACAAAACTAGAACAAATACTAAAATTTGTATAGAACCACAAAAGAACCTGAATAGCCAAAGCAATCCTGAGAAAGAAGAACAAAGCTGGAGGTATCATAATTGCAGATTTTAAGATATACTACAAAGCTGCAGTAACCAAAACAGTGTGGCACTGGCACATAAATAGACACAAATATCAATGGATCAAAATAGAGAGCCCAGAATTAAACCCCCAATTATATTGTTAGCTTATCTATGACAAAGGAGGCAAGAATATACAAAAGGAATACAGGCTTCCAGTTATGGAAAGAATACACCATGGGAATAAAAGGCACAGTATTAAAAAAAAGAAGAAACATCTAGAATAACGTTTGACCAAATATCTGGACACCATAACTAGCCAAGTTGGCACATAAAATTAACCATCATATGATTATTGATAAATTACTTAATAGCTGACTAACTCATTTAAAAAAATAGTTCAATTGGCAGAAAAAAAAGTTCAGTTTTCCCTGAATCTGTGGCTGTGCCTATATAAAGACAATTACTGGCACATTTGTTTACTAGAGATCAGGCCTCCCCCCCCATACAAGGCACTGAAAGTAAAAATTCAGTTTGTGTGTAAGATTTGAAGGAACATGTATTGCATTTGAACATGTAATTTGGAATCAATGGATGTCTCATTCAGTCATTAATTTATATTCACTCGTTAACTGACTTATTTATGCTTAACAGCCCTATGCAGAGGCCAATTAGTCACTTGGATAAAATTTAGGAGCATAAATCTTAGGAGCATGGGTTTGTCTCTACCAACTGCCATTTGTAGGGGCTTGGGGAAGCTGCTTAGCCTTTTTAAGCCTCAGTGTCTTCATCAGTAAAATAGAGGTATTAGCAGAATCTACATTGTAAGGCTAGCATCATGCTTTGTATGCTGGGAGAACTTAATTATAGCTTAATTATATAATTAAGATTATTGTAGATTATAGATTTTTAGGAATTAATGATTATAGGTATCCAAGGAATTGAGGACATGTTACTAACTCTAAAACTACATTACAGAGATTTCTGACCATCCTATAGTTTCTCTTGACTTAAGTGATGCTTTTCTCTTTTGACTTAATCTCTTACATTGCTGGTGTCTTTGGTGGCCCAAAATGGCCAAGCAAGTTCATATACTAGGTTGCTGCCCTTGTTTGTCCTTCTGCCTAGAATGTTCTTCCCTATATAATTTGTAGCCTGCCTCTTTACATCATTTAGTTAACTGCTGAAATATTTTTTTGAGAAGGTTTCCTTGAGTACTTTATAAAATTTTATTATTTTCCTTTTCCCTGCTTTATTTTCATATATAGCATTTATTGCTGTTTAAGGTCCTATGATAGATATATTTATCTATCTCTTCAATTAAAATGAAGTTACCTTGAGTGCAGGAAATTTCTCATTTTGTTTACCAACAAATCCTCAAACTCTAGTACATTACTGACTAGAATATACTGAGATAGCCAGTAAATATTTGTTGAATGAATGCATATTAGATTTGATGAATGCTTCAACCTCTAAATTCTGACTCTACTGACTTCTAAGTAGTGTCTTGCTTCTGGGTTTTAGGAAGAAAGGCCTCAAAAGTCACTGGGTATATATATATATATAGAATGTAAAATGCCACTGTTTCTTTATGTTATAACTTTGAAAGGTTATGGTAGGACACTGGCACTGTGTCCTCCATCCTGTTGTTTTCCTTATAAAAATATTTTCTGGGTACTTTCTAGGAGCCAAACCTGGTGCTGGGATTATAAAGATTAAAAGGATATGACCCTTATCCCTGCCCTGCTTCTGTTATCTAGAGATTACTTCTTTACTGATACATTGTTTGTACCACTCAATTGGCATTTTTAATACATCATTGTCTTTACTATTTACTTATTTTCCACATAAAATATTTTCATGTTTTATATTCTTTATACTAAAAGCAACCTAGTGAATAAGAACTATATTTTATACCTTTTTCTTTAAAGAATTATCCACAGCACTAATAAGAGTAAAATTTATTGGTTGCTATTAATGATGACATCTAAAAAAGTCAAACACCACATTCTAATATATTACTTTGAAGCACTAAATTTATGAATCTCTCCATTACCATTAAACACACTATCCCTTTGCCTTTAATTGCCTGAGAACAGAGTTTCAGATTAATAGAAAAAAAGTTACTTATTTACTCATAATATAATCAAATGGTGTGCATCATTAGAGATTATAAAAGGTTTTTCAGTCTTGGAAGGCCATAGGTAGGTAGTTTAGATACTTCATTGAGAGGGTTTATAGAACCCACAGTTCTCCATTATTCATTGTGCTCTTGACACTAGAAGAGACCTAATGACACCCAATGACTCTTGGAAGAGTTTAGCCTGTGGTTCTTCACTAAGCAGTGTGATTGATACAACGGTGCCAACATTTGGTATTTAGAGGTGAGACAAAGTAGATATGTGATAAAAGAAGAGGATATTGGAAAAAAAAAAAACATAACTTAGAAATGTTGTGAGGATAAATAACTCAACTTTAAGTACACTTTGGTTTTAAAGCAGGCTTTCAAAAAGGGGATTTAGAAAATTTCACAAGTTCGGTTCTTTGGGAAGGTGATAAAAGATAAGTGACTTTATTTTCTTTCTTCATTCCCTTGGGACCACTCCCCCGCAAATGACCCAAAACACTACTGATTCTCCTCTTTAGGCCCGTGATTATAAAGACTAAAACAACCAACTCAGGTCTCTGCCTAGTTGTAACTATGAAACATGTATTGTGGGATGACATAAAGGCATTCCGATGTTAGGCAACTCATCCATACTCCTCACAGAACAATGATCAGGCTAGCAACTCTGCTTTCTGCTGTTCCATTTATATTTATTCTGAAGAAAATAAAAGAGAGTAGCAATTTAAAAATCAGACTATGAGGTTTGAAAAACTTTGGACTGAATGTCACTTTTATATTGTGTGTATTTTAAAATTTTAAATACCTATTTAAATTATTTGAAAGGAAGTTTCAGAAGAGTGCTGGGCATAATGCTATTTTAATTATTTTAGGAGTAATCCTTAAAATTTAAATAGGCTAGTGCACCTGGTGGCTCAGTTGGTTAAGCATCTGGTATTTTTGGGCTCAGGTCATGATCTAATAGGTCATGGGATGGAACCCTGCCTCCAGCTCTGCACTTAGTGGGAAATCTGCTTGGAGACTTTTTCCTCTCTGCCCCTCCCCTCCTCTCTTTCTTTCTCAAATAAATACACAAATCGTTAAAAAAAAAATAAAATTAAAATAGGGCACTATAATGCTACACTTTTTCATGATTTTATGAGACACTATGACTAAAGGCTCAACCAAAAGAAACAAGCTAAAATTTTTAAAAATTGAATGTATTTTAAACCCTTGAAATAACAGATAAGATCTTTTACGGCAAGAGTTCCTGACTTGTCAACTGGAATTTAATGCTTCTTTTGGGAATCCACTCATCTACTCCGCTAAAGAACTTCCAGTATCCCTGAAGATTTAATAACCAGGGACATAAACATTTAGGCTCTCTCCAAATTCAGTTATCTTTCACAAGTGAGGGAAAATAAAAAGTAGTAACTTTTCACAAAAAGGTGGGGATATATCATTTTAAATGGCAGGCTTCCAAATTGTATTCTTAGTAATCTGAGATTCTATGGATTGCTTCATGAGTTCAGCAAATGTAGTTTAAATCTCATTCCAAAAACTGTAATTGCAAATATATACATGAAAACTCATATGCTAGGGGCACCTGGGTGGCTCAGTGATTGAGCATCTGCCTTTGGCTTAGGTTGTGATCCCAATGTCTTGGGATGGAGTCCTGTATTGGGCTCCCCACAGAGAGCCTGCCTATGTCTTTGCCCCTCTCTGTGTGTCTCTCATGAATAAATAAATAAAATCTTTAAAAAAATGCCAATTTTAGCTTATAAGAAACCACTAATCTGTTAAGCCTTATTTTCATATAACTCATTTCTAGTTAGTAAATGATATAAATACTAACCTACGAAGAAAATCATTTAAAATTTCTTCATTTATATTTTATATAATGAATTTCTAAGACAATTTATTTTAAAAAAGAATTACCCTGCTTTAAAAAGTTTGAATATCATTTACCTAGATTCTAGAGTACAGAGAATCAAGGCATATTTCATGAGAATCTGACAGATTAAGATATAGACGGAAAGATTAAACTACTACTATTTTGTAACTGTTCCTACTTTACTGCCAAGCAAAATCCCAAGAAGTTATGGTACATTAAATAGTAAAATATCAGTAAAAAATACTTTAATATGTTTTCTAAAGACAATATTTTGAATATTATAATAAATACAAGTTCAAAGTTGAGATCTGTTAATCTCTCTTTTTAGGCCATGAAATAGACCAGTTAAATACTCTCCATCTTCACCAAAATTTTATCTATAGCGAGAAAGATTCAAATGCCTGCAAGAACAGCAATATACACTAGAGAAATATAAAAACCAAGAAAATGTCCCAATATTCTGGTGTTGTCTGGAAACCATTTTAAGGTCATGCAATGTTATCTTATGAAACATTATACAAGTCTATTCTGGCATCTAGTATGAGAGTTATTTAGCTATTTCAATTCAGAGGAACCCCGGATATGTTCATTGTTTTTACCACATACCCTTAAAATGGAAAGGAAACAGTATGAGTAAGGCAGTACCACCCTCTAAAAGCGCATATGTAAAGGATACTCTTCACTATTCCGGATGTCAACTACCAGGAGCTTTGGTTTACTGGACTTTGTCTTCTTGGTAGGTGTTTTGAAATGGCCTGTCACTGTGAGTTCACACAAGTCAATGAGGTCCTCTGCTGAAATTCGGGGTGATACTTCTGACTTTAGGTCATTCAATGGGATGGATTCTCTTGACTGAAAAAAATATACAAACAGTACAAATATTGAGAATAATACAGAGAGACAAACTATAGCCAATATAGAATATCTGTAGGCTCTTGATATCAATCACTATAGCATATAGGAGAACAGGAAACTGAGTCTCACTTTAGTGGTCTACTGTGTAACTGTATTCCTTACTATTAAGGTTTACTTACACACAGAGGAAAGCATTATTCTTTTGGTTCACTACAAGCTCCTGGTTCAAATGTGATAGAAAGAGATGAGGCAGATTTTTCTTTATGAGAGCACATTTCACTTTTCTTCAAGTATAATTACTATTGTTGTGAATCACATTAATTAAAACTCTGATAATAGAAGAAATTGCACTGTTACTCAGTAAACATACTAATGAAAGAACATGGTTCTAATATACATATTAGACTTTTATAATATAATTTATATCACATATAGATAAACAGAAATTAGATTCTCAGAGATGAATGCAGAGCGATATAACACTTTCTTAGATAGTAAACAAAATTGATAATGTATCTTAATTGTGAAGGAGGTAAAATGAGACTCTAGACAATCAAACCAGTACTTTGGTCTATGTGATTGTGATAGGGTGTAAGACTGATTCAGTGATTCAGATGAAGGGCTGTTTACAACTGCTCTCCATGTTATTTAAGAGGGAGAGGGAATTCCTCCCCCCCCCCCCCGGCCCCGGAAAAGGCAACAAAATATTACTTAACTAAATTCAACATAAATTTATGGAGTGTTAATAGTCACTCTTGAAAACTTATTTAACATTCCTCGAGAATTTAAGAACTTTCAAAATTCATTTGATTGAAAAACAGGGATTCAAAAGAAAAATATATATTTAAGCATATAAATATATATAAGTTTTTAAAACAGAGTCTATTAACTCATTTACTTATTTTCTCTATTTTCACAGTTCCATTGTGGGATATCACATTTAGAATTTTCCAATTTAGAATTTCTAAGCAGGAGTGAATATATGGATCACTTAACAGACTTTAAAAAAAAAGTTTTATTTAAATTCCAGTTAGTTAACATACAGTGTAATATTAGTTTCAGGTGTATACTATAGTTTCAGGTGTATACTCAACACTTCTATACAACACCTGCTCATCAAGACAATCCCCATCACCTATTTAACTCATCTTGTGTGTCTCTGTGCCCCACCCCCACTCCCCTACCATTCAGACAGACTTTTTTTGAAAAAAAAAAAAAAAAAAATGGTTTTGGTTGTAGTTTCACCTGAAATGTCAGCTCTCATCCCTTGGGTTCCCCTGATTATGCCATAAATTCTTTCTCCCACTTCATTAGCTTTTAAATAGAAATGGAAATTGCTATGCTTTGTGGGTATTTATGGGTTTTAATCAAAGATAGACATTAGAAATTTCATTTTTTTAATATTAAGAATTAAATCTACTTAAATATTTTGAAATTTAAAATGTTTCAAAAAGATAGAACTTTAAAATCAGCTAGGTATACAATCAATGCTTTGATCTCTTTTGTTAGATTGCAATCTCAATAGGTATTTTTCCCACGCTTCACATGAAGTCGTACATTTATGAAGATAAAATAAAGAACTTTCGATTACCCTAGTACTGCTTTTAGTCATTTCGTGAAGAATGTAGCATTTCAAACAGGTTTCATCTGAATGAAAGATGTGCCCTGGCTGATGAAGAGAATTTGACAGAGAATTTGACCAACGTATTCTATGTGAAGAACTGATTGATTTAAGAAAGATCTGACCTTGGTATTGATTCCAATCAAATGTATTATACATAAAGAGTTTCTCAAAGGAGAGAGCAATTGTTACATGAAATGGTAAGAGAAGAGGAGAGGAATCATTAACAAATGCACAACTTTCTGAACTTTTGTGAGTATATATCAGCAAAGAACTTTAATATGATACATGTAAATTCCTCTGCAAATTAATTTTAGGAGATTAGTAATTAGTAATTTTAGGAGATTAGATTTAGGATAAATTATACTACTTTGCTTTATGAAGAAAATAATTATAATATTAAAAATTATGAGGGATCCCTGGGTGGCTCAGCAGCTTGGCGCCTGCCTGGGCGCGATCCTGGAGTCCCGGGATCAAGTCCCGCGTCTGGCTCCCAGCGTGGAGCCTGCTTGTCCCTCTGCCTGTGTCTCTGCCTCTCTCTCTCTCTCTCTCTCTCTCTATGTCTATCATTAAAAAAAATCTTTAAAAAATTATGGAATTTAGTTTCTCTTTTATTAAGAATTTTGCATGCAATTTTACTATTCATTGTAAATTTCAACTTAGAAGTATAAAAATAAAACTTCCTCTTAGTACTATTGACATTGGCATTTTCCTTTGTGACTGGGTTTCAAATTCATGGGACTTTGTTTATGGACTGTGGACAAGAATTTAAGATAACTATAGAACAACTTTGGAAATACCTATTAGCTTATCATTTCTGCCCAAGAACCTTAATATACAATGCATATCACGCTTAGATGTGCAAATATCACAAGCCAATTTGTCCGAGAACTATTTCTTTAAAAAAATTCATATTTTTTGTGAATTTCTATTCATAGCCAACCTAGAGTCAGAATTTTTTTTTTTTTTTTCAAGTCTGTACGGTTTACTGAATGGGTGGGCAGAGAGGAAAGTAATGAGAAGCTGCAATTCAAGAGAAAAAATCTTGGTCATTAAAGTCGTTACAGGGATAGAAGAGGGACAAAGGGCTGGCCTTCCCTGTCCAGGGCCTCTCAGGATACTGTTGTCAAGATTTAGGAGGGTATTATGCTGAGTAAAATAAGTCAACTGGAGAAGGACAATCATCATATGGTTTCACTCATATGTGGAATATAAGAAATAGTGAAAAGGATTATAAGGGAAAGGAGGGGAACTGAGTGGAAAAAAATTAGAGAGGGAGACAAACCATGAGAGACTCCTGGGAAACAAACAAAGGGTTGTAGAAGGGGGGGTGTGGAGGGTTGGAGTAACTGGGTAATGGGCAGTAAGGAAGGCACTTGATGGGATGATGAGCACTGGGTTACACTATATGTTGGCAAATTGAATTTAAATAAAAAAAAAGATTCACTAACAAAGAAAAAAAAAAAGACTTAGAGCCTACTGAAGTAGACCCCAGTCCCAGCTTTAATGCCTTCCCTCTGATCTTCTATGGGAAGAGTTGATCCATGATGCTCTAAGTGGAGAGCAGGAGGCACTATGGAGATGCTTCATGTGGGGATTCCTTCTCCATTTTGTGTCCCCCTGGTGTTCACAAACACCACCAAGAGAATCTTGGGGAGGAACATCAGCAAACCCAAGGGTCACAGACTCATGGCCTTGAGACTTACTTTAGTAGCCTCTGGATCTAAGACTGATCTTGAGGCCTCATGGCCTAATGCCTGGCTGATAAGGTGATACCTCTCATGGTACCTTTGCACATGTAGACCTTCCTGGGACCTCCTGATTCAGTTTCTCCCTGAGGCTACCTCTCACATGGAACAGCAGTCATGAGACACTACTGCAGATAGCAAGAAGTACTTGGTACTATTTATATGCTCAAGAAACGGCTATAATCACCAACAGGAAAACATCTGGGTCTTAGGAGGTGAAAGCACTGAAAGCCTGCTTCCCTCCATCAATCTTGTGCTCAGTCACCTAAGGCTTTGGAACCTCTGAACATAAAGAAAACCTTGTAACTTTTCCTTGGCACATTACCAATGGCCAGAACACAGGCAGCCTGTAATCACCTCAAATGCAGGGGCAGAAAAGGACATAAGGCTGCTGAAATTAAGAGATCAGTGTCAGAGGACCACAGCTGTAGTTCCACAACCAACTCAGACATGTACTGAGGCAGGATCTACTCCCGTTCTCCTTTTTTAAAGCCACACAGAAACCACACTGAACATGCAATAAGACAACAGGTGCCAGTAGTCACCTAAAGGGTGGTGGGGATGAGGAAGTGTGGGAAAGCTCCAAAGTTTGGAAGGTATAAGAGTGGACCCTCCCGTGCCTTGAGTTAAAAATAAAATCTGATCATGTAACTTTTATAATTAAAAACACCTCAATGGCTTCTAGGGCATTGAAAGAATGAAGTTGGAACTCCTTAGTGTAGCATATAGAGCCCTTTATGAATTAATCTGTGTCTATAGGCAGGAAACCATAGACTTTGGAGTTAAGACTACCTGGATTCAAATCTTGGCCAGCCCACTTATCAGTATGTGACTTTGGGTGTGATATTTAACCTCTCTGCCCAATTCCTTTATTTATAAGTAGGGAAAAGGTGTCAAACACATTTTTCCCCAAAATAATTCTGTCTCATTTTTAAAGGGATAAAAAGTATCCCAGGGCATTTTTTTTTTAAAGATTTATTTATTTATTTATTCATGATAGATACAGAGAGAGAGAGACAGAGACAGAGACACAGGCAGAGGGAGAAGCAGGCTCCATGCCGGTAGCCCGACACAGGACTGGATCCCGGGACTCCAGGATCCAACCCTGGGCCAAAGGCAGGCGCCAAACCACTGAGCCACCCAGGGATCCCCTCCCAGGGCATTTTTATGAAGCTACCTTAAACTAATACTTAAAACTGACAAAGACAGCACTAAAGACACACACACACACACACACACACACACACACACACACACACACACATTTCTTATGAATAAAGATTTTTTTTTTAAATCTAAAAACCAGAAAAAGGAATGTAGTGTCAATTTGAAAGAATGACATACTATAATCAAGTAGGGGCATGTTCCAGGAAGGATGGTTCAATATTAGCACAATTTTAAAAATAGAGTTCATCACCTTTAATTAGTCAAAGGACACAAAGTATAATTGGCATAAAGCCATATGTGATAAAACTCAGCGTTGATTCTCAATTGTAAAAAAGAAAAACTTATGCTAAGATGTATCAGAAAGAAAGTTAGATGATAAAAGATGTTCTTTATTTCCAATATTTGACATTCTACTTAATGATGAACCACAAAGATAGACTTATTAAAATGGAAATGCAGAAATACAACTATCAGCATTATTATTTATTATTATTATTATGGAAGTTGCTATTGAGACAATAAGAAAAATAAGTAAAGGGTATAAATATTGGAAAAGAAATAACTTTTTATTTTTAGGTGATACAGTAGTCTTATTAGAAATCTGGAATAATTAAAGGAAAATCCAATTAAATTGGTAAGAATTTGGTAAGGTTTTAGTTACAACATTCCTACCACAAAATGATTAGTTTTTCTACATGGCAGCATAAGCAAGTCAGAAAATACAATGAGCAAAAGCTTTCATTCACAATATCAAAATATTTCTCCAAAATAAAACATTTAGAAATAAGTGGATCACATTTAAAGAAAACGAGAGTTTTGTGATGGGCATTTGAAAAACTGAGAGATGGAAGTTGCTATCTGGGAATAAATAAGTCAATATTATAAGAACTTCATTTTTCTTTGGAGCATTATATTAATATATAATAATTTAATCCCATTTCTAAAAAGAATATTTTTTCAATTTTGAAAAGCAAATTCTAAAATTCATTTGACAGACCAAATAGGAAAGAATGTCAAGAAAATATTGACAAAGAACAGAACACATTAGGCATATTAAAACTGTAAAAAACCAACAGTATGGTACTGCACAAGAAAAGACCAAAAGATTAATAGGACATAATGGGATAACAGAGACAGATTCAAATACACAAAGTATTGGCTAAAAGAATATGATGGCACGTCAATCACTAGGTCAGGATCAGCAAAACTTACTAACTGGAAGAAAAGAATATTATGTTTCTATCTTCCACTATATAGCAAAATGATTAATAGTTGGAATAAGGAATTATGTATAAAAATGTAATCCTAATGGGATGAGGAAAATATTGATGATGAGAACAGTTGTAAGCATATAGCAAAAGCAGAACTCTTAAGAAGAATATATGTGAAGGGGATCCCTGGGTGGCGCAGTGGTTTGGCGCCTGCCTTTGGCCCAGGGCGCAATCCTGGAGACCCGGGATCGAATCCCACGTCAGGCTCCTGATGCATGGAGCCTGCTTCTCCCTTTGCCTATGTCTCTGCCTCTCTCTCTCTGTGTGACTATCATAAATAAATAAAAATTAAAAAAAAATACATGTGAAAAATAAAAATTTAAAGTGCCCTTAATGTTTAAAAGAGCTCTTTCCTTAAAGAGCTCTTTTAATCAATAAATAAGAAAAAAAAAAAAAAAAACCAAAACCCTGCTTATTTTAAAAAGGAGCAGGGATGTAAACATACCCTTGACGAAAGAAATACAAATGGGTAATAAAAAAATTTAACCTCACTAATTTTGGAAGTATAAAAACATATTCACAATCAGAAATGCAAAAAGTAGGTAAGTGTTCTGGATATCTTCTATTTGCCCCTCCAGATTCACTATCCGCTGGTTTCCACTTTAGTCTCTGCTCTGGTAGGTAACTCATTTGGACTACATCAAGAGAGATTCTAGCTCCTCTGGCCTTTAAGTGGGCACAGACAACAGGAGAGTGAGAATATTTATGCCTCTGATTCCCTACTTGAGATGTCACCCCAAAGGTCACTTTTCCTCTCAGGATGGCTTTCTCTGTCTGCTTCTCTTTTTTCACATTCTGGTAACCTCTTCTTCCCTCATCCTTTTCAGTCTTTGGATGGCAACAGGACCAATGATAGTATACATAATTTACTGCATTATCTTTTATATTTTCACCAGCATTCCACCATCATCTTTGTAATTATTATCTCTGTAAAGAGAACTTTCTTGAATTATCCTAATTTGAGTGGATTTCATTTGCTTTATTTTTCTCTTAATGCTTTGCTGTGGTTAAGTTTTATTGATTCAGCATAAGATACTTTAAGATTCTTTAAATTTATAAAAATGAGATTTGTTTTCATATAGCATTATTATATAGCTTTCTTTAATACTTTATAACTATGAATCTAACCTATCTGAAAAAAATTATTATCAAATGCTTACAGCAATATAAAAAGACTTTATAAATGAGAACTTAATGGCTGTATTCACCATTACAGGTAATCAGATCTGGTACTGGAAAATGTGTAGAGGTGCTAAAGAAAAACAATAAAATCGCTATTATTCTTAAATTCAGATAAAATTTAAAAATGATAAAAAAAAGAGATCAGCAAGTAGGATAGACTTTCATGCATTCAAACTTGGGAAGGAGACACAAAAGTTAATATAGGCAATTAGACAAAAAATGTTTGAATTTCATCAAAATGTTTCATTGGTGAGGACTATTCTGGCTTTTGCATGAAGGGATACTTGAATAAATTGATGTTTATCTAATCTTTTATCAAATGTATGAAGAATTTTGAGAAAAGGGCCTGTTGGACACTTGGAAGACTAATTATACTTTCCCTGACTTGTACCAACACAAATGTAAATTACATTATCACTAAATAACTACATATTTTCCATAGTTTAACATAAGATAGTATAAATTATTCAATGGATTGCTGCCTAAAAGGCTGGTGTTTTTCCTAGCAACAACTTTGTTTCCTTTAAGAATAATATATTTTAATTTTACATTCAGAAACAAGTTCATATGTGATCATACTTAAAATTTTTTATTAGAATAGAAAGTTAAAAATAAAAACAACAACCCAACCAAAACAAACACTCTTCTTATGGAAGAAAGCAGTTTTCATATATAATGCTATGTGTGTGGGGTGCTTGGGTGGCTCAGTCAGTTGAGTTTCCAATCCTTGATTTCAGTTCAAGTCATGATCTCAGGGTCGTGAGACTGAACCTGGCATCAGGTTCCATGCTAGGCATGGAGTTGGCTTAAGATTCTCTCACTTGCCCTCTGCCCCTTCCTGTCCCTCTAAAAATAAATAATAATAATAATAAAAATAATGCTCTGTGTGTGTGTGTGTGTGTGTGTGTGTAGGGGGAAGGTGAGGAAGAGAGAAAATCTCAATAAAAAAAATTAGCCTCTCTAAAGCCATTTGGAAATTAAGGATTCTAAAAGCTATTTATAGTACTGGATTATAAATGAGGCCAATTGTGCTGTTTCAGAAGGCATGTAATAGATTTGATAGTTTCTTGAAGCTTTTGAGAGTTTTCCTCAGGGACAGGATGATGCTTAGAATGGCTACAGTACTGGTTCTTTGAATCAATCTAAAGTCTCTTCACTTTGAGAGAAAAGTATCATTTATTAAATATCTCCTTTATAATTCAAGAACTTAAATAAGATAGCACAGAAAGTGACATACATTGTATACATCTATAGAGATCAATCTGAATATTGAGCAAAAATAATTTTTTAAAAAGACTATGAAATTTCACTAAATAGTTATAATTGGAACAGTAACTAGAATACAAAATAATCTTCTAAAAGGAAAGTAGAAATATGAATCAGAAAGTATGAACAGCAAAAGTAAGCATACTTACAAGGCAAGGAATATCATAGGCTAACCATGTATTAGTAATGTATATTTCAACACAATAAAAATATACTTCTTTTGAGGATACCTTGTACAAGTGAAAGTCTATTCAAAGGTTTTTTTCAGGCAACATACAATATTTCTAGAAGAGAGATTGGAGCAATATAAACACACTAATGACAACACAGAATCAGGTATCTCAATAGCTTAAATTTCTTATATTTCTTTCTTATCTCCCATAACAAATATAATAGGGCCCTGCCCACCAAAGGTGCTAGAATGTTTGATAAATAATTGCATGAAAAAAAATAAATAATTGCATGAATGTGTAACAGAATGAGGAGTGATGTTGTCCCTATGTTGAAATAAGAAGGCTCTATATGCTGTCAAATAACAGAAGCCATCAACAAAAGCCAACACTACCGGGACACCTGGGTGGCTCAGCGGTTGAGCATCTGCCTTCAGCTCAGGGTGTGATCCCACGGTCCCTGGATCGAGTCCCACATCGGGCTCCCTGCATGGAGCCTGCTTCTCCCTCTGCCTATGTCTCTGCCTGCCTCTCTCTCTCTGTCTCTCATGAATAAATAAATAAAATCTTAAAAAAAAAAAAAAGCCAACATTACCTGCCCTACAGCTAACTGAAAAGGAACAAAAGTGACTTTACTATTTTAAACTATCATGCAACCCCTTTCCTCCCAGTCTACATAAGGAGATTTAGTTGGAGGGGGCATGTCAACTTTGTGGAGAGCAGTGTTCAAGATCACACGTACCACCCTTTTCATTCCACAGGATAGAAAACCACCTCTCACAAGGCAAATGAGGGTGAGTGCTGATGACAATGATTTGTGGAGATTTGGGCAAACGTACAAGAAGGGGTGGCTGACCTTCTGTTTTGTAGAATAATGTCTGCTTACACAGAAGGCATTAAGCTGGCCTCTCTGAGCAGGCAAGAAGTAGGGAGACGTGGCAGTGCTGAGCCCTCTCTGACCTTAATTTCCTAAACTGTATAGTGAGTATAATGACACGTGTCTTCTTTACCTCACAAATTTACTGTAAGGAGCAATTGGTATAACAGACATAAAAATGTTTGGTAGACTGGTGATCTTTATATATAAAATAAGTTGTTATGAAAAATTGGATCTTAAATGAAGCAGCTTGAATTTCATGGTAGCCTAATTTTGAATAAATCATCAATTAACAAATATTTAACTAGCCTGTCTTGGCCATCTTGAGAGAGCTAAAATAACATTTCTACCTCAAAGAACCCATAATCTAGTTGAAAAGGCCAGACTAACATAAATGAAGCAGTAAAACTATACAATAACAGAAAATTCTTATATAGTGCCTACTCTGTGCTAGTTCACTGTGATAAGCATTTGACAGACATGAACTCTTTTAAGTCTTGCAACAATCCTATGAGATAGTTTTTATTATTTGCTCACTTTGCAGATGAGGAAATTGGGGCAGAGAGGTAAAATAATTTAATCATTAAGTAATATATATAATCAGTAAATAACAGAGACAGGATTCAAATTGTGTCAGTCGGGCTCTGGAGTTTGGGCTCTTAACCATAGGATTCCATGTATGGAATCACAGGTACATAGTATGAGAATTCAGACAAAGGGAGAAAGACAATACAGGCAGAAGTAGTTAGCAAAATATAGGTGAGGTAAGTAGGACTTGAGTTAGAAGAAATCATCAGGGTTTAGATAAGTAGAAAAGAAAAAGAAGAATGGTGCATAAGTGGATAACTCTTAAGAGTTCTGAAGTATGAATAAATAAGAAATGTCCTATAAATAATTATTGAGCACCTACTAGGTACCACATATTGTGCTTGGAATACAATAATGAACAAAACAAAGATATTTGTTCTTGTAGAACTTACAGTCCGTAAGTACGAAAAACACAATGAACAGACTAGTCTTAACAAGCTGAGCATGCACCCACCCTGGGAATTAGAAGGAAACAGTACTGAATAGATGGGAAGGGGATAGATCATGAAGGATCTCAAAGATAAGGAAGCTTGAGGATGTAACAAATAGGTAAGTACTATAGGATTTTTGGAAGAATGTGTCACATGTTAACAGCAATATCTTAGGAAGACTAATTTGGTTGTATTTGGGAGGATGAAATAGAGATGAGAAAAATGATAGTCGGAAAGACTTGTTAGAAAGTGAATTTTATGAAGATTTAGATTAAAAGATGACATCGGAAACAGAGAGTTTTGCTTTATTCACTATCTTCCTTTTTCCTTTAGTCTTTTCCTTACTACTTGGCCAATTCTCTCCCATCCATGGTGAAAGATACATTAAAACAACAAATAATAAATAATAAAATTACTCTCCAAGGGGTGAGTCCTTGTCTAGCTACTATCCTTTTTTAAATTATTTTTTAAAGATTTTATTTATTTGAGAGAGAACGTGCACACAAGCAGTGGGGGAGGAGTGGTGGGAGAGGGAGAAGCTGACTCCCCACTAAGCAGGGAGCCTGGATGCAGGGCTCCATTCCAGGACCCTGGGATTATGACCTGAGCTGAAAGCAGACACTTAACCAATGGAGTCACCCAGGCACTCTAGTTACTATCCTTTTATCTTCTTCTCATCTCTACCTTCTCCTTGTCATTCATTCTTGAACTCATTGCAACTTAATTTCTGTCATGATTTAGAAGAAGAAATGGTTCATTTGTCCAGGAGAAAGTGCACAAGTTGGGAATATTTCGTTGGAAAGGTAACATTTGTGTTTAGAATACAAGGATAAATAGGAATTGGCCAAGTAAAGAACTGGGGGTTTTCACCCATATTCTGTGTAAAGCCATTCTATCACAAATATTGGAAAGGTGTTTTGATTTTACTTCTAGGATTTTGGTTCTATCTTTAGGAGATATACTGAATAAAGACAGTGTCATTTAAAATCCATTTTTTCTTCAGTTCAGCCTGGAATGAATGGGACAGAAATTTTAGCCAGGATGCTAATTTCATTTTTAATAGTTGCCTTCACAAGTATCTAACCAGAATTTCTTAGGTTTAAAGTCCCTACCTCATATTAATAATGGTCTCTTCTAATATGCCATGAGCTCTGTAAAAGCAGGGACCAGAATTTGTTTGTTTTTACACTTCTACTGCCTAGCAGAGAGCCTAGAAGTCAGTTCCTACTTAGTAAAATTGGGTGTATTAATGAAAGGCTAAAGGAAAAAAAGAAGACATGAAAAGTAGTATAAGAAACTATATAGAAGATAAAGGACAGAGAGGAATAAATGATGGCTCTTAAGATTTGAATATGGGTGATTAGGGAAAAAAGGATGGTCACAGTGGCAAACAGCAAGTAAGGGGAAGAAAAATTCAGACTCGGATATGTGAAATTGAGGTTGCATAGGGTTTACTAAAGACAAAGTGATGAAAATGCAATTAGAGACAGATATTGGTATTTGAGAGAAGTGAGGCTAGAATTACATTTTTGGAATTATCAGCATAAAAATTAGTTTAAGTTATGAGAAAAGATAAATAATTTGAAGAGAAAGGAAAAAATGGTAGAAAAAAATTCCTAGTTATGGTAGGCACATCTATCCACTGCTGAGAAAATTAAATTATATAAACTATTAATAAGGCTTTTTCCACATGTCTACAATAAATAGACTGCTTGCTTTCTTAGAGCTAGATATTTTGAACTTTTGTATGAAGAAGGACAGATTTTTACAAATGGCATAGGCGACATTAACTATGATTCTCAAAGGAAGTTTAACAAAGAAAAATCATCTTCAAAAGCATGATCAATCTACAAAGATATTTTTATCTTAAATATTTAAGGCAATAAATTGTTTCTGGGGGCATTTTAGTGTTTTCATTTCTCCCTCATGTTTTTAGAGAGAAAAGGGAGAGGTTACTCTTTCTAAGATATAGAAATATAGCATCAGAAATTGAGTTTGAAATAAAACCATCACGCTCTGGAAGCTGCATGATACAGCTCTCACACTAGACAATATTTTTCTCCCTTAAATGCAAGAGGTAATGTATATGAACATGAAGCACAAAGAAGAGTGGATAGAATTTTTTTCAGTGATTAGGGATTTTATGCTAAAATTTTCCCAGATGTGCTCCTGAAAAACTGCATGTAAGCTAAATTTCTATAAAGAGAGTAATTCTCCCTTTTATATACAAGATCATTTTGGAGATATTTCATCTCTCTGGGCCACAGTTTTCTCATGTATCAAATAAAGGGGCAGGAGTAGATATCTTATGGTTCTTTTTAGCTCTAGAACTCCATGACCTTATTTCTGATAGATTTTTCAATTAGCAATAGGTCCCAAAACTTTTGCTTACTTCCTGGGACAAAAGTTAGACATCTGTAGGTAATACTTAATGACACCAGAGGAGTTTCTACTTAAAAAGATTCAGGAATGCTTCTAATTGTGAGGCTTAGTAAAGTGTTGCTCATAAAGCATGACTAGCTTATGCAAAGTTAGATCAGTGAGAACTTATTGTATTTCATAGACAGGTAGCTGGGAAATATTTTTTACTTCACATAGGTTGAAGTGGGGGCAGAAGAGATGGAAGTTACAATAACAGAAGAACTCTCATCTCAGTGATTTAGGGGACAAAACCAATATCAACATAGCAATGTGTGAGAGATGGTGGTGTTGATGCTGTTGTATATAAATTTCTAAAAGCTTCTGGAAATAATTTTTGAAATAAAACCAGAATCTGATAAATTTCCTAGTCTGAGGTAAACAAGATGAAAGTTAAACCTGAGCATGGCTCCTCTCAGCTGCACTCCTGAAACTGGAACTCACGACACCTTCCTTCCGGAATGTGATTGAGCTGCTATTCCACATAGGATGTTAAGGTCAGCTTTCAATGGCATCAGAGATTCAGGGAGTAGAGCCAGCTGGTGACTAAGAGGTCACAGTATTTTAGTTAGTCCAATAGGTATTTTCACCTCAAACTCTAATGTCAAGGTAGCCTTCATTGGAACTGGGTTGCTGATTTCATTACCCTTCTCTCTCACTCTTAACCTTTTCCTTATACAGTGAGGTGATTACACTGCTATTTTTGTTCAGTGTTCCTTGTGACTTGGGAAATTCCCCCATCATTCCCCTCACTATACAACGAATGCATGTCAAATAAATGACCCAAACACTCTCTGGCTGGAAGCCTCAGTAAATCTCTGTGGAGGAAAGTCTGGAGATCTGCCTCTCTCATCCTTATTGCCCTGCCAAGGACAAGGTAAATGAGCTCTCTAAAGTGCTTGTGGTATTAACAGTTATTACAATGATTAATATCTAGTGGAATGTTCAGCTAATATCATGCATCAGCCAACCATTTTTATCTTAATATAATTGAGATGTCCCAAGTGAAGGGAAATTCAGTTTCCCCTGTGAAGACAGAAGACTGTTAAAAGTTTTATGAGGAAGGGGATACTCAGTTGTCTCTAATCTCAAACCATTTATTTTAATATACTATAAACCATCCCAGACAATTCTTATGAGAATATAAAGAAATATTAATATTCATAATATGCTTACTGTATTGTATTTCAAACTTTTTTTCACACAAATGAAGAGATTTAATGAAATTAGAAAGTTTACATACATGTCACAACCAATCTAATGCCAGGGTCATGGAGATGTACTTTAGGTTTATAATACATAACACTGATTATGGAATATGAATTGATAAATCTGAACGGTTCCTTTTCATGTGAACTTTTTAAGAGCCCACTTTTTCATATTTCTGATAGAAAAGAAGAGTATTTTATGGATAAACTAATTTTTCAATTAATTTAAGATCTAACTAGAGTTCTAGATTCTGAAACATAAATTGGGCATAAATAAACAGAATTTTATAAGAAAGCCTAATAAATTATTTGATGTACAAAAAAACTGTATAAATATAACAAAAGTCTATTAAATGTAACAGCAAAAGTCTGTTAGATGTAACAGTTAGTTACAACTAAAATTACCAGCTTATCATAATGGAATAAATTAGTGCAATATTTATTCTAGATAGAGTCTATTTTAAAGTAGTAACTTAAAAAAAGTCTTCATAGCCTCCATTTGGCTTAATATAACATGACATGCAGTTAAAAAGTTACATAAGAAGTGGTGCCTGGGTGGCTTAGTGGGTTAAGCATCTGACTTTTGATTTCGGCTCAGGTCATGATCTCCAGGTCATCAGATTGAGCCCTGCTGGACGTGAGCCTGCTTAAGATTCTTTCTCCCTCTCTTTCTGCTCCTCCTTCCCTCTAAAAAAAATAGTTCTCTAAGAAAAGGAAAAATATTTGATAAAGGAGTTACAAGCAGTATTTCTTGGGGTGAAGTAAATCTTCAAAAAAACTGTAATGACTATCAACATACAGATATAATTCAACAATTGTACACCCTATTACATTAAAAAAATTCTTTGGCACTTCTGGCCACAGTGACAGACATTTGGATGTGTTCAAAAGTATATATTTATAGAAAAATAGTTATTCTATTACAAAACCAAATGAAGTTAATTATTAAAACACATGAGGTTACTTTAATTGAAGTGATAATAATGGTAAGAAAAAAAAATAATGGTAAGAATACCATATAGAATCAAGAATTAACCAACAAATGACAAGTGGATATACAAATACACAAGTTGGTACTAACCTCTCAGGAAAGGTAATTTAAAATTACTTATGATTGCATACTACTAGAAATAATTTTCTCCTTTCCAGTTAAACAAGATACAAATAATCTCTTGGTATCTTAAATTTAACTGAAATTTATGTTTTAGCTTTGGTTGGTAAGTTTTCAGTAACATGTCATTGCTCTTCAAATCCAGTCAATTTCTTTTTTTCAACTCCGTCTCAAAATCATAGGATTTCCCATTCCGTGACATCTTATAGTATTTATATTCAATGATGAGCAAGGACTTTCAAATATCTCTGGCTTAAACTAAAGGTTTGATGGTTTCTGATAAGACTGATACTCTCTACGTAAACAGAAATTAGGACTGACCCTAGATTTAGAAGGGGCTCCAAAGGAAACAGGTCACATAATTGGTATGGCAAAGGTGGGATTCAAAAATTTGATGCTGTATTCTTAATCACTATGCCAAATAGTTTATAAAATCTTTCTATTGGTATAAAAAAACCTAGCTAGAAAATATGATAAAATAATAAAATATCCCAATTATAATAGCAACAGAAAGGTTAACATAGAAATAATCCTATCAAAAAATATGCAGGAAACTTTAAAATGCCACAAAGGAACTTAGAAAGAAGACAGGAAGATTCACTTTGCTTTTGCAAAATATAAAACACAGTATCATATGCCAGTTTTTCCTACTTAGTTGTAAATTTAATTCAATGGCAATACAAATACCAAATGATTTTTCTTTCCCTAGGGGAGGGGAAAAAAAGCCAATTTTACTATTCATGCAGAAACAATGGCAAATGTGTGATATAATTATAATTTTAATAACCTCTTGCTACTGGAAAATAATCTGAATGAGATGAATATAACTGAAAAAAGGATTCAGAAATAGGTATAAATTCATGTAAGAATTCAGTGCTTTTAGAGAATAATAAGAAGAATAAGGGCTTTTAGAATCAATGGAAACTAGTTTATTCAAGTAAACGAACATGTTGTTAACCTTAGACTAATTCAAATATCTATTTGAGAAGTATAAAAGTATAAAATCTATTAAGTCAATCTTTCAGGACCCTACTTATCTACTCTTTGCTAAGTATTTACGTAATTTCTGTAGGATTTTTGAACAATAATCATAATTCAGATAGATGTATTCTGGAATAATACCAGCTTAACAAGGGTTTCTAGTTGCTCATTTTGGCTTTGCGGGGAGGGGGAATGAAGAAAGAAATAACCTTTAGCAATGATTCTCTAGCAGATGTGAGAACGCTGCAGATAAAAGCTGCCTTTTCTTTTGCATTATGCATCTTTGTTAAATTCTGTGTTAGCATCTGTATAAATCAGGTTAACAAACTGAATTTTTAGTAGATTGATTTCTAATATGGCTTGTTTATTTATTTTGCATATTTTATAGGATATCCTGGAAGAAAGGCTGGAAAAAAACAAGGACATTGATACTTTGGCATTGTGAAAATGATTAGACTCACTGAATCCTGTATATAATAATGGGGTCTGTTGTTGCTAGCCTTTCGACAGAATTGTGCCAGAATCCATTTCTCTTTAAATGCCATGGAATGTCACTGATACATGAAATGACATCCCTGAACTTTGAGGTTGCATAAGGAAGACCTCAGTGCAAGACCCCAGATATTCATTAGCAAGTTGGAATTGTGGTATCTGTGCCCATCACTCTTCATGGAGAAAATATATTCTATAGACTTACTGGTGGAAAAACATTGCTACAAGAGCTGTCTCAAATCAATACTGAATTAAATCTGGTTGCAAAGGAATAAATACTGTCACCAGCATACTTTCCGAGCAACTGCAATGTGGATATGTTAATGCTGCATCAAAGCATCGTTCTGATGTCTGTAGGGAAGTGTGCCATTGTTTCAGATCCAATCAGGTGCAAGCATGGGCCAATCTTAAGTAGAATACTCTATATCATGACAATTGTTATTTTCATGAAAGGTGACAATAATTCATATTTACTTTCGTGCTTCCCATCAAGAAATCCACCCCAATACTCTCCTATTCAAAACTTCTAGATATCTCTTGTCCTTCTCAAGAACACTACCCTGCCCACTGGCTCTCCAATCTTCTTTAATATAGTACACTCTAGAAATCTCTTAGTGCTCCTTCAGTCATTATGTGATTTTTTTATCTGGCTATGGAAATTTTTTCTGTTCTTGTTTCACTTGCTTTGTTTACAGGGCACTGCTCTATTCAGAACTGGCTTGTGCGTACTGAGATCTCCATATTCAGAGAAGTAGAATTTATTAATTTGATGATTTAGGATGAGGAAACCCATGGATTTCTATATTCAGAGGAAACAAATATCTTTAATATGTAACTATGAATTTTGACTTCCTAGGATAACTTTACAGAAAAAGGATAATAGTAAATGTTTAAGAATAGAGTGACAAGATAAATAACATGTAAATGTTTCAAGCTTCAGAGAACAGTGAAATTAGATTTTTTTTTTTTAACTGAGAAAAATATGAAGGGTTACCAAGAAAAAAACAATGATAATAATGCATCACTAATTTAGTTTCTTGACCTGGAAATAAAGAATTATCCTTGAGTCATTTTGTGACATCTATTTATTGATTCTGTTTCATTCCACAAAGGATTTGACAATTTGGTTCAGTTTACCCTTCCAAACAATCTAATAACATGTTTTTATCCCTACCTGATATATTATTGTCATCTGCCAAAATAGTTTTCTGGTTTGCTGAATTAAATTACACCCCAAATTTGTAACTGATATACTGTGGGAAAGAAAGTTTCTATAAAATGATAATAATCTTGTTAACTCTGAACTTTAGCTTGTCTTAAATATACTTGAGACTGGAAAACTAACAACATGTTTGTAATGGGGGCAAGGCTGGGGCACTGCTGATATTCTTTCCCTTCATCTGAACTGATGTGTTCTCAGCCACCTTTCTGCATGCACCCTCAATCAGTAAACTATTTTGAAAAGATGCAATAAACACTACTAGGAAATAAGGACTGTGAAAACTTCTCTGTAACTGCAAATCCCTTAGTAAATTAAACTATCAAGTGCTCGGGCTGTACTAGATGCTCAATAAATGTTTGCTGAATGAATAAAAGTTAATCAGAAGTCTCTTAAAATGAAAAAGAAAATAGAAGAGTAAAATAAAAGTTTTTAAAAAAATCTTTACATTTGATCTTGATTTTTATCCCCTCCAACCTTTCTCTTGCTTCTTTACATTTCTTTTGTTGAAGAAAAACTGTTCATATTTTTCAGTTTTTAGGGGGGGGATATTTTGTCATTTTCAATTCCTGATGCTGTCCATGTTATAGGACAACCATTTCTGTGTTTATGCTCATACGTGAGCATGTCTTGATACCCTGTAATTATTACTTCAAACATGACACACTTTCTGAGTTGATTTAATAGGGTTTCCTTTTACTGACCTCAAGAAAGAAAATACCAGAAAGTATTAGGGAACATAAGTTTTTTGAGTCCTGGATGAATTTCTATTTTTTTCCCACACGAATGGCCTTTGAAATTCCACTGTTGTAGGTCAGTACCTCTGATTAGGAACTTCTTTCAAAAGCAGGACAAGAAGGGGGGGAGGAGTCAGAGAGATTTTGAAAGCAGTCAAGACAAAAAAAAAGAGGCTCAGAGAGTCAGTAGGCTGAGATTGCTGAGTAGTGAAAACATCACCTGATGGTTGTGAAAACAATAGTGAAAACATCACCTTAGTGAAAACAGTAGTGAAAACATCACCTAATGGTTGTAGTTCATGAAAGGTAACTTGCCAAAAGAGGTTAGACATAAATAACTAGAACACAAGTAGATTAGTATAAAAAATATACAAAGGATCAATACAAAAAATAACACCATCACCATAAATATGAATGTCTTATCATTGAAGTTTTTTCCCAGTTTGAATGAATATTTCTGTTTACCTGCAAAGTCATGAGAAAATATTATGCACATATCATGTTAAGAATCACCCAAAGGCCTTAGTAAAAACATAGATTCCAGGAGCCAACTTTTGGAGAATTGATTTAGTAGAAATAAGATGTTTGTGAAGTCTCAAATACATATTTTCAATAAGTATTATAGAAGATTTTGGAGACCATTCTTCAGATATCTTGTCTTACAGGAAAGAGAGTAAGACACTGGTTAATTTGAATTAATCTTTTGTTAATTCATTCAAAAATACTGATTACTATTTATTGATATGCCGAGTATAATAGGCATTGAAGATACAGTGGAAAATAAGAGATAAGCATATAATACATAAATATGTAATTATAAGTACAATGCATTCTATGGAGGAAAATTAGGTAGCATGTCTGATGAATAAGGAGCTGTGACTAAGCAATAGAGAGCTTTGTTCAGCTGAGAGCTAACTGGTATAACCTTAGTTTTGGTAATTAATTCAACTAAATACACATGTGTTGAGAACACACTATTTCTCAGGCACTGAATTAGGCCCAGGGAGTCCAGAGATAAAATGATTCTTTCCTTAAGGTAGAAGTATGTGTGAGGTATTCCTAAAACTGGGAGAAATCTAAAGCATAGAAAAATATGAGGGAAAGACACCTACGGAAGAACTTAGTAAGTAAGGTAGGCAAGGGAAAGATCATGCAGGGCCTCATAGATAATGTTAAGAAATTTGAATTTTATCATAATAATAATGAGACGAGTCTTGATAAGAATTTTGGTTATAAAAGATTACTAATAATATATGTTGGTTAATTGAATTTAAATAAAAATAAATTTTTGAAAAGTAAAAAAATAAAAAAAAAGAATGTAAAACAGCCAACATACAAGACGATCTGGAAGAGGAAGAAAATAGTTGAAGGACTTATATTGCCATATAGTAGTATTCAACACAAAGTTTCAATTTATCAAGGCAGTGTGATTTTGATGTAAGGACAGAAAATAATTTGAACATTTATGATAAATGTTTATATTAGATTCTGACTTCCTGAACAAAATATAAACTATTTTTATTGTACCTCCCTACCCCCCAAAAAAAGATTATGTTGAATGTGGGCCAGAATCCAATATGGCTAGAATCTTTCAAAAGGGAAATGAAAAATGTGGATACACTGACAGACATTCAGAGGGAAGCTGATGAGGGAGAAGATGGCTATGTGGCTGGAATGATGCATTTACAAGCCAAGGAACATCAAGGCTTATTGGCAGATACCAGAAGCTAGAAGAGGCAAAGAAGGATTCACCTGTTTATCCATCAGAGAGTACATGGCTCTACCAACATCTCAATTTTGGATATTTAGCCTCCAGAAGTGTGAGATGATGAACTGCTGTTGCTTTGAGTAAAAGAAATTTAAAAAAAAAGTAACAAGATTTTGCTGGTTGAAGTCTGAAGAATAGAGAGGAACATGAATGGATGCAGCAGGAAGTTATTGTTAGGAAAACAGGTAAGAGATGATGGCAAGCTTGTCTAAAAAATAATTTGTGACTTTTGTTAGGGGGATGGAGAAAGTAGAGCACAAAGTGAAGTGAGCGTAAGAATGATAGGTGTTGGGGTGCCTGGGTTGCTCGGTTGGTTAAGCATCTGCCTTCAGCTCAGATCATGATCCTGGGGTCCTGGGATTGAGTCCCTCATTAGTGGGTTCCCTCCTCAGTGGGGAGCCTGTTTCTCCCTCTGGCCCTTCCCCTCCCACACCCAAGCTTTCTCTTTCAAATAAATGAAATAAAAAAAAGAATAAGATAGATATGATAGAGAATAAGATACATACGCTCCTTGTGTGTGTGTGTACATAATGGAGTAATTTAGTCATGTAAATTTAAAAAAACTATTATAGAATGTGATATTCTCTATCTTTAGATCTACATGCCTGGAATTGAGACAAAATGTAATAATCTTGCAATCATTTATTCCTTTTTTAAGGATGCGAGGATATTTATCACCAAGAATTTAAGAATTTGCCTGGGAATTTTAATTCAGCTCTCAGGTATAAATAGCTAATTGAATAATAACGAAATAATCTGGTAAACTCCTGATTATGGTGAATGGATTAAAATATAATGACAGACTTTTATAAATGATAAAAAGATTAATTATATGTAAAGAAAATAATCAGCTATACTACTAAATACTGAGGAATAACAGCATAGATTTCAAAAATAGTAAACCTTTATCCATTAAACTTCACTTTCTTTAATATAATGATATGGCTTTTGCAGGTAATTTTAACCCAAACAGTTTTTGATGAAGTGTCAGATTCTGACCAATATTGTTCACTTCCTTAACTTCAGAAACAAGTTCTCATCAGCTCCGTCCAACTTGGAGGAGTTCACTCTTTGACTAACAGAAATAAAAACCTGACTTAGTTTAGAGAGAGATCAAAGAAATTCTCTGATGATTAGCTCTGCTTAGGAATGACTGTTCATATCAAGATTTTGTTTCAACATTAGCAGACTTCAGAAATCTTGCTAGTGGAATTGTTGTCCTCTCAACTAAGGCATTTCTTGCCAAAGACTAAGAGCTTCCACTAACACCATTCTTCTCAGAATAAGGGGTCAAAATTACTTAAAATACAGACCCAATAAAGTCAGCTGAAGTTCAGAGTACAAGGATATGTCTCCTTGGCTCTGCCCTTTCTTTTGATCTTCACTCCTCTTCAGCAACTTATAGAGCTTCATTTTATTAATATGAAGTTATATGTTTTTCCCTATGATATTTATGACAGAGTAGAACATATTTTTGAAATGGCAAAACTCATCATTAAATAAGTGTAATAAAAATTAAATACAACTTGCATACATAATATGATGATATAACCAACAAGGAGAAAGGATTTCTGATAGGCTTAGACTATAGAATTCAAGAAAGGTACATTCAAAGCAAAAGATGGCTAGATGCAGATTAGAATAACTACATTAAATTATTAAAGATATAATTTCAGGTCTGTGTATTTAAGAACTCCTTTATTTTATTGTGTATAATTACAACTACCCTGCTTCTTCAATCTCTTAAGAACTTAATATCCATAAAGTTATAAGGTGTGTATTATAGTAAAATCTTGGCCTATATACTTAATATACCAGAACATTAACAGTAGAACTCCACATATTGCAAATTCTCTTGTTAGCAGAGGAAATGTGACCTATTCCAGTGAATGGGCTCTTTACCAAAGTTCAGTATGCATTAGAAAGAATAAGTAAAACAAAATTAGATAAATATGCAATATTATTTTTATTTTCCATACACCTTTTATTGGGAGAGTATTGAGATTGTTCATGATAATGAAAAATGAATTTTTGATGTCATTTACTTACATAAACCCTATATTTCAAAGGCTCATTTAAATGAGTTGATAAGGACAATCACGAAATATCTATTATGTGTAAGGCATTATGTGTTAAGACAAATGTCCACTTTAGCTGTATCCCATATGTTCTGATATATGGGGTTCTCATATTATTTTCTAGATACTCTAGAATTTTCATTTGGAATTTCTTCCTTATCTGAAGAATTAAGAAGTTGTTTAATTTTTTTTAGTTAGTTTTTAATTTCTAAGTAGTAAGAAGTTATTTAGTTATTTTTATTACTTTCCAATTTGACTAAATAATGATCTGAGGAATGTCATCTGAATTATTTCCACTTCATAAAATATACTGAAATTTACCTGTGGCCTAAAACTGTCATCTTTTTTTTTTTTTTTTTTCTTTTGGTGAAAGTATCATGATCACTTAAATAGATTTATTTCTGAGTACAGATGTATAACAATATCTTAAAAATAACATCTGTCCAGTAAGTAAGTACTATACAGATAACAATAAGAATGTCTTTTCATTACATGTAGGTGGTAGTAATATGAAGACATAGAAGAACTGAACTTGGGTATATTTTGTAAAAGCTGCTAACTTATTCTATGATATTTTGAATCTCAAAGAGATGATGGAAGACAGTAGCAAAAATACAATGTAGTAGCTTTCACTGTGGTGATGCTATGTACTTTCAAAAATAATCTACATCTAACAAAAAAGTGTATGTAACCAGAGAACAACAAATTTAATGATAAAAGCACATAGTCACTCACATTCACAATAGTTCCATTGGATTCAAGAGATCTAATGTCTCTGATATACTTTTTCTTTAATATGTCTATAAATTTCTTGAGGAGCTGAAAATTGCACATGCAATCCTATTGCTTTTTAAAGCTAATACTGAGATTGAATCAGCAGCAGTTTTTTTTTCTTTTTTAAATATATTCATCAACAATTCAATAGTGATAATGAGGCATGGCCAAATATCTCAACTGAACAATTCTAAGAATTTCCTACCTTCCCCAAATCTTATAGTCAAAGCACTAAGTTATAATGCCCATTTCCCTTCCAATTATTCCACTTAATGCTTAAACATTTATTTGAAAAAAATATATATATACACACACACACAAAGCAGAGCCTTGGCAAAGAATTCATCTCAGAATAAGAAAAAGAAAAAAAAAAAAAAACCACTCAGCTTGGCTCAACCATGCTTCACTCTCCCTTGGGTGTACATTTTCGAGCATGGACATACTGAAAATAGAGGCCAAAGAACAACTAAAAAATGAAATTTTAAAAAGTAAATTGGGGAAAGGATAGGAAGGATAGGAAGGAAAGGTAAGGTTGGTAAAGGATATTCATAATTATATAAATTACTTATATACCCCAAAGAAACTTTGGTGGTGAGAGACAGAAGTTTTGTTACAAATTGAAAATCACTATACATATATTGTACCTCTACTAAAAGAGAAAATAAATGTTGAGATCAATTGTCATAGCTTGCACCACAAAATTTCCCCCAATATGGAAAATTATTAATTTAATCATGAGTATTTATTTTCCCAACCTTAAATGTTCTCTTGAGTGTGTGATTTTTCATTCCTCTCCCCATCCTAATTCCCTATAGCTTAAACTAATTTTCAAAATAACGTCACTAATCTATTATCAACCGACTAGTTCATTTATCTCTTATAAGTAGGAATTTCAAAATATATTCAGTTTCAATAAATCCATTTCATTCTATTTGTCAGTTACATACCTTTATATATACATTTATACAAATATATATTGCATATATATTTATATATTTGTATTTATATATTTACACATTTATATTTATATATATTTGTATAAAGGCAAATAAGGTAAGATATATATAAAGGTGTACATATAAATATATGTACACACATATAAATATACGTATTTTTACACATAAATCTGTCTACCTATATTTTTTTTAAATTAATAACCTGTGGTCAGAATTGTGAAGCAATCTTAGCTATTTAAGGAAAAGTTGATGGGAAAGACATTGGCACTAGATGAAATAATTCTTTTGGCAATTCTTTAGTAGTTTCCAGATCAAAATAGTATTAAAACTAAGAAGTAAAGGTCAAAGTGAAATCTTAAACTGAAATTACTGAGGTAAAACTGCCAGAAAGATTCCTTTTTTGGAGAGCCAGCCTCCCTCTCTCCCCTTAGTATCTGTAGTGATTTCTAAATGTAAAGTTATAGAAATAAAGCTAGCATAGCTGAGTGGAAATGGAATATCAGAGCATCTTTTGTACACATTATTTAGATAAAAAAGATGGTCATAAAATTCTTGGGTAGTTTTCAAAGTTGAAACATTTAATCTCTAATTAGTAAATATGTAATAATAATTGTTACTGTTTTTGAGTGCTTATTACATATTAGACACTGAACTATTTTACGTATATCACTCCTAAAATAATTTTGCAAGGTGGGAATTATTATAATTATGTTCACTTTTTCAGACAGGAAACTGGATTATAAGATTTTAAGATTATAAAACCAAAGGACCAGGGTGAAATTTAAAACCAAGTCCATCTAACAGCCAAGCTCATGCTTTTTCTACTACAATGGGTCTACTTCAGGGAATAAATATGATAGATGCATGTATAAATTAATGTTAATTAGAATTTTCCTCTCATAGTTATTTTCAAGCTTCCATTCTACTAGTCAGAGTGCAGTTTATGTTTCAGTTTTAAAAAGCTATTTTTTACCTGTTTAGAATTTGACATAGTTATATAGCATAAAATCTGAATTATGATTATCCTTAATTTAATGAATATGCTTTTATAGACATGCATACATTATCTTTTTGTATCTACTTTCTATTACATTAAACATCTGAACAAGAACACTTCAAATAAGCAGAAGGAAAGAAAAGGGTGACAAAATTTCAGATAAAATGTAGAAAAAAATTAAAAATATTTTGAAAAAAGAATTATATAAATATAAAAATCCAACAAAATAGACACTTTAAAAAATAATTCTGATAAGTTTGGCATTTAAATGGATAATTTTAAGAAACCCATAAGGTAACATAAATTGACTCAAGAAGAAGGAATAATCAAGTATCTCCCTATTTAAAAGACAATAGGCTCAGATGGTTTTAGAGACAGGTTTTACTCAATCTATATGAAACAGATAATTCCTCTTATACAAACTGGACAGTAGAAAAAGGGAAAAAGAAATATTGTCTTTTTTAAAAAAGATTTTATTTATTTATTCGAGAGACAGTGTGTGTGAGCACACAAGTGGGGGGAGATGCAGAGAGAGAGGGAGAACTAGTACCCTGGGATCATGACCTGAGCCAAAAGCAGATGCTTAAGTGATTGAACCACCCAAGTGCCACAGAGAAATATAATCTTAAGAGTAAAGACTGACAAGGACAGACAAAAAAATTTTAAATTTATTTCACATATGAATATAGATGTAGAAATTCACTATAAGGAAATACTAGCAAATAAAATATAGTCAGTATTTCTTTTTTTGTAGTGACCTAGTAGAGTCTATCTCAGGAATGCAAAGACCATTTAATATCAGAAATTTTAATAAATAATGTTACACATTATTTTTTTAAAAAAAGATTTTATTTATTTATTCATGATAGATACAGAGAAAAAGACAGAGACAGGCAGAAGGAGAAGCAGGCTCCCAGTGGGGAGCCTGATGAAAGACTCAATTCCATGGCTTCTGGATCACGACCTGAGCCAAAGGCAGCTGCTCAACCACTGAGTCACCTAGGTGCCCCACACATTGTTGTATTAAAGGAGAAAAATGGGTGATCCTAATCAATCCTTACCAGTTGAATAGCATTTGATAAAATTCAACACTCATGATAATCACTCTACTAAGAGAAAAAGGGAAAAATTTCTGTATAAAATAAATCCACCACCCAAATAGAGTATTTATCAAAAACATCAAACTTAGTGGTGAAATTATAAGAATTTTCATTAAATTTAGGTAAAAGCAAATCTATCCACTCTCATCACTTCTAGTTTACTTTATACCAGAGGTCTTCTCCAATGCAATAAGACAAAAACCCCAAAAACGTAATCATAAAAATAGTACCTAGAAAGATATTATATATATATATATTTATATGATTTAATTAGCTTTGTAAATATCCAAGAGAATCCACAATCTACTAGATTTAAAAAGAAAATCACTTTCCAAGATCTATAAAGAACTTATTAAACTCAACACCAAAGAAACAAACAATCCAATCATGAAGTGGGCAAAAGACATGAACAGAAATCTCAGAGAAGACAGACATGGCCAACACGCACATGAGAAAATGCTCTGCATCGCTTGCCATCAGGGAAATACGAATCAAAACCACAATGAGATACCACCTCACACCAGTGAGAATGGGGCAAATTAACAAGGCAGGAAACCACAAATGTTGGAGAGGATGTGGAGAAAAGGGAACCCTCTTACACTGTTGGTGGGAATGTGAACTGGTGCAGCCACTCTGGAAAACTGTGTGGAGGTTCCTCAAAGAGTTAAAAATAGACCTGCCCTACAACCCAGCCATTGCACTGCTGGGGATTTACCCCAAAGATGCAGATGCAATGAAACGCCGGGACACCTGCACCCCGATGTTTATAGCAGCAATGTCCACAATAGCCAAACTGTGGAAGGAGCATTGGTGTCCATCAAAAGATGAATGGATAAAGAAGATGTGGTTTATGTATACAATGGAAATATTACTCAGCCATTAGAAATGACAAATACCCACCATTTGCTTCAACATGGATGGAACTGGAGGGTATTATGCTGAGTGAAATAAGTCAATCGGAGAAGGACAAACATTATATGGTCTCATTCATTTGGGGAATATAAATAATAGTGAAAGGGAATAGAAGGGAAGGGAGAAGAAATGGGTAGGAAATATCAGAAAGGGAGACAGAACATGAAGACTCCTAACTCTGGGAAACGAACTAGGGGTGGTGGAAGGGGTGGAGGGCGGGGGGTGTGGGTGAATGGGTGACGGGCACTGAGGGGGGCACTTGACAGGATGAGCACTGGGTGTTATTCTGTATGTTGGCAAATTGAACACCAATAAAAATAAATTTATTATAAAAAAAAAGAAAATCAATTCCAAAATACTTGGTATTTACTCAAAGCAGTTGAAATGCTTTGTCTACACAAAAATTGCACATGGATTTTAATGAAGCTTTATTTATAATTGCTAAACTTTAGGAGAACTAAGATGTTCTTCAGTAGGTGAATGGTTAAAAAACTGGTACATCCAGACAATGAACCGTTATTCAGCACAAAAAAAATGGAGCTATCAAGACATGTAAAGACACAGAGGAAACTTAAATGCATATTACCAAATGATATGTCAGTCACTGTATGATTCCAATCTATGACATTCTGGAAAAGGAAAAGTTATGGAAATAGTAAAAAGATCTGTGTTCCTAGTGTTTGGGAGAGAGGGCAGAATGAACAGGTGTAACAGTAAATTTTTAGGGAATTGGAACTACCCTATGCTATAATGATGCATACATGTCATTATATATTTGTTCACACCCATATAATGTATACCACCAAGAGTAAATTCTAATGTAAACTATGGACTTTGAATGATAATAATTGTCAATGTAGTTTTATCAGTGGTAACAAATGTACTACTCAGTGGAGGATGTTGATAATGGGGGAGACTATGCATGTGTGGAGGCAGGGAGTATAAGCAAAATTTTGGTGTGAACCTAAAACTGTTCTATAAAATAAAATCTCTTAAAAACAGAAAATCAGGGGTGCCTGGGTGGCTCAGTGGTTGAGTGTCTTTGGCTCAGGTCATGATCCTGGGGGTTCTGGGATTGAGTCCTGCATCAGGTTCCCTGCAGGGAGGCTGCTTCTCCCTCTGCCTTTGTCTCTGCCTCTCTCTCTGTAGCTCTCATGAATAAATAAGTAAGTCTTAAAAACAAAACAAAACCAGAAAATCAAACAAGTTTGCTAGCTATAAAATGAATCTAAAATAAATAATAATCTTTCTATTATGCCAGTAATAATCAACTAGAAAGCATAAAAGCATAAAAGATATTATGCATAAAACTAATAATATATTTATTTTTTGTTATGGACAATTAATAATTGCTAAATCCGTATGTTCAAATAATTTTCTACCTTCCAACCTACTCCTATGGTCTTCCTTAATCAGTAAATGAAAACACCAAGAAACCATCCTTCTAGCCGAGGACAAAAACTTTGGAGTCCTCCTTGATTCTTCTCTCTTTTATACCTCACATTCAGGCAGCAGAAATCTTAGATTTGTTTTCAAATATATTTACTTCTCATCATCTCCAATGTTAGACCCTCGGGTCCTAACCACTGTACTTTCTCCTTGGTCTCTATTTTGCCTTTGTCTTTCTATAGTCTCCTTTCCATGCAGTGGTCAAAATAATCCTTTCATATGTAAGTCAGATCATGTCACCATTCTGCTCAAAATCTTACAACAGCTACTCATCTTATTTGGCATAAAGTCAAAGCCTTAAGGGTTACACAAGATCTTATCCATTGATATCTTTCTAAGTTTGTCACTTTCTATTCTCCTCTTCACTCATTCCATTCTATACATAGTCTCCTTACTTTTGCCCTACAAAGTATGCCACCATCTTTGCACCTGCAAAATGGAACATTTTTCTTCAAGAAATCTATGCAACTTACCCTCTCACTCCCTTCTCTTCTTAAATGTCTTATCAGCTAGACCTTCTTTGAGTCCCTCATATAAAATAACAATGCTTCTTTAATGTTATCCCAACTCCTCCTCTTTGGCATTCTCTATCTTCCTTATTATTCTTTACTTTTTTCAGTGGAACCTATTCCCAAGTAACATATCAAATGTTTATTTTTTCTTGTTGTCTGTAAATCCTCCATAAAATGCAAATTCTATGGAAGCAGGTACTTTTTTTACCCCATGGTTATATCCCCAGCAACTACAAGGGTGTCTGTTTTGGTAATATGTATTCAAACATAATACTGAAAAAATAATGTATTGGTCTTTACGTCATTCACTATATTTTTCTTTATGGTTGAAACATATAAAAAGGAATAAAATAAATTCTAAAGAAAAATGAACTAATACTTGAGTATTCTTCAGATAGGAACATTTCATGTAAATAATGTAGTGTATTTTCTCTTCATTCTTACTATTGTTGTTGGGGATAAAATATCTGATTTAAGAGTACATATAAAAGTTTGTTTTGCATGACAAAGATTTAGCAAATGACTTACCATCATTAGGAATACAAAAAGCAATTTGGGTTTAGTCACATTCAAACTATTAGACCATTTAAACAAAAAAAATCTCATTTCCTGGAGGGTGTAGGGGTAGGGATTTAAAACCACTTCCTCAAGTTTAAAATAAAAAGCAACTTTTCTTAGTAAAATTTTACTTCATCACAAAATGAAAGTCTCATATTTTCTGAACTGTTAATATTCCTTTCCTTTTATTTTTATCTTTTAGATTTTATTTACTTGAGAGAGAGAGAGAGAGAGATATTGAGAGAGAGAGACAAAGATAGTGAGAGACAGCATGAGTGGGGAGAAGAGGGAGAAAGGAGTGACAATGAAGGACTCAATTCCAGGACCCTGGAATCATGACCTAAGCCAAAGACAGACACTTAACTGACTGAGTCACTCAGGTGCCCCCTTTTCTGATCTTGAAAAATCAATGATCTCTCAACCATTTTGTTTCACTCAAGAATTAGAATGCAGAGGACAAACAGCATAGGATATGATTGGGATCAGTGAGAATGGCAGAATAAAAATCTCATAAAAAGTGCTCCTTCAGAGTGGAAGCAGGTGGCCCAACAGGAGGCCGCTGTAGTCGCCCAGGCAAGACATGATGATGGTGGCTTGGACTAGATAGGGAGGAATGTTTGGATTTTGTAGGTGGAGCCATTTGGACTTGCCACAGAGCTGGGAGGCAATAGGCTCTTGGATGTTGAGATAGTTCACAGAGTGAAACACAGCAGGTGGTCAGTGCCCCTCAGAGCCATGTTCCTGAGCTTTGATGTGGATGGAACTGGAGGGTATTATGCTGAGTAAGTAAGTCCATCGAAAGATGAATGGATAAAGAAGATGTGGTTTATGTATACAATGGAAATATTACTCAGCCATTAGAAATGACAAATACCCACCATTTGCTTCAACGTGGATGGAACTGTAGGATATTATGCTGAGTGAAATAAGTCAATCGGAGAAGGACAAACATTATATGGTCTCATTCATTTGGGGAATATAAATAATAGTGAAAGGGAATAGAAGGGAAGGGAGAAGAAATGGGTAGGAAATATCAGAAAGGGAGACAGAACATGAAGACTCCTAACTCTGGGAAACGAACTAGGGGTGGTGGAAGGGGAGGAGGGCAGGGGGTGTGGGTGAATGGGTGACGGGCACTGAGGGGGCCACTTGACTGGATGAGGACTGGGTGTTATTCTGTATGTTGGCAAATTGAACACCAATAAAAAATAAATTTATTATTTAAAAAAATGGGCAAAGGATTTAAATAGACATTTCTCCAAAGAAGACATACAAATGGTTAATACATGAAATGTGAAACATGATTAGGGAAATGCTAATCAAAAGCACAATGACATACCACTTCATACTCACTAAGATGGCTATGATAAAATAGGTATTGGTAGGATGTGGAGAAACTGGAACCTTCATACATTGCTAAGAGTAATGTAATATAGTGCAGGCGGTTGGTAGAACAGTTTTGCAGTTCTTCAAAAAGTTAAACATAGAGTTAGCCTATTACCCAGGATATCTATTAAGTATATATTTAAAAGAAGTGAAAACAAATAATGAAATACTTACATATGAATGTTTGTAGCAGTATTATTCATAATAGCTAACAAGTAGAAATAAATCGAATGTCCATTAACTGATGAATTGATAAATAAAATGTAGTAAATCCACACAATGTAATATTATTCAGCCATAAAAAGAAATGAAGTACTGACACATGTGTAGGTTTTGAAAACATATGTTAAACAAAAGGCCATGTTATTGTATGATTCCATTTTTATGAGATATTTAGAATAGGTAAATCCATAGGGATATAAAGGTTAGTATCTGCAAAAGATTGAGAGAGGTGGGGAGTGACTCAGCATGGATACAGTTTCTTTTGGGATATCGAAAATATTCTGGAATTAGTAGTGATAGTTGCACAATTTTATGAATATTCTAAAATCCACTGAATTTTACACTTGAAAAGGGTGAAATTCATGGTATGCAAATTGTATATAGTTCAAGTCATTGAAAACAAAACAAAAAAAAACCACGTCCTGTGATGTCTTAAAGATCTGGTGTTACTATGTACTAGCTATATAAACTATTAATCTCTTTCTGAGTTTAGTTTCATGCTCCCATTATAAAACAGAGATAATCATACTTCATTATAGGTTCTTAATGAGGATTAAATGATGGGTCTACATTTAAAAACTAGCATTTTTTAAAGGAAACACCAAGTATTTAGATATATTAATTCTCTTATACTTTTATTTTTACTTAATTTTTCCAACTCCCAACTCAGTGTTATCTTACTAATTTTTATAATTACTCAGGTTTCCCTTCATTAAATGCCATTAAAGTTTGCTAAAAACTGCTCATCTGCCAAAGGATAGCTCTCTAGTATGAAGTTAAGAATTAATGCGTTTCTGTTGTGATGATACTTTACAATTTGAAAAAAAGAAAAGTATAAATAAGTTTTTATATAGAATCATTAAATTTCAGAGTGTCAAGCTATACTATTATTTTTTAGATTTTATTTATTTATTTGAGACAGAGAGTGCGAATGAGTAGGGGAAGGGGAGGAGGGTGAGGCAAATTCCCTGCTGAGCTGGGAGCCTGACCCAGGGCTCAATCCTAGGACCCCCAAGATCATGACCTGAGCTGAAGGCAGATGCTTATTAATCAACTGAACCACCAGGTGCCCCAATTTCAAGCTATCTTATAGGTCATCTAGAACAATCCTTTGCTGGTAAGTGAATTCCTGTACCAAAATCCATTAGGTGGTAATATCACCTGGAACACTTCCAGTGTTCGAGAATTTATTTCTCCTTGGGTGGCTTCATCTACTTTTGGAAAACTGTAAGGCAAATATTTATTTGCTAGTGTAGGTTCTTATTCTAATTTTATCTCTTATGATGTTTGAAATATCTTACCATAATTTTTCATGTAGCTGCTTTCCTCTTTATCATCTATATTTCTGGAAGCAAGGACTGTAATTACTAAAACTACTTTGTATTCAACTACACAGTCATGTTTATCTTTAATAAATACAATTTGATCATGATGGGATAATGTGAAAACAAGGATGCTCTCCTATTTTGGGAACATGAAAAATTACAGAAAGAGCAAAGGGGTGAAAATTGCAAGTTCTTGCAAAAACATTTAGTTCCAAAAATATCTAGCAGCATATTCTATTGTTTAACATACATGAAAGAAAATTTGAAAATGTTTTATCATTAAAATGTTCCTTTTTTTAAAAAAAAAAAAAATGTTCCTTTTTACAATTAGAGCCTATCCTATTAAATTTATTAGGGTATCTAAAAAGTTCTCTATATATGTTAATTGAAATTCAACTTCATGGAAATAATTAAGATATTGTGGTAATATTGGAATGTTTGAAATATATGAATTATTATAACTGAAACCTTAGTCAACCATATTTATAAAGCCAAATAAGAACAATAATGTTGAAAAACCTGACAAGTTTTTAAAAATGCAATTTTTTTTTGTCAATCAGTGCTCAGTAAGTATACATTCTTATTCTTATATACTAAGACCTCTGTCTCCATTCATTTATTTATTTATTGTGGGGGCGGGGCGGAGAGAGCAAGTGCAGGAGCAGGAAGAAGGGCAAAGGGAAAAGCAGATTCCCCTTCTCCCCAGCAGTCCTAAGTGGGGCTCAATCCCACAACCTACAAATCATGACCTGAGCTGAAGGCAGACACATAACTGACTGACCCACCCAGGCGCCCCTGTCTTTCTCTATTTTTATAATTCTTCCTTTGCTTCTGTAATTCTTTTAGTATAGAATAAGCTGAGATACTGTGATTACATAGACAAAATGTGAAACTTGCTACCTGAGGGAATATATCTTAACTGTAATAATATAATATAATCTCAATATATATAATCTTAACTGTATAATATAATCTTAACTGTAAAACTAAATGGACAGACATCAAGGTTTTCTGAAAGCTGCATAAATACAATCATATTAGAAAATAGCTATGCTAAGAGGACATAAGTGATAACATTATTATGAACAATAATCATGCTACACTACATTTTTAACATCCATCTTCCTTCAGAATTTGTAACTTAAATCTGCACATACATACCAAATCTGTTTTTGGAGGATCTGGACACTCAGTGGAGAAAAAAGGTGTCGAACTTCTGATACCATTGCTATCAGAAGTTGGCTTTGGAGGTTGAGCATGCTGTCTGTAAGTAGCACTTTTAGGAGTCCAACAGAACAGGTTGATTGATTCTCGCACACAGCGTTCAATGTCGATTTCTAGATAGAAATTTTTTTTAAAAAAGCAAACATTTAGAGTTTGAATTGCTATGTTCATGTAAAAATCACACTCTTTCCTAAATGCATATATCCAATATGGCTAAGATGATAACCTAGTTAGAAAAGATGTCAGTGAAAATATAATGTAGATATGAATCAGCATATATGGACTACTATGGTGAGACTGATTTACTCTGATAATATTTTCACTTTTTCAAAGTAAAACAGAGGTTGGGGAGGGGAAGGCTAGAGTTTGGGAGTGGGCAGGTAAAAGATTCAGCTCACTATGACTTCTAATAAAGTATACTAAAAGTTTTATTTTCACCTATTAAAGGAGATATAAAATAAGCAGAGCAAAATTTATTAAAATATCAACTCTCAATTTTTATTTATTTTTATTTTTTATTTAAATTCAATTAGCCAACATTTAGTACATCATTAGTTTCAGATGTAGAGTTCGATAATTCATCGGTTGCATACAAAACCCAGTGCTCATCACATACACGCCCTCTTTAATGCCCATCCCCTAATTACTCCATCCACATCCTCTCCAGCAACCCTGTTTGTTTCCTATAGTTAAGATTCTCTCATAGTTTGTCTCCCTCTCTGATTACTTCTCATTTAATTCTCAATTTTTAAAAAAGATTTTATTTATTTATTCATGAGAGACACAGAGAGAGAGGCAGAGACATAGACAGAGGGAGAAGCAGTTTTCCAGCAGAAAGCCTGCTGGGCAACTTGATCCCAGGACGCTGGGATCATGACCTGAAGAGAAAGGCAGATGCTCAACCTCTGAGCCACCCAGGTGCTCCTCAATTTTCAATTTTTATTTTTTATTTATTTTTATTTTTATTTTTTAATTTTCAATTTTTAAAATAATTTCCTGAGTTAAATGAAGAAAGGTGTAAGTGAAGTTTCACATATAGAAAAATTACATGCACTTGGTTAAAATGGTTAAAAAAAACATTTTCAAAGATTTCCTTTTCTTTCTCAGATTTGAAATTTATGCATCTTTGATACAGAGCTAATATATATAGGAAGGTTATTACACTTTCACATTATTGTTTGTGTGTTTTGATGATACTGTAGCTCTTCAGGAGGTCAATATTCCTGATGGAGATAAGCTGTTCCTATATGGAAAAAGTGGACAGATCCCAGAAAGGCAGTAGAAATTCAAGAAGTTGACTAGGATGAAGGAGTTTAGTGTGGACTAGCTTTTCCCTACCTATATTCCTAACACTAGTAAATGGCAGATATTCTCATTTTCTTTGCAAAGGTCCAAGTGTGTCAGTTCAGGTAAACAATGGAAAAAATACTTCATATTTTAAATTACAAAGGGATGAGTTCCCTATTTCTCTTTTGAAACAAGGAACTTATATATAAGGAAAAAAAGATATATGCATTTAAGTCAATTCTGTGGATGCTGCATTCATGATTACCTACTTTTATGAGGAGGAAAACACTCGGAAAAGATAAATGAACACTTATTGAGCATCTATTATATGAGAGGCATTTTATACTTTTGCTTAAAACATATAATTCTTAAAATGAGTTTTGTATTTTTTTTAAAGATTTTGTTTATTTATTTATGAGAGAAAGAGAGAGAGAGGCAGAGACATAGGCAGAGAGAGAAACAGGCTCCATGCAGGGAGCCCAATGTGAGACTTGATCCCAGGACTCCAGGATCACACCCTGGGCCAAAGGCAGGTGCTCAACCGCTGAGCCATCCAGGCATTACACAATGATTCTTCTAGACAGATATTGTAATCCTCCTCATTTCTGTTGAAGATGAAGAAACTAAAACATAAGGAAGCTACATGATTTAATATGGTAAATGCATTATTTTGAATAGAATGTCTGAGGTTTCTAAAGGGTTATAAGGCATCTTTTATTTCTCAATTCATTTAGATTTGGTGTACGGCCAGGAGGCCCGGAAAGACCAGTTACTCAATTAAGCATTCCTTTATCTGTTATTAGTGATGTTTGCCAGCTTCACAGTTGGTCACTTCCATGGCTACACAAAGAGGTCAGATTTCATCACCCTCTTCCTAACACAAAATACATAATAAAAAAACCTCAAACAGTTAAACATGTTTTGAGACATGAGTCTTTTTATTTGAGCAATGGTAAATATAGTGAAATGTATTTTAAAGAAGCTCTGTAACATTATCAACCTGATACTTCACAAAGAGAAGCACACAGACACCAATCAGAAGAAAAATCAAAGTTCAAGATAGGTTCTCTACTCCACTTAAGAAAGAGATACGCTCAATTCATTTTAGAAAAATTCCAGATAATATGGTTAAGATAAAAATTTCAAGCTAAAGAGAAAAAACCCTGTAATTTTTTTAAAAAGTTGATCCATTTAACACTGTTAATCTCCAAAGAATTTCAGACATAGGTTTTACATCTACAGTGCTCAAATCAGTCTGACACATCTGTCACCCTGTAAAAGCTTGAATTCAAGTCAATGATCCAGATCAGAGGTTGTAGTTCAGTCATTAAATCACTAGCAATGGAAAAGTCAGTGGTATCTACTTCCAAAACACCCTACCAATACCATAAAAGGTTTATATTGAATCTTGAGAATTTACTGGCATCCACCCTAATTCCACCCTGATTATTAGTACTGGCAGATATCCTATTCTCCATTCACTTGACCCATGTCTCCTTTCCATCTCAAAATCCTTCCAAAGTCCTTTATCATAACCAAAATATTATGCAAACTGTGCAAAACTGTACATCAAAATATGCAATTATTCTTAATAAGTAATCTCTTATCCTAGGGTACTACTGTTTTTTATTTTACATTATAATTCTGATTAATGCATTGTGAATGAAGCATGTACCCTGGATTATGGTTTCCTAGGTTTGATTCCAGGCTCCATGAAGAACTTTGTGACTCTGAAAGAGCTTCTCTAAATCCTGTTTTCTTTATCCTCATCCATTACTATCATATCTCTCAGAAAGACTAAACTATTTCCAAAATAATAAAACACATCTCATATTTCATTTGGGCCAGAATAGGTGGAAAATACATCTCTCCTGAAGATTTCTGTTCTTTTGCTCTAATAGGTATGAACTGCTTCCAAGACCTAGTTAACAGCTGTTGTCCCGGCACTTCTCTTTACTATCATCTAATTCCCTCCGGCTCTCCCCTATATTTGATCCCTAATTTCAGAGACAAGATATTATTTACTCTTTCTTGATTTACTCCATCATTTTGGTGGAATGCATTTTCCAGCAGCTTCTATGAAAGGGTGCATAAGAGACAAATTATTCTGAAATCTTCTATATCTTTTAATATATTTATTCTGCCCTTGACTGATAGTTGGAATAGGCATGGCATTTTAGGGTTGAATTTTTTCCCTTCAGAGTTATGCAAAATAGTGCTCCCTTGTCTTCTGAGAAGTCTGATATGATTCTGAATGGAAATTATTTGTATGTGATTTTCCCCTTTTCTGTAAACTTTTAGGATCTCTGGTGCTTTGAAATTTCATAATAATATATGTAAATATGTATCATTTCATTATGCTAGGTACTTAATGGTCCTTTTGTAATCTTTCACTTAACAGAGAAAGTTCTTGTTTAATATCTGCAATAATTGTTTTTTCCTTTTCATTTAAAAAAATCTTGAACATCCTGAATTAGTTTTCTAATAATTTTGCCTTTTCTTCTTACTTTCCATTTGTATTTTTGTTTTATTCTCTGAGAGATTTCCTAAACTTTATCAACTAACTCTTTTTTTTAGAAAGCTCACTGCATTTCCACATCATTTTTAATTTCCAGTAAATCTTTTTTGTTCTTTGTTACTTAAATCTGATTTGTCATAGTTGCTGTATCTTCTCATAATTACCTTTCTGAGGATATTCCTTTATTCTGTTTGTACCGGTCTGTGTTTTTTAGTTGGAGGTTTTCTTTAGAGGTTTGATGATCTAGGACTCTACATATTTTAAAGCATAGCACTAAAAACTCAGATTGGAAGTTCTGTATATGTGGGCAGGTATTGGTGACTGGTAGATCCACTATTGGCTAGCTTGGAGACACAGTCATTTGTTAGAAGAGGCCTAAGTAAAATATTTCTCCTGGGGACATTTTACCTCTCCAGGGAGTAAGTCTCTATCTGGCTAACCCCAATTTCAGTAAGTTCCAGTTAGCAAATCTTGGATACATTTCACACGGTCCTCCTTCACATATTGTAATTTTTCATTTCCCTGAATCTTTTGAGCCCCTCCTCATCCCTAGTCCCCATATATCCTCATTTTCTCTTTAAAATGGCCAGTCACCTCTGTACAAATTGTTTAGTTCATGCTGAACCTTTTTTCTAATATCTGTTTTTGTTTTTTAAGATTTATTTATTCATGAGAGACACACAGAGAGAGGCAGAGACATAGGCAGAGGGAGAAGAAGGCTCCCTATGGGGAGCCCCATGTGGAACTTGATCCCAAGACCCCGATCATGACCTGAGCCGAAGGCAGATGCTCAACTACTGAGCCACCCAGGTGCCCCTGAACTCTCCTCTATTTTAACAGTATATCACTGATAAAATCTGTCTTTACCACTTTAACTAGTATCTGGCTTTGTTTATGTTTAACAGCATAGTAAAGTTATTGCTCTAGAAATACTCCCGTCACCCACCATACAGGAGCAGAGGTTGTAAAGCAATATGATGTATCCCAGCACCAGAAGTTTATGGATAGAAGAAACGGTTGAAATAAACACAGCCAAAAATCAGACTTAAAAATTCTTCCAAACTTTAAAGACATAATACTGTTAAGCAGAGGGGATCCCTGGGTGGCGCAGCGGTTTAGCGCCTGCCTTTGGCCCAGGGCACGATCCTGGAGACCCGGGATCGAATCCCACATCAGGCTCCCAGTGCATGAAGCCTGCTTCTCCCTCTGCCTATGTCTCTGCCTCTCTCTCTCTCTCTCTCTGTGACTATCATAAATAAATAAAAATTAAAATATACTTGATAATGTTACATATACAGTTATAAGTGCATCATTAACTTTTTTCTTTTTTGATAGGCATTTCACAAAATAGCATTTCTCTTTTTATAAGAAAGAAACCTGTAGCATCACAACAGAGGGTATTACCTGTGTTAAGTCATGTTTTATGCATTCTCACGATCCATAATAAAAAACAAGTTTCAACCAACACTGCCAGTGGACACACTGATTATCTATTTTTTTTGTATAGAAACTATGTACAATTATTGTCATATGAAGAGATCATCAATTAATATGAAGCAAAAAGGAAGGAAAAATATAGAGGCATCTGACATTAATAATTAAAATATGTTATTTTTCTGTTTTGTAATTTGTTATGATCTCTTTACTCATTCTCGGTGTTCTTCTAGTGGTCTAATTTTGTAATGTAATTTAATCTTCTTAGAGAGGGCCACTTCTCTACATTGCTTAGGCTTCAGGTCCATATACTCTAAATCTTCCTCCTATCTTCCAGTGTTCTCCTAGGTGGCAGAAGAGTAGACACTTGGCTAGCAAGATGGGTGCAAAGATCTACAGGAATGGGAGAATGAAACTACTCCTTATGCATACATTGAATTAATTCTTCTCATTTTTTTGTTTTGTTTTGTTTTTTTTTCCGTCTCATTTTCATTCCACTTCCAATTCCTGAGGCTTTTTGGTGCTCTGCATCAAGAATTGGCTTGCTTCTGGCTAGTATTCTCCTTTACAGGAAGGTTTCAGTTGTCTTTACTTTTTATTAAGTGAGTTATTATTTATGTAATTGTGTTCTATCTTCTAAATTTTTTGTTGGTGTTTCTTGTTTACTCATACTTTTCTTACATTCTCTTTGTTCTTAGGATTATATTTTTTTCATTCCCTTAATGTTTGTCTTTAATGATGTTTCAGAAGGGAGTAGGGATAGACATGTGTACATTTTGTCATTCTTAATTGAAAAGGTTTCAAACTTTGAAGGTTCTGGTTTAAAAGGGGTGGGAATGAATTTAGGATATGAGTATGAAGCCTTGCTCCCATGGTCTAGCTCTTGGTCTAGTGGCATTTAAGGTATTTACTTAGAAAGTGATATAATAATAATGACATACTGGAAAGAGCATTAACCTGGGAGGCAGTATGATCTGGGTTTAAATTTCAATTCAGTTACTTACAAGTTGTATAGCTCTGGCCAAACCCATTTTTCTGCCTCTTTTTTTCTCAATAATAAAATAGGGATAAAAATACTTAATTCTTGGGAGCATTGTGAAGTACAAATAATATTATTTCAGCACATGGTAGGAACTCAGAGATATTACAAACTTCCAGACAGAATGCATGAAAAATTTTGGCACTTCATCTGAAATTTTAAAAAGCATTAGCCTTATATTCCAGTTAGTCTGCCTTCTTGTTTTAAACTCAGTTAAGGATCCCTGGGTGGCTCAGCAGTTTAGCGCCTGCCTTTGGCCCAGGGCACGATCCCAGAGTCCCGAGATCAAGTCCCATGTCAGGCTCCCGGCATGGAGCCCGCTTCTCCTGCCTGTGTCTCTGCCTCTCTCTCCTCTCTCTATGACTATCATGAATAAATAATAAAAAAATCTTAAAAAAAATAAACTCAGTTAAAATTTTACACTTGGTAGATTTTTATTTAGAAAGAGATTGTCTTTTAAAAAATATTTTTTACCTTTCAAAATTCCAAAACTTGAGATGTTATTTAGTGATGAAAAGTAATGGGCTATCAAGCTATATGCAGACATGGAGGAAAAAGTCTGAAAAGCCAACATACTCTATGATTCCAATTATATGACATTCTGGAAAAGGCAAAGCTATAAAAACAGTAAAAAAAAAAAAAAAAAAAAAATCACTGATTGCCAGGGTAGAGTGGGGTGGGGAGACTGAGAAGGAATTTATAGTTGCAGCATAGCAGATATTTAGGGTGGTAAAACTTGTTTTGTAGAATACTGTAGTGGTAAATACATGACATTATTCATTATTCACTTGTCAAAACCCACAGAACTGCTCAAAACAAAGAGCGAACCCTAATGTATACTTAGTTTTTTTTTTTTTAAGATTTTTTAAAAATTTATTTATTAGACACAGAGAGAGAGTGAGAGAGACAGAGGAAGAAGCAGGCTCCAGGCCGAAGGCGGCGCTGAACAGCTAAGCCACTGGGGCTGCCCCTAAGCCACTGGGGCTGCCCTAATGTAAACTTAGTTAATAGACCTTAGTTAATAATAATGTATCAATACTGACTGAACAATTGTATCAGATGTGACACATTAAGGCAAGATGTCAAATATGGTAAGTTACACACAGAGGAATGGAGAAATATGGGAACTCTGTACTATCTGTTCAAATTTTTTTGTAAACTTAAAATTGTCCCCTCAAATAAAGTCTATTTTTTTTCAAATAAAGTCTATTAATTAAAAAACTAAAGACCAGTGACAGAAGTGACATCAGTAAAAACAGCAGAGTAGATAACTCCAAGGGGACTTCTAAATGGAGTTTTTATTTTAGCCTTTTTTTTTTTTTTTTTCTTTTCTTTAAAGAACTAATGAGGTACCTGGTGGCTCAGTTGGTTAGGCCTCTTGATTCTTGGTTTCGGCTCGGGTCATAATCTCATGGATTGTGGGATCCAGCTCTTGGTCTCCACGCTCAACACAGATTCTGCTTGAAGATTTTCTCCCTCTGCCCTTCCCCCCACTCACCTGCTCACATGCATGCCCTCTCTCAAATAAATACATCTCAAAAAGAATTTTTCTTTAAAAATAAAGAACTAATGAAGGACGTTAAAAATGTGTAATCAAATCATCCCTGTAATTATATTTATTTCCTGACTAGGGTAACAAATTATAACTTTTTATCCACATGCAAAATACACTCCACACCAAAGAACATTATCATTAAGAAAAATCTCCTTGTGTATTACTGGACATAAAGCAGAAACTGGATTTGCAAGAGTTAAAATATTAATAACTTTTTCCTAATCCTGTAATTATAATGACAAGAGGGGCCATTGAAACTATTGTGGAATATCTTGATTTAGATTGGACATTTAACATATTGGTCAATTTGAATCATTTCGTTTCCCACTCTGAAATTTTCATTTGTAGTTAACAACAGTATGGTTATTATTCATCCCAATCTGTGTTTGAGATAATATGCCCACAATTATCTCTTCGAGGTAGCTAGAAAATTGGGTAGCAAGGAGAACTGCTAAGGATAGGAAATAAATAATGTTGTATATTCAAACTATTACCATAAAACATGGCTTGCTTAAGTAAGAGCAAATTGTAGAGACTATGCTTTGTATTTAAAATGAATTAAAAATTTTATGAAACTGAGTTTTTATTTGCTGTTCACTGAGAAAGGAGTAACATATGGAAAAAAAATGAATAGCCAATAATTCCCTAACATCAGGTTTTTATCTAACACCATGCTTTGTCATTACAGTAGTTAAAAATGAGATTCCTAGAAAGATAGAACTAAACTTCTGAAGATACTAGATTGAATCGTTTGAAATTGCTGATCTGGAAACTTACTTTGTAAACAAATAACATGTTCCCCCATATAGTAAAAAGTATTAAATTTGGACTCCAAATACCGTTACCAACTTATATAATAATGAGTATTTCATAAAATCACTGTGCCTCAGTTATTTCAAGAGCAAAATGGAGATAATAAGAAAATCCACTTAACATAGTTGTGATATTTATACAAGATAAAACATTTTAAAAAGCTTTGTAAACCCTAAGTGATTGATGGCTATTATAGAGGTTATTTACATTGCCCAAATTTTCTATTTACGATGTAGCTGTAGAAATGAAACTTACTATAGGAGAATTAAAAATGTACAAAATTAGGTTTTTTTAAAAGATTTTATTTATTTATTCATGAGAGACATGGGCAGAGGGAGAAGCAGGCTCCATGCAAGGAGCCCGATGTCGGACTCAATACCAGGACTCCAGGATCACGCCCTGGGCCGAAGGCAGGTGCTATACCACCAAGCCACTCAGGGATCCCCTAAAATTAGGTTTTGATTTAAATAATGTTCCTCTGTGCCACTGTGTCCATAAAGGCCACCTTGCTGTTTAATTAAATTGAACTAAAAGTGAATTCTTACAATGCTCAAAGTATGGTATTGAGTAGTGAGGCATCAGGAGGATAATTGCTGAGTGTTGGAGAGGTGGCCCACTCACAGTGACAGTTCCCACTGAACACTTTGGGTATTCATTCACTCAAGGACATAGACATGCCACATTCTCTTGGACCAAATAAAAAATTAAGAGACCTACCTTAATAAATAAAAAAATTAATATGAACCAAACAATCCATCAGCTATTTAACTGTCTAGCAAAACAAATCTTAAAACCCTTTAAAGGAAGTTGATAAAATCAAGATTCCTTTTAATGCATCTTTATCAATATCCACCTGTATAATCAACAAAGCTACGTATGTAAAGCAGAAAAATGTGACTTATAATCAAGAGAAAGATAAGTTCATACAAATAGACCTATAAGATGATCCAGAACTAGAATTATTAGACAATACTTTAATTACTATAAATATGTTCAATGACTTAAAGGAAAATATTGTCAAGTCAATGGCCGGAGAAATGCAAACAATAAAAAAGTTGAAACACTAGAACAGAAAAATACATTGTTTGAAGTGGAAATTTACTGAAAGGTCTTAAAAGCAAGATAAAAATAAAATACTAGGGATGTCTAGGTAGTTCAGCAGTTGAATGTCTGCCTTTGGCTCAGGGCGTGATTCTAGAGTCCCAGGATCAAGTCCCACATCAGACTCCCTGCACAGAGCCTGCTTCTTCCTCTGCCTATGTCTCTGCCTCTCTCTCTCTCTCTGTCTGTCTCTATGAATAAATAAATAATATATATATACCTATATTGGGGCATAACAGAGTCAATCCACTAAAAAACAAAAATAAAGAGGAAACATGAATCTACAAGAAGGAATGAAGGGCACTGATAATGGAAAAATATGGTGGAAAATACAAAATAATGATCTTTTAGCTTCTCTTAATATCTTTAAAAAGTAACTAGCTATTTAAAATCAGAATAATGACAGTTTATTGTGAAGTTTATCATAAATGTAGATGTAAAACATATTAAAACAATGCCAGAAAATATGGAAAGTAAATGGAATCATACTTTTACAAAATTCTTACATTTTCTATAAAACTATAAAATGTTAGCTCAGTGAAAAATAGGTAGGTCAAGAAAGCAGACCATAGTCTCTAGAGCAATAACCAAAAACAATTCAAAAGGCAAAATAAAAAGTCAACAAAAATATTAAGATGAAATGTTAAAATTATTTAATTAACATAAAGAAGTCAGAAAAGAAGGAGGAGAAATACAGCAAATGGAACAATTAGAAATATGCCTAAACCATATTAAAGACAAGTGAACTAAACATTCTGTTTAAAAGGGAGTATCAGAGTGGATAAACACAGCAAAAAAATAATTATATGCCTCAATTATATGTCTAGAAAACTATATGTCTGAGAGTAATACATTTAAAGTAATAGAATATAAATATATATTTTAAATATTTCTAAATTTAATACTTAAAGTCACAGATGGGTTGAAAATAAAATACAGAAAAAATACTATAAGAACAAAGCATGAGAAAGTTCATGTGATTACATTCATATTACACAAAACAGACTCTAAGAAGTATTACTGAGATAAAGAGGCACATTTCATAATGATAAAAAGTTCCTCCATCAAGGTGACATAACAACCCTAAGTGTATATGCATTTCATAAAAAGCTTTAAAATATAAAAGCAAAAACTGACAGAATTAAGGCTAAAATAGATAAATCTGTAATAATAGCTAGAGTTTAATATTTCTCTCCAATAATTCACAGAACAAAGAGAGGAAAAGCCTACTTAGGATAAAGAAGACCCAAATATCATTGCTGACTTACTTGAAACTTATAAAGCATCTCACTCAAAAAATTTAAATAAACATTATTTTAATATGCACATGAAACATTTAACAAGATAGGTAACAAGTGTCACATAAATTAAGTTTCAACAAGTTTTTAAAATTGAAATATTGACGAAAAAATATTTTTTACCAAAATAAGTTAAAGGGAAATCAATAATTATTCTTAAAGCAATAATGAAAAGACAGTATAACAAAATTTGTTGTATGCAGCAAAGGAAGTGTTTAGGGGCAGTCATATTAGAAAGTATGAAAGTTATAAAATCAGTATTCTGTTTGGTCTCTAAGTAGTAAGAAAAGAGGGCACATTAAATTCAAAGAATACAGATGAAAGAAGAGTTAAGACAAAAAAACCCCAGAAAAACAATAATAAATGTTAAATTAACAAGGAAAATATTAATGAAATTGATGAACTTTAGCAGAATGATCAAGATAAAGAGCAAATTATTAGTATAAGAATGAAAGGAAATATTACTACAGATACCTCAGACAGTAAAACGATAGCAATACAGTATTATGAACAATTAAATACCAGTAAATTTGAAAGCAGATAAAATAAACTCCTTGGAAAAGCACAGTTTACTGCTTGACACAAGACGTTAACTTGACACAAGAAGTTAACGTGACACAAGAAGAAATAGTACAACTGTGTAGTCACACATTTTTAAAGAAGTTAATTTTTTTTAAAAAAAGATTGTATTTATTTATTCATGAGAGACACACAGAGAGAGGCAGAGACACACGCAGAGGGAGAAGCAGGCTCTACGCAGGGAGCCTGATGTGGGACTTGATCCCAGGACTCCAGGATCACACCCTGGGCAGAAGGCAGGCCCTAAACCGCTGAGCCACCCACCCAGGGATCCCCCTAAAGAAGTTAATTCTTAATACAAGAATTCCCACAAAGAAAACTACAGGTGGAGATGGTTTCATTGGTGAAAATTATCAAATATTTAAAGAATTTCTAACCATCTTACACAAATTCATTCTGAAGATAGAAGAGGGAATACTTCCATTTGTTTTAAGATTATAACCTTAAGTAACCCTGATATAACCCAGTGTAAACTCTGATACAAGTCTGAGAAAATATATAAAAATTAAAACCCAACATTTCAAACAAACAAACCCCAACATTTCTCATGAACACAGACATAAAGTTCTTAACAAAATATTACTTAAGTGTGGTAGGATGAATAATGGTCCCCAAAGATATACATATCCTAAGCCTCGGAATCTATGAATATATTGTTATATGGCAAAAGAATCTTGAAATATGATTAAATTAAGAATCTGGGGATGGGAAGATCATCATGAATTATTCTGGGGGACACAATGTAATGCAAGTAACTTTATAAGAAGGAGCATGAATTTATAGGAAGTGGAAAGAGATGTGACAATATTATGCAGCTGGTGTTAAAGATGAAGGAAGGAGCCACAGACAAACGGGGCCTCTAGAAGTTGGCAAAAAGGAAATGGATTTTCCCTTCAGAGCTTCCAGAAGGAAAAAGCCCTCCCAACTCCTTGATTTTTGTCCAGTCAGACTGATTTTTAACTTCTGACCTCCAGAAGTATAATTCATAAATCTAGGGGCACCTGGGTGGCTCAGTGGTTAAGCATCTGCCTTTGGCTCAGGTCGTGATCCCAGAGTCCTGGGATCGAGTCCCACATCGGGCTACATGCAGGGAGCCTGCTTCTCCCTCTGCCTATGTCTCTGTCTCTTTCTCTGTGTCTTTCATGAATAAATAAATAAAATCTTAAAAAAATAAGTCATAAATCTGTGTTGTTTGTGGTAGCTTTTACAGGAACAATAGGAAACCAATACACAGGGGTATACCCTAGGAGTAAACTGTTTTTCTTCACAATATTTTTTTAAATTCCCTCCCTCCCTCCCTCCCTCCCTCCCTCCCTTCCTTCCTTCCTTCTTCTTTTCATTTTCTTTGGGTAATACTCAATAGAGGAATTACTGTATCATTATGGTATTTCTATTTTTAATTTTTTTGAGGAACCTCCAAAATTGGTACAGCGGTTTTCCACATTAGCTGTACCAATTTACATTCCTACCAGCAGTATACCAGGGGTCCTTTTTCTCCATATCCTTGCCAACACTAATTATTATTATTATTATTATTATTATTATTATTATTATTATTATTTTTGATTGCAGACATTCTCCTACTGTAAGGTGATAATCTCACTGTGGCTTTGATTTGCATTTCCCTGATGATTAGTGATGTTAACCATCTTTTCATGTACCTATTTGCTTGCCATTTATATGTATTCTTTAGAGAAATGTCAATTCAGGTCCTCTGCCCATTTACTAATCAGGTTTTTTTATGTTGGTTTTTTTTTATGTTTATGTTGTTATAAACATTCTTTATATACTTTGGATATCAACCCATTACTGGAAATTTCATTTGCAAATATCTTCTCCCATTCAGTAGTTTGCCTTTCAGTTTTGTTGATGGTTTCCTTTGCTGTGGAAAAGCTTTTTATTTTGGTATAGTCCCAAGAATTTATTTTTTGCTTTTGTTTCCCTTGACTGAGGAGACATTATCGAAAAAATGTTTCTATAGCCTATGTCAAAGAAATTATTGCCTATGTTTTCTTCTAGGCATTTTATGGTTTCAGGTCTTACATTTAGGTTTTTAATCCATGTTGAGTTTGTTTTTGTGTATGGTATAACAAAGTGGCCCAGTTTTATTCTTTTGCATATAGCTGTCTAGTTTTCCCAGCACCATTTATTGAAAAGACTGTCTTTTCCCCATTATATACTCTTGCCTCCTTTGTTGTAGATTAATTGACCATATAGGCATGGGTTTATTTCTGGATTCTAATCTGTTCCATTGATCTATATGTCTATTTCTGTGCCAGTACCATGCTGTTTTGATCACTAACAGCTTTGCAGAATATCTTGAAATCCGGAATTGTGATACCTCTGGCTTTGTTCTTCTCTCTCAAGATTGCTTTGGCTTGAAGTCTTTTGTAGTTCTAAACAAATTTTAGGATTGTTTGTCCTAGTTCTGTGAAAAATGCAGTTAGTATTTTGATAGGGATTGCATTAAATTTGTAGATTGTTTTGGGTGGTATGGACAGTTTAACAATACTAATCCTTCCAATCCCTGAGCATGGGATATCTTCTATTTGTTTGTGTCATCTTTAATTTCTTGAATCATTATTTATCGTTTTCAGAGTACAGGTCGTTCACCTTCCTGGTTAAGTTTATTCCTAGGTATTTTATTCTTTTTGGTGCAATTATAAATGGACTGTTTTCTTAATTTATCTTTCTGCTACTTCATTATTATTGTATAGAAATGCAATGGATTTCTGCATATTAATTTTGTGTCCTGCAACTTATTGAATTCGTTTATTACTTCTAATAGTTTTTTTTGGTGGAATTTTTAGGGTTTTCTCAGTATAATATCATGTTGTCTGCAAACAGTGACTGTTTAACATCTTCCTTGCCAATACAAATGTCTTTTATATTTGTTTTTCTTGTCTAATTGCTGTTTTTAGGACTTCTAGTACTATGCTGAATAAAAGCGATGAGAATGGACATCCTTGTCTTGTTCCTGATGTCAAAGGAGAAGTTCTGTTTTTCAACATTGAGTATGAATGTTAGCTATAGGCTTTTCATAAATGGCCTTTATTATGTTGAGGCATGTTCCCTCTAAAGCTACTTTGTTGAAAGTTTTTATCATGAATGGATGTTGAATTTTGTCAAATCTTTTTGTGCAGTGTTAAGATAATCATTATGATTTTTATCCTTCATTTTGCTAATGTATCATGTTGAATGATTAGTGAATACAAAACCATCTTTGCATCCCTGAAATAAATCCCACTTGATCATGGTGAATGATCCTTTTAGTATATTTGTTGAACATGGTTTATTAGTATGTTGTTGAGGATTTTTGCATCTATGTTCATCAGGGTTATTAGTCTGTAGTTTTCTTTTTTTGTGTGTATCTTTGCTTTTGGTATTAGGGTAATGCTGGCCTTGTAGAATGTATTTGGAAGCTTTCCTTCCTTTTCTAATTTTTTTGGGATAGTTTGAGGAAAATAGGTATTAATTCTTTAAATGTTTAGTAGAATTCACCTGTGACTTCACCTGCTCCTGGACTTTTGTTGTTGGTAGTTTTTGCTTTGTTTTGAGAGAGAGAATCTTAAGTAGGTTCTGTGCTTAGTGCAGAGCCTAATGTGGGGCTTGATCTCACGACCCTGTGATCATGACCTGAGCTAAAATCAAGAGCTGGATACTTAACAGACTGGGCAATGCAGGTGCCCCAGTTGGTAGTTTTTTGAATAGTAACTTGTAACTGGTCTGTTCAGATTTTCCATTTCTCTCTGATTCAGTTTTGGAAGATTCAGTTTTTAGAAATTTATCTCTATCTCTATAGTATTTCTGATACAACAAATATGAGGATTTTCTCTTATACCAACAACTAATTTTCCAACTCTCTGAATACCAGCTGGGTGTCCTACAATTTAATTCAATTATGAACAGAAAATACCCAGAATTTGCACAGATCCCACAAGTTAAGGGCTCAGTCTCACAAGACTGCCTCCATTTCAGATGCTGGTCACAAGTCCTATACTTCTGACCAACTGGCTATAATCTCATTTCTCAGGTTAATTTGCTATAACAGCTCACATAATTCAGGGAAATATTTTACTTATGTTTACCAGTTTATTATAAAGGATACAAATAAACAGCCAGATGAAGAGGTACATAGGGCAAAGTCCAGAAGGATCCTAGGTGTGGGAGCCTCTATTCCTGTGAAGGTGAGGTGAACCACCTAGCATGTGGATATGTTCACCAACAAAGAATCTCTCTCAACTCTTTAGATATTTTTATAAAGGCTTCATCACATAGGCATTAGTGATTATTAATTCAATTTCTATCTCTTCTCTTGTCCTATGAAGACAGGGGATGGGGCTGAAAGTTCCAAGTTTCTAACCATAACTTGGTCTTTCTGATTACCAGCCCTCATCCTGAAGCTCTCTAGAAGCCCACAAAGATTCATCTCATTAAAGCAAATGCTGCTCCCATCACCCAGGAAATTCCAAGGGTTTAGAACCTTTGAGTCAGGAGCCAAAGTCAAAGACTAAATATTAGAACAAAAGATGCTCTTAGCATCCCTGTCATTCAGGTAATTATAGGTGCTTTAGGAAATTTGTGTCAGGAAGTGGAGGAAGAAAACAAATATATAGTTCTTATTCTGTCACACATGGGGATTTGAGGTTGGTTTAGCAAAATGGACTATTAATTAATGAAATTCTTCAGATTAACAGACTAAGGGAGGAACACTAAATGATTAACTAATAGATGCTGAAAAAAAACGTGATAAAAATTCAATACCCATTAATCATAAAAACTCTGAACAAACTAGGAAAGGAAGGGAACTTCCTCAATCTGATAAAGGACATTTATAAAAAATCTACAGCTAACATAAAGCTTAATGGTGAGACATCAAATGCTTTTTTCCTTTTCCCTCCTAAGAGTGAACCAAGACAAGGATATGTTTTCATCAATTCTATTCAATGTGGATTGAAGGTCTTAGTCAGTGCAAACAAGCAAGAAAAATAAAAGAAAGGCATAAAAATGGGAAGGGAGGAAATACAACTGTCTTTCTTCTCAGACAATATAGTTTTTTACATCTGGAAAAAATTCTAAGTAATCTACAAAACTATTGGAACTAAAAAGTGAATTTAGCAAGTTTGAAGGTATCGTGGTGCAAAATTCAATTGAATTTCTATATATTATTGATACATGATTGGATAATAAATTTTAAAATATAAAGATATTTCCTCCATTCTGAGTGCTAAGTACTTTTCCACTCCAATCTGTTGCCACTCTGCCTTCCCAGGCCTTCAGGTCTATTAGACCACAGGAACCTTCTGCTCCATGCTTCTTTGTTAGACCTCCAAGTCTGTGCTGATCCACTTGACCCTGTACTATTCCATGTGGAAAAATAAAACATGGAAGAGTTGGTGGTTTCTTCTATTTAGCTTCTTGCTTATCCTATTGTACTAAGCAATTATAGACTTGACTGCTAGTTTAATTTTGGCTTATTGTCTTAATTAGCTACTAAAACAGCTGGCTACCAGCCTGCTTGAGCTCAGTCTATCCCCTGACAATATCCATAAAAGAAACAACTGATGAACTTCAATGAAATAAAAAATACCAACTTATTGAAAGACAGTTGAGAAAATACGTCAAGAACAAATAAAACTCATACACATTAATAGAACAGGGGAATAGAAACTGACAGAGGAGTGACATGAAAGAATTTTCTGGGGTAACAAATATTCTGTATCTTGATTTGGGTGTTGTTTATTACTGTCAAGATATATTGAATTGTACAATTGAGGCTTATACATTTCACTATCTGTAAACCTTATATCAATTAAAAATATGTCTAAAAATATTGAGAGAAAAAACAAAAAGAGGAAGCACAAGGTAGGTCTTTGTTTCTTCCTACAAAGTATTTTATGTAAAATTTTCAGTTAGACTAGAATGGAGAGCTTAGGTATTGAGTTACATTCCATTTGTTCAGTTACATAGCATAATTTATTATCTATTAAAAATTTTAGAACATTTGAATAATTTCATTAAAATCCAAAACCACAAAGGAGATCTGTAACCTATTAATCTACCATCCCAATCACAGATATTTTTGACACAAATTATTTATAAGAAGAAGATGAGAAGTATTCTAAGTATTGATGTTCTAAGACATGAAAACATCTCAACAATAATACGAGACTCTCACTGCTTAACAAACAACTATAAAGTTGCTTATCTTACTGATAGAAAACAAGGTGAATGGGATAAAATATGCTTATTATGAAGCATTTTCTATAAGGTAAATCATAAGGACAGCACTCTCTGACATTCTCAGGCTGATAGACCTGCTAACCATCATTTAATATAGTGAGATGAAGTATGTTATAGTGGGTAGGGAAGCACAGATTCAAGACTCAGTAATCTTGAGTAACTCACTGATTCATATTTTAATACTGATTGTAATGAGTATTATCTGTAGTCCAAGCAACACAAGGATATAATGTTATTACTAGATAAGAGGATTCTAAAACACAAGAAATGTGTAGTGAGAGACCAATTTACTCAAATTTTGTAGGTGCTAAAGAGAGATAGCATCTGAAAATTCTCTTAAGACTTTGCCTTGTCAATTACCTTGGTAAAGATCAATAGGTACTCTTTTAGCATATTCTTGAACTTATCCCTGGCCAGTTGCTCTCTGTCCATTCTTTGGAATCCTAGCATTTTAGAGGTGTCTAATGCATTTTGCACTTTACACCCAGAATCATTTTTCTAAAATATAAATCTAATTATGTCATTTTTCTGTTTAAAACTTTCCAATTACATACAGAATAAACCCCAAATTCCTCAGCATATCATTTAGGTTCCCCATAATCAGGGCTCTATTTCACCAGTTTTTATCACCATTATCAGTGCTATTACCCTAGTCCATTCACTCCAATTATCTTTATCTCTCATCCTACCCTCCAGTCACTCTATTAGTATCCTACTTAGTGTAAGATGGTCATGCAGTTGCACACCTCTGGTCATCCTTATGCTACATTCTAAGCCTCCAGTGCTTTTTCCTCATCCTCCTATGTGGCTAGTACTGTCTTATCCTTACATTTATGACCACAGTGCATAAACATGTGTCTGTCATATAATTATTTTTATTAGACATGTATTGAATAAATGACTTAACTTATCCTAAGGTCTCACAGAAAGTAGTCAAAATTTCCTGGCAACCAATTCACTCACTTTAGGTGCTTCACTGCTCAAAAACATTAAAACAAAGTTGCTAAGTCTTATCGATCAATATTATTGAATGTTTCCCAAAAGTAAGTCTACTTTTGCCTTGCCTTTTTGTTCTAAACATGGTATTTTTCACAAACCCACATTTACTGGAGTTTAGCTTTACTAACACCATTGTTTATCTATATAATATTTTTGGATGATTGTCCTTGTTTTGTGATCCTTTCACATTCTTAGTTCAATTCAGATGGACACGAGAGCAGAACAGTGTTAAGACAGGGCCAAATGAAGTCTGACAGATATCATCCTGTAATTGAGCTTAAAAAGTGGTAACCTTGGAAACTGTCCTCATAACACCAGTGGCCAATATCCAGTATTGGATGGCACTATGAAAAACTGAGTATTCCTTCTAAAAATACCTGCCACTATTTGAAAATTGTATAAGAAATGGCAATGTACTGCTTTCATATTTATTTCCTCTAGTACTAAAATGACATACATACATGTCAAGAACTTTGAACAAAATTTTCTAGTACATTTGTATTTCCTCAGAAGGTAACATCCCACTATATAATTTATTAGAAGGGAACAGAATTTGGGAACAATTTTTGGCAAAAAACAATATCTTTCTATGTTCTCTTTTTAAGAATTAAAGAGTATAAAGTGACAGGAGGGAGAGAGAAAGGATAGGGAACTCCTGGAGACTGAATGTTATATGTTCTTTATGTATTTTTAAAACATTAAATACTACATGTACTTTAAGAGAATAGTTATGCACACTATGCGTACTCAGTACCAGATTTTGCGTCAGGTGCATTATGTATATTATCTTTAGTGCTCATTGTAACACTAAGGCAGAAATTAACGTGCCAGAGCTGGAGTGTGAACTTACACCCCAGCTGTCTGTAGATAACATAGATCAGCAGGAGCAGTGCTCCTTTCAGCAGGAGCATCGCACTGAAAGTTTCCCAGTTCACACAGGCACTTAACTGTCTTGACTGCAAAGTCTGTGCTGTCCATCTACTATACTACATCATCTCTGAGCAATGAAAGGAAATATTCTGCTTAGTCATAATATTCACTCAACATAGAAGGCTTACTTGACTTCTTCTTACTAGACTTCTTAGGTAATTCCTCAATTACTTTTGCTAACAAGGAAATCTATATGATTGATATCTGCTTTAATAATTTATAGAAAAAGCCAAATGGGGTAATTGCTGCATTTATAACACCAATAGGAAAGCATGTCATGATAGAATGGAAAAACGAAAAAAAGCATAATAATGAAGATGACAACATTAATAATCAGTTACATGGTATTTGCTCTGTGCCAGGTACTCTAAGTTGCTTAGGTATATTTATTTAACACAGCAAACCCTATGAGGTAGGTATTATTATCATTTGCATATAGTCAGAGTTAACGGAAATAAGGAGGTTAGGTCATGACCCTAAGGTCACATAGCTATAACTGAGAGCCAAGATCTGAACCCCAGGTGATCTGGTTCCACATTCTATGCTCTTAACAATTAGAGCTATTGAGTGTCTTTTTGTAGAAAGAAACTAGAAAGGATAACAACAACAACAACAGAATGCAACCCTATTTTGTTCACAATGTTACCAACTAGGCAGCATTTCCATTATGTTACTATAAATAGATGTCCTAAACAGTGAATTTAGCAATCTGCTTCAGCAAAGAATTTAGTTAACTTTGCTGTTTGCTTATGCAAACTTAAACTCAGTTAAGTGGGGATTTCAGTAAAGTACAATGTATTTAGTGAGTTCAAATCAATGCTTGATCCTATCCTGTCTTTATCTACAAAATTGGTCTCAAGAATTAAAGTGAAAAATAGAGTTAGTTTCTGTAGGCTAAAAAGATTGTTTCTCTTAAATATGCTCCAAGCTTATGTCACATAATATTTTGCTTAGAATGGGTACATTCAGTGTGTTTGTGTATGTATTATTCTGGATTCACTTCTTAGGACTTCCCATGATCACTTCCAGTTCTTTCAAGCATCAAGTATAGTTAGGAAGCTCAACATGATGAAGAAAAGAGATCTCTTTAGATCTATTTAGGAAAGACATCCCAGGGCCTCCCGGGTGGCTCAGCGGTTTAGCACTGCCTTCAGTCCAGTGCCTGATCCTGGAGACCTGGGATCGAGTCCCACATCAGGCTCCCTGCATGGAGCCTGCTTCTCCCTATGCCTGTGTCTTTGCCCCGCCCCTCCCCCCCGCCCCGTCTCTCATAAATAAATAAAATATTTTTAAAAAATAAAGGAAAGACATCCCAGGGGCACCTGGGTCACTCAGTGGTTGAGCATTTGCCTTTGGCTCAGGTCAAGATCCTGGGGTCTGGTATCAAGTCCCAGGGAGCCTGCTTCTCCCTCTACCTATGTCTCTGCCTCTCTCTGTGTGTCTCTCATGAATAAATAAATAAAATCTAAAAAAAAAAAAAAAAAAAAAAAAAAAAAAGACATCCCAAATAAGCATCCTTTGATTAAAAATAAAATATAGGTGCACTTTAGGGCAAGGTCTGCATTTAGATTCTTTCCGTTTTTTTTTTTTTAAGTCATATTTTTATTATAATCTCTTTCTGTCCCAATAGGAATTATACAGTGACCAAGCAAATGATGAGCCAGAATTATGGAACTAGGGATCAAGACAATTCACATTAATAGAAGGCATCCTATTTTTAAAGGTAGGTAGAGTTTACCTTTTCAACAGATCAGTTCTAACAATGTATTCTTACTTTCTGATTTTGGAAATAATAATGAGTTACTGTTAATAAGCCTATACAATCTGACAACAGATTCTTTCACCATTGTTTAGTGATGCATTTATGCATGAAATTGGAAAGACATTAAATTTGCTTGATCTCAAAATGCACAATCTGCATTTCCGATTTTTTTTTTAATAACCGACCAGAAAATTCTTTTAATCCTAATTAATCATTCTGTTTACTTTGGCAAGTTGTGAAAGAGAGGAAAACATCTGCAAGGTACAGAGAGAGTGTTCCGAGTTTGTGAAACTAGCTTCTTTATTATTGTCCAACACCAAAGTATTTGCACTGCCGAAGCAAGCACTATTGTCCAACATCAAAGGAAAAAAAAATTGAAAATTTGAATTTCAAAAGGAATCTTCCAGAAACAAATAATATAAGAACTAAACTACTTGTTTGCTCATATAAAGACTAACTTAAGTTTGGTAAGTTAGGAAAATGATGTGGTACTTTGAATTTGGGGGAAAGAAGGAGGAGAAATTTTAAATAAATCGAAGCATTTTTGTTATTATTTTCCCAAAAGGATGAAAATTTTCAACAACAGAGAAATGGTGAAGTACCAGATATAGATTATCCACTAAGGATAAAAATCAGGGTAGATAGATAGATACTCCTCCTGAGTGCTTAATAAATATGTAATCTTAAGGTAACTTTCTTTTGCTCTTTGTTTTTTAGGCAAATTTATCTCTTGGATAACTTTAAGTGCATGTATTATCAGCAGTCACTTGGGCCTGCCTAAAGCTATGGAGAATAACAATAAACTCAGCAGAAAGGTTAGAGCTAATGAAATGCTGTTTGAAGAAAGTAAAATTTTTCTATTGGAAAAACATTTTGATTTCTGCAAAGAACATAGTTTTTTAGTTCCACAGATTGTTATATCCTAGGTAACCACATAACTTTCATCTTTGCAACCACAGCAGCAAAGCTTAGAACATAGCTGCATTCCCTATTTCCACACTTAGCATTTAACACCTAGATTTCCAAACTCCTCACTTGTGAGTATAATATATAGCTTAACTTACTATTTCATACCATATGACATAGTATTTCCCAGGATTGTGATGTGCTCTCCGAAGGGCACAGAGTTTCTTTTCCTCAAACTGCCAAATGGTTACTAGGCAGCTATGGATAGGAGAGACCAATTTGCATGTGGGTTACATCTTTGTGAAAATACAGATTCTCAAACACCTAAACAAGTAGCTCTTATTTACTCTCTATCAGTTGAAAATAAATAGGCCTGTCTTAAGCTTGAAGGCAAATATATCACTGCCCCCAGCTCTTTTACCCTTTCTTTGATGGCATCACTGACTCTAAAGTAAACCATAGCCACCTAGTACGCCCCAGGTTTGTACTTAAAATGCTGGAAGAGCAGATGTGGCCGTATATGGGCAAGGGAATCCAGAGAAGGGAGTCAATGCTCAAGAAGAGATTTTGGAAGCTTGGATGACTATTTTTGCCAATTGCTATTAGATTGTCTCATTATCTTATAATTGCATTTCATTTAGTGATTCTATTTATTTATATCTATACCTGGTAAATCAGAGAAGAGAAGAATGCACTCGTTAAAGCCATTAGCCAAAAGCCGGTCCCGTAGCTGCTGGAGAATTGCTACTCCAATACAGAATGGGAAAGAGGAATTCCCAAGGAGTAAGGTATCCCAGAGGTGGAAAATTTTGTGCAGTGGAAATACATCTGTAAAATAACAAAATGTAAATACATTAATTAAAAAACCAAAATAACAGAAATTAAAACAATAACAAGCTGTTTTACTAGACATATGACAAATGCCTTATGGTCAAAACTGTTTAAGAACAAATACTACCAAACTGTTTTTATAAAATGTTTATGTGGTTTTATAAAATATTTATAAACACTATTTTTGGTTTGGTTTCATAAAATGTTTATAGAACTTTTTATACAATATTTATTGCTTCCTAAGGCATCTTTAAAAATTGATAATCAAGTTGGTCAAATAGATGACATTTTCTATCCTCCATCATCAATCCTAGTATAGTTGTTCCATTTATTATATTTCTTCCTAGAATTTTCTTGTTATACTATTCTCACAAGTTTATTTACCTAGGTGAAATTTAGTCTTGTTTCGGATTCAGTATTGTTACATTTTTATTATGCATTCTAAATAATTGCTTTATTATTTTATCCTATTTTTTGCAACTTTATTTTTTTACATTTAATGAGACTGGATATCTTTCCAGGCCAATGAATACAGATCACTCTAAATATGGTACTCTATTTATCCTATATACCCATTTAAACAGAATGTCCACTATATTAACACTGTAATTGATTAAACTATTATATATCTACATAATATGTTTCATTCCTAAAGGAATTCCAGGTTTGGAAATAGCAAAAGTATTAGTTATTAAAGGATCTCTAAAAATTGACTCTCATTTGATTTGTAAAAGTTGCCTTCCAAAATTCTATGTACATACTATATAGTTAATGTTAATTTCTTTTTCAATAGAGGGCAGAGATTGTATGACTGTCATGACATGTAAGATAGGCATCCTATATATCACTATACAACATTCACCCTATGCTATACTCTTTTTGATATTCAGCCCTCAAAACAATTCAAATTTCTCCCTACCCAACTCTATTACATTAGAATTAAATAAGGATACTCATGTAATTATATCTGTTTAATATCACTATAGCTATAATATACTGGGGTAGAACAGAGCTGTCCTTTTACCAATATGATATTGAAGAAAAGGGGAAATAATACTTACGAGTAAACATGGTGAGAAACCAAGGTATGGCATAGAGCTATGGGTGGAAGAGGAAAAGGGTGCCAGGGATGGATAAAGAAAAAATAAAAGATAATTACAATGATTATCAATAAACTGAATGGTAAAAAATATTTGATACTTTGGTCTACTCCACTGATTAAAGTAAGAGTAAATGTCAATAATTACTACTACAAATACTCTTCTAAATAATATCTCTTACAAATGCTGCAGATGACACTTTCGCCAAGGATTATTCCACAGAATGTCTTCACTTCATCAAAGAAAATACTCAAGGCAATGCCTAACCCAAAAACAATACTAGCTTGCCAATTCCAAGGGTGTACTTTTAGGTTGTACAAAAATATTTCTGAGATTATAATGGTCGTTATCAGTGTTGAGTTACCCTTGGTATTTTTGAGAATTGATAAGATGGTATTTGAAAAATGTCTCATAAAAACGTACTATGAAGCACATGCTTTCTATTATCAATCTCAAAATTAATAGGAAACTTCAAAACAGACTAAAAGTAAGAAGATCTAGAAATGAAATAATTCGTGTCTTTAGCTGAGTGACAAGTTTGCTTTCCTAAGCTTATTGTCTAGGAATGAATACACACACACAGTCTCATATATACACTTTGAATTAATTTTTTGACATTTTGAAAGTGAGAAATTATTCTTAATTTCTAAAATAGTAAAAGCTCTTTTGTCAGTAGCAAGTATCAAAAATCAATAATAATTTATAGAAAAATTAGAAAAAACTCTAATTTTATTTTACTTTCTGTATCAGTGCAGTCTATATTAGACAAAGATTTCTATACTACCTATAAAATTTAAACAAATATCCTTTCAAGGCCTATCAATTACGAATTCATGAGTAAAGTTGCATATGTCTTTGAATAGCACACACTGAGTATTTATATTATCAAAACATTGGTCAAAAACCTTAGATATAATTATATACTATGTTAAAATCTAAGTACTGTATGAGAAATAAAGCCCAATGCTCTCCACAAGATCATTTACATACATTAACACACAGTTCTTTCAAGTGACATTATAAAAGGGAAAACTGAGGAGTACAAAGGTATGGGACTTCACTGTAAAGAATATGTATTGTAGAAAACAATAAAATATAACAAAATCTGAATTCTTCAGCTTAATTTAAGTTTAAAAATAATCAGTAAATATCAGTTTCATCACTATTGTTTAGCTTTTCTTTCTTTAAAGTATGTGACATAAATTACATTACAATACCTCTACCCTTCTGATCAAAGCCAAGTATTTCCCATTAGGAATCTTAACTGAATTACTTTGGTAACAAGCTAACAATCTGTTTTCACACATAGTATAGAGGGCATTGTATGAGGAACCTACACAAAGTAGAGAAGGAATCACTTCAAATGATCAGAGGGAAAACTTACCAGGCTCACACAAAGCCAGGAATAGTTCATCTTACCACCAGTCAGAATAAACAAGAAAACTAATAAACAAATAAAAAATCTGTAATAAACAAGAAATTGGATAGAGTACTTAAGAGTACTGCCTTAGTAATATTAGCAAAATTATGCTCCCAAATTATGCTGCTGTGGTCTTACTTAATAAACCTTAGAAACAAGCTTTGAAAGGATCAAACTGTTTCAATGTTAGTTAGCTACATCCCAAAATGAAGTTCAAGATACTTGGACTTCAAGCTAAGGATGTCTATGTTAAGTAGAGACATGGCAGATACAAAAAACAATTCCAACAAATCAAACTTTTGGAGATGAAAAGTATAATGTTTGAGACCCAAAAAAATATACTGGATGGGATTAAGAGCAGATCGGACATTGCAGATGAAAAAAAATAGTGAACTTGAAAACATCAAAATAGAAAGTGCTCAAAATGAAACAATGTTGGGGAGAAAAAGGACCAAAAAAAAAAAAAATCCTAAGCATCAGTAACTTCAATCAGCTAAATATATATATTAGAGCTACCCAAAGAGACAGAAGAGATGAGAAGAGACAGAAAAAAATATATTATTTATTTATTTTTCAGAAATAAAAATTGAATAATAGCTTGAACATTTCCCAAATTTCATGAAAACTATAAACTAATAGATCCAAAAATCTCAAGATCCCAAACACAAGAACCATGAAGAAAATCACACCAAGGCACATTGTACTCAAATTTCTCAAAATTAGTGGTAAAGAGAAAAAATCTTACACTATAGCTACAGAAAAAAGCCGTAACATTATATAAGAGCATCAGTAAGAAGATTCTTCTCAAAAATGCTTTCTTGTCAGTGCCCAACAATAGAGTGTAGTAACATTTTTAAAGTATTAAAAAAAATTGTCTCTTTAGAACTGTACGGTTAGCAAAAATATCTTTTGAAGACAAAAAGTAAAACAAAGACTTTCATACACAGAGAAGCTGAAAAGTTCATCACCAGCAGTCCTGTACTACAAGAAATGCTGAAGAAGTCCTCCAGGCAGAAGGGAAATGATACTAAATAGAAATCTAGATCTACACAGAGGAATGAAGAGATAGGGAATTGTAAATGTGTATGTGGATGTATGGAAGACTTTTATTTTTAAAAAATCTTTAAAAATAGTTGATTGTTTAAAGCAAAAAGAGTAACTTATTGCGGGGTTTATAACATGTAGAAATAAAATTTAGGACAACTATAATGCAAACACTGGGAGGGTAAAATGGAAATATATATTATAAAGTATTTGTACTATCTGTGAAGTGGTATAATAATACTTGAAAGCAAACAATTTCTTAACTGTATCACTGTTCACATTTTAGATTACATAACTTTTGGTTGGGAATGTCCTTTGCATTTTCAGATTATTGAAGTGATCCAAGCCTCTACTTAGTAGATACCAATAGCATTCACCCAGTTTTGTCAAAAACATCTCCAAACATTGGCAAAAATCCTCTGGGAGGCAAAACTGCCTGTTTGAGGATCACTGCATAAATCCTAAGGAAACCAATAAGAAAACACAACAGAATCATAGTTAACATGTCAACAAAGGAGATAAAATCAAAGGAAAAAAAAAGCAGATAAAAAGGAAAAAGAACTGATAAGACAAAATAAAAATATCAAATGATACATTTAAAAGCAACCGTATCAACAATCACAAAAAAAGGCAATGCTTCTTGTGATGGTTGATTTTATATGTCAACTTGATTGATATGGGGTGTCCAGATATTAGTGAAGCACTAATCTGGTTGTGTCATGGAGCGTGTTTCTGGATTACATCAACATGCGAATCAGTAGACTTAGTAAAGCAGATTGCCCTCCTAATGTGAGTGGGCCTTATGCAATTTGTTGGAGGTCTCAAGAGAACAGAAGACAGAGTAAGGGAGAGCTCACTGACTGACAGGATATAGCAGTGAACAAAAACATAGTTCCAGCCTGTAAGGAGCTTACGGTTCATTAAGGGCAGTAGATATTCACTAAATATTCTTTCAATTCGCTCCAATTAGGTTCTTGCCTCCACTTCACTACCAAAACTACTCTTACCTTTGTTATAAAAGAGTTCTAAGTTGCTAAATCTAATAGTGAATTCTTATTCTCAATGCTTCTTTACCAATCATCAAGGGTGTTAATTATTCTTACCTTCTCACCTTTCACCCCCATATGACTTCTAAGACACCACATTCATCTACTTTTCTGCTCAATCTCTTTTGTTGGTTCTTCAACTCCCTGACTTAAATATTGGCATGTCTTGTTCTCAGTCCTTGGACTTTTCCTCTTTTTTCTATTTTTTCCCCAAATGATTACATACATCTGTCCCCGGCAACCTGCTGGGTTTACCTTCAAAATTATGCATAATGCAAAAAACTGCTTACCACCCCTACCACTAATTTCCTGATTCAAGACACTCTTGTCTAGATTATCACAATAGTGCATGACTAACCTTTTCAAATTCCATCCTTGCCTTCCTTGAGTGTCTTACCATAACAGCCAGAATGATCTTGTTGCAATGTTAGGTGAGAACACATCATTCCTCTGGTCAACAGTATACAGTGGCTTTTCACCACTGTAAAAGCTAAAGTCTTAACTAAGCAATCTGGTTTGATGTAAAATCTGATCCTCTTTGACTCTCATCTCTCTGTTCATTGGGATCCAGTCACATTGGTCTCCTGGCTGCTTCTTCAACATTTTTGGCATGCTTACATCTCAGGGCTTTAGCTCTTGCTGTTGCTTTTGCTTCAGTTGCTCTTTCTCTCAGTTCCTTAAGGCATTTATTCAAAAGTCACTTTTTCCATGAAAGCTTTCCTAGACTGACTTCCTCCTTCCATTCCCTTTCCTTTTCTTCCTCCCTCCCTTCCTTTTTTCTTTCTCTTCCCCCACCCCCTCATTTTCCTTTTCTTTCTCTCTCTCTCTCAAGTTTTTAATTCCAGTTAGTTAATAGTGTTATATTAGTTTCAGGTGTACAATGTAGTGATTCAACACTTCCATACATCACTTGGTGCTCACCACAAGTGCATTCCTTAACCCCCCATCCCCTATTTTAACCTATCTTCCACCCCGTCCCCTGACCACCTTATTTAAAAATTTAATTTCTTCTTCATCTGAGCACCTCACATTCATGTCCTTCCTTAATTTTTTCTTTAGTACTTATCACTAACCAACATACCATATATATATTTACCTGTTTTATTGTTTATTCCCACTAGAATATAAATTCAATGAGGGCAAAGATTTTGTCTGGTTTTTTTTTTTTTTTCCATTGACATACCCATGGCCTTGGAAAATGGGCAGGACATAACAGGCACTCACATGTTTGTTGAAAGAAAGAAAAAAATATATAATGAAGACAACTGAGATAGATTAAAAGATCCAAATATAAGATTATACATCATATTGAGAAATTTTTCAATAAATAGGAAATAATGAGAAAATCAGCTAATCTTCCTTGGATAATATATACCTGTGTGTGTTTGTGTGTGTGTGTGTGTGTGTGTGTGTCTCCATATTAAATAGTGGAAAGTACTTAAAAAACACGAAACTTAAAATTCTGAATTATATACTTATACTTTGATAACAATGATAAAGAATTATTAGAAATAAGTGAAATGCATATTTTAATAATATTTGAAAAGTAATAATTAATTCAAGTTGAAAACATTTCGTTAATACATAACAACTCCCAGGTGCTCACCAGCATCAGTCATCTTTTATCAACTGAAGTCAGGTAAATAGTTAATATATTCTGTGAAATAATAATGCGTGTTATTTATTCTTACTTTATTTGTACCTTTTAAAATTTTAACTGATATTTTTGTCTTAAATAATTCCTTAGGATATTGGTACATCTTCATAATACAGTCTCATGTATGAGAAAAATAGCAGTATAACATAATTTTGAATACTAGGCTGGTTCACATTTTAATTTAAAAAATAACAAATAATGAAATATTTTATTAAAATATAAAAAAACATAAAATTAGCCTTATTAAGTTAGATATATTATTAGCTTTTCCTGACTTAAAGATGAGTACTGAAATCCAATAAAAAAAATCATACATGCTTTAGCTATTTTTCCAGATGATTAAATTATTTTGCTTTATTTGGCCTAGTGGTAGTTAACTAAGTCAGCTGAGTAAATACTGCCCCCTAGCTACATCAAGAAAGAATAGTGATATTTAAGCATTTGAGCAGGTCTTTCCAACGGCCTGGTAATATCAAAATTACAAATATCAATAGGAAAAGCAAAGGCGGGAAGCTCATTAACTTTTATTTCGAAAAGTAGAAAATTATGGTTTAAAAAGTTGTGAACTTATACAAATGTAAAAGATTTAAAAAGGAAATATTTCTTATAAACTGGATGAATCTTCTGACAAATGTAATTTACATATTGCATTGTTTCTCCTATTAACATTTTTAATTTATATTTTTACTTATTTTATGTATTATAAAAATTATTTTAAGTATTATATTTTATACAATTATTATTATTATAAAAGGGAGTTCCTTCTAGTTGAGTTTCTTAATCTACCTCCTTATAAGCATACTGTATTTTGTTTACTTCAAGTCAGAAGTATGATTACATTTAAATTACATTTAAGTTAAGCCTCTTCTATGAAATTACCTCCACTTTGCAATTACCTAGGTATATTTATCCTTTTCCATTTTATTCTGCATGAGTTCCTCAAAACCATTTGATGTCATTGAGTGGGCTTATACTTTCATTCTAGTTTTCACTATTTTAATGAGTCTACTATTAATATAATATTCTCAAATATCTCTGGGCTTCATCAGTTCACTTTTTATCTCCTTTTGGTAATCTATATATTTTTTAGCTCCTTATTTTCTTCATTTTTATTTTTATTATATTTTTAAGTTTTTATTTAAATTCCCATTAACATATAGTGTAATATTAGTTTTAAGTGGTTTATCTTTTTTTTAAAGATTTGAGAGAGAGAGAGAATGAGAGTGAAAGCTGGGATGGGGTGGATATGGTAGAGAGCGGCAGAGGGAAAGGGAGAGAAGTCGACTGAGTGTGGAGCCCCAAGAAACAGGGCTCAATCCCACAACCTAGAGATCATGACCCGAGCCAAAACCAAGAATTGGAGGCCCAACCAACTGAGCCACCCAGGAGACCCAACAGGTCGCTCATTTTTTTTTTTTTTTGGTTGCTCATTTTTAAAGTAAGATCATGTTGGGTTATTTTTGTGAGGTAACAGAAGACTTTTTCATTTGCTTTTATTAGTGATTCTTTTATTTCTTTTCTCCTTTCTTTTTCTCTCCATCTTTTCATTATTTATTATCTTCAAATGGGTCCAGCTTCCTAGTAAAGAATAAATGTTAGTATGGTGGAGAGGTAGAATTTGGGGAGGGTAGTTCATAATCGCCATTCAAAACTGTTGCCTACAATATATTTCATTAACACTCAGGGTATATTGGACTCAATTACAGTTTTTGATATGCTTTTTTGAGCATTTCTAACTATTTGTAAGGATTGATATTTTATAATATTCTATTACTTTTAACGAAGAAAAAATAAAGAGAAAATTTATATACACTTTTGAAAAGAAGATTAAAATCACCATATGAATCTATTAGGTCCTTTTATAAATCTGTGATACATTACTGAAAATTCAGTGATCTTATTCTTCTTGCATCATGAAATATTTTGTTCTTTTATCAAAGTAGGAATCATTTTATTATTACTTTTCAATTATTCCCAACTATGCTAAAAAATGATTAAAACAAAGGAAAAAAGAAAAATGATGGAGTCACCTAGAAGGATGGTATATTAAAATAAATGATCATTATTACCATTTTCTTTTTTTCCTACTGAATCATCTAAGGTATGACATCATCTTTCAAGAAGATATAAAAGATTCATGAGACCTAATTACAGTGTGTTTTTTTTAAAGAGTTCAATGAACACAGTTGAGAATTCAGAATTTCTCATTTTCCACCCTCACTAGCAAAGAGAAAAAAATACTGATAGAGGATAATGTTTCACAATTATTAGACCAATCGAAGATTGGCAGTAGCATTCTAGATTCTAGTGAAGTGGTAACAGTGTTACACTGGTTATATAGTGAAATTTCAAACTGAATGCTCAGGTGATGATATCTTAAATGAATTTCCTCAAACACAAGAATCGAGGTAAACAATAAGTTGGTCTCTCACAGGAAAGGACTCATTACCCAATATTTTGTAACAAAAATCTGGACCATCCTATTTTGCTAAAAAGATAAATGAGAGTGAGCTTTAATCTTAAAATATTTCTACACCAAAATTTCATACAATTTAAGTGGATAGGGACTCCTGGGTGGCTCAGTGGTTGGGCAGCTGCCTTCAGCTCATGTCTTGATCCCGGGGTCTGGGATCGAGTCCCGCATTGGGCTCCTGCGAGGAGCCTGCTTCTCCCTCAGTCTATGTTTCTGCCTCTTTCTCTCTCTCTCTGTGTGTCTCTCATGAATAAATAAATAAATCTTTAAAAAAAAATAAGTGGATAAATGCTAAAGGTAGGCATGTTTACAAAATGATTGGAAGGAAACATAATTAGAAAAAAATCATTAAATTTATTAACCTGTGTTCATTTATCTAAAATGAAAATATTTTGCAATTATCAAACAAAAAAGATGCTGTTCTCCAACAAAGTTATGAGGCCTATTAATGTTTTGTTTTGATAACTGCAGGTTTTGAACATGCAGGTGCAAGAAGAAGACCCAGAGAAATGCTAGAATCTATTAGAAATGTATTTGAAATCTAGAATCAATATTTACAAGATAGATATGCTCCAGGTTCATGCATGATAGATGAGCAGTAAATTCAAAGCATTCTGTACATTTCAAGAATACATACTTTCAAAATGATGAATATATGGAATAAAATTTGCGGTTTGCTATATTCATAGTCTTACTAAATTTCTAATAAAATTATTTTTTGCTATGTCTTCATTCTACTTCTGTAAATTATTACAAAATTATTTAAACATATAAAATAATTTAAAAGTTCTATTGGATTCAGATGGTAAACAGTTTTCTTTCTCTTGTATACAAAAGGTTATATTATTACATCTTTTGCAGGTAATGATTTCCCTAATTCTAAAAAAAGAGGAAATTAAAATTAAATAACTGTATAATCATTTCTTTTTTTGTTTTTACTTGACTTATAATATTGAACTGAAAAAGTATAAAGTAGAAATCAGTAATAAAACCAGCTGGAGAATTTAATAGCTCTAGGATCCACAGTCTCATTTTAGGGAAGGACTATAGGTACTTTTCAATTCCAGAGTGCCTTTCAATTATCTGAGTACTAAAAAGCTTTTTAAAATTTTCACGCAAAATTAATTTACCTTAAGTAAAGGACAAAAAGACATGTTATGTAGCACTTTCTGGAAGAAAAACACCTTAAAAATCTAGCAAATAAAAAATCAAGGAAATAAAAAAGGTAAAATTCAAAGTGGTGAGTGCCAATCTTACCAAGTGGGATATGCAAGAAAGTCTTCATTGTTATTAGTACTATGTTGCCTTTGGCAAAGAATTCATTTTTTAAAAAATATTTATTTATTTGTTTATTCCTGAGAGACACAGAGAGAGAGAGAGGCAGAGACACAGGCAGAGGGAGAAGCAGGCCCCATGCAGGGAGCCGGACGTGGGACTTGATCCTGGGTCTCCAGGATCACGCCCTGGACTGAAGGTGGTGCTAAACCACTGAGCCACCCGGGCTGCCCTGGCAAAGAATTCATTAACTGATACAGCAAAATAATATATGCAGTACAGCTTGCAATAGTATGTTTTTCTAAATGTAAATCATATTAATATAACCAAAGAAATAGTATGTGATCAGACTCTAACAATAAGTTAGAACAAGAACACTAATAATGGTTAATTCCTTAACACTGTGAACCTAGAACTATACTGAGTAGTTTATATGTATTATTTAATCATCACAATGTTCCTTTGAGGTAAGATTTATTATAATCAACACAAACACTAACAGGACTGTGGATAAGAAACAAACAAGTATTTAGCTAATAAGTTGAAGAGTCAGGATTAGAACTCTGGCTCATTTGACACCAGTGTCTGAGTGCTTTCTTTCTATACCAGTTTTCCCAAATTGTGGTCACAGACCCCGGGGGATCTTCAAGACCCTTTTTGGGTCAAAATTTCAAAGCTGTTTTCACAACACTACTAAGGCACTTTGTGTTGTGTGCAAAACCACTGGTGGATAAAACTGCTGGTACCTTATTACAAATCAAGGCCATGGCACTAAAGTGTAATAGTCATATATTCTTGTAATGGCTTAAAATTAATAATTGTATTAAGTATCTTTTAAAATGTTTTATGAGACAAAACGGAAAAAATGGAAAGCATGCATAAAACTCTTATATTGTATACTGAAGTGTAAAGATTGTTTTGAGGAAAATCATTTGGACAATCATTTGAGCTGTGAGTCAAGGCAGGTGCTCCCCCCCCCCCCCACGAATACCATTCTTTTTTTCCTTGCAAGTATGACATATAGACAATTATTTTTTCCAGACTTTCATATTAAGCAGACATTTCTCAAAAAAGTGAGCCTGCCACTTCAAGAAAAAAATGGTAGCAGTCAAGTGAATATTAGAACTTTAGAAAACTTGTTTCTGCCACTGTAAGCTTGGCAGTTTTCTAATCCTTAATGGTTTTTTGGATGAGATCAGTGATCATATTAATGAAAATGATTTTTAAAATATTGCATAATGAAAGGTTTCATAGTTAAAAGATTTGCATAATTCAGTAAGCCAATATTTTAAACGATCAATGCATGACATTATAAAATCATGTGTAGATAAAAGCCATTCAAAGCGCAAGACAGGGATGCCTGGGTGGCTCAGTGGTTGAGCATCTGCCTTTGGCTCAGAGCATGATCCTGGAGTCCTGGGACTGAGTCCCACATCGGGCTTCCTGCATGGAACCTGCTTTTCCCTCTGCCTGTGTCTCTGCCTCTCTCTCTCTCTCTCTGTGTCTCTCATGAATAAATAATAAAATCTTAAAAAAAAAAAAACAACACGACAGACTGATCGGTTTGAATGGAATAGAGTATGAAAAGTTCATAGGTATGGTTTTAGACCATACATTGTAACTAAGCTGTAAGAAACTACCACTGCCTGAAAACGCCCTTTGCCAGCTACATGTCTATATAAGTCCTAATTTTCTTCATACACTTCAAACAAAATAATGATTCATAACAGACTGAATTCAGAAGTAGATATGAGAATTTAGCTTTCTTCTATTAAGTGGAGACTGCAAAAATATAAAACAATACCACTTCACCATTTTTTTTAAACTATTTTTTAGAAAAACATGTTATTATGGTTACCATGCAGTGGCTTTGCTGTCATTTTTATTTATTTTTATTTTATTATTATTTAAAATATTTTATTTATTTATTCATGAGAGACAGAGAGAGAGGTAGAGACATAAGCAGAGGGAGAAGCAGGCTCCATGCAAGGAGCCCGATGTGGGACTGGATCCCGAATCCCAGGATCACACCCTGAGCTAAAGGCAGACGCTCAACTGCTAAGCCACTCAGGCATCCCTTGCTGTAATTTTTAAAGAAATTAATACATTTAAATATTTTTAAAAAGTGTTAGTAATATTGGTAGATATAACCCACATAAACAAAGACTCTGGTATCCTTGATCCTTAAAAAGGTCTCAAGATCAAAAAGTTTGAAAACCACTATATATTAAACTATTTTACTTCCTTTCACTTGTCTCTCAACCAGTAGAGGAATACATTGGATTGGGAACAGAATGGGGAGGAGATTCAAGTAAGGATTTACTAAACAGAGAAACTTGCTGGATATTTAACTTGTGTGTATGTGTTCTTAGCTAGAAGGTACCAAAATATTACTTTAAATTACTTTATGATTCCCTATGAAATTAATAAGTCTTTGAATTTTAAGATTTGGACCATTTCTGAAAGGTAATTAAACTCTCTTGGGGAAAGGAGAGCTCAATAAGCCATTCGAATTCAGCAGCCTTAACAAATGCAAGGTCAGTAAAATGGGATTAGAACCAATATTGGGGATATCATAGCAGTAGCCAGACAAAACGGCACAGGCTAGCACTTTGCAGATGGGCTAGACCAGGTCAGTGGGGACTCTTGATATGGGAGATTCTAAATAAGGTACACTTTCCTAATTTATTTTGTAACCACATCTTGGTAAAATATAAAATGTTTATTACCAGTAGTCTCTTTATATTAAAATCTAAATTCTTTTCTGTAGCATTAAAAAAATAAAGACCAGGAATAAATGAAGGAACAAATGAACAAACAAAACAAACAAGTAAATACATAAATATTTCTTAATAGAAGGCGGGGCAAGATGGCAGAAGAGTAGGGTCTTTGAATCACCTGGCCCCACAAACTTACCTACAGGACTTTCAAAACATCCTGAGCACCTATAATTTGACCTGAGATTTAAAGAGAGAACAGCTAGAATGCTACAGAGAGAATTTTTTTGCTTCTAACAAGGTAGGAAGGCAGGAAAAACAAATAAATAAAGAATCCGGGCAGCCCTGGTGGCGCAGCGGTTTAGCGCTGTCTTTAGCCCAGGGCCTGATCCTGGAGACCTGGGATCGAGTCCCATGTCAGGCTCCCTGGAATGGAGCCTGCTTCTCCCTCTGTCTCTGCCTCTCTCTCTCTCTCTCATGAATAAATAAAATCTTAAAAAAAATAATAATAAAGAATCCAAGGGGGGAGGGGCCCCACAAGAAGCCGGGCTAAGGCTAGTGGTGAAAGCCTCTGGGGCAGGAAAGCCCAGCCCTGGGGAAGTGGGAACTCGGGCAGGATCGCAGGAGGGGCAGTGAAGCCTCAAGATTCCCGGGTGGCTATAAGAGGAGGGGCGCCGGGGACAGCTCACAGCAAACTGCGGCCTGATCTCGGTAAAAGTCTGGAGCGCTGCAGCCCTCAGGGCATTTGGGAGCATCTGCTCTGTTAGGCGGCCCGGCTCCAGACCGAGGTGGCCGTGCCCTGTTCCCTTTGGGAGAGGCGGTCCCGGAGTGCGGTTCCAGCGGCACAGGACCCGATCCCAGGGAGCCCAGTGGATACAGCCGGCGATCCCATGTTCCCCCCAGGACAGGTGGAGGTAGGGAGGGCACAGGACAGGGAGACTCTCCTGCCACGGGGCACCCCGAGCTGTGCAGGTCAGTGCCCCCTGCACCTGCCTCCAGGAGCGCATCCAGGCCACTTCGGACTGGGAGACTGTGGTAGTTACCGGGGGAGCTGACTCCAGGGCTGGAGAGCTGGCCACTGCCATTGTTGTTCCTCCTGGTTTCACCCTGCGCCTGGGAGGGGCGGGGCCACCAGGGAACAGAGGCCTCACGGGGTAAACAGCTCCCCCTGAGCCCAGCTCCCGGCAGGGGGTGGGGCATCTCCCCAGGTGCACACACCTGAGAATCAGCACAGCAGGCCCCTCCCCCAGAAGGCCAGCTGGAAGGACAAGGGAAGGGCAAGTTCTTGACCCAGCAGTGCTGGAAAGCTCCAGGAATGAGGGAAAATAGTATATAGAACTAGAGGGTCCTTTTCTTGCTTTTCTCTTTTTCTTTTCTCTTTCCATTATGAATCATTTTTATATCAGACTAAAAATTTCCAATGTTTTTTTTTTCTTTTCCCACCTTAACTACAATATTTTACCAGCTCATTTTTAATTTTTTTTCCTTTTTGACTTTCATATTTCTACAATTATATGTCTTAGATATATTTTTCACTTCTACATTCCCTTCAATGTATTCAATTCAATTTTGGTAGATATATGAGATATATTTTTTTTCTGCCTCATTTTGTTTTACAATGGCAGAAGTTAGTACCTGTAAAATACGATCAACATATACCCAGAACCAAGTGGAGCACCGTGTTGGTTCATTCTGTGAGATTATATTCTCTCTTCCTTTCCATTCTGCCCCCCTATTTTATCTTGTTTATGTTTTGGTGGTCAGTGTTGGGGCTTTCTATAAGTATTGCTGGTTTATAAAATATGGGATTGAGCATCTTCTAACATACAGAACAAAATACACTCAGAACCAAGAGGATCACCCTCTAGAACCCATAAGGGAGAGACTACATTCTCTCTCCATTACCACTACTTCACCACCACCATCCTCCGTCCCCCCTTTTTTCTTTTTCCTCTTTTCTTTACCTTTTTTTTCACCTCTTTTTTTTTCTTCTTCTTTGTTTTTGGCTTATTATTTTTACTACTTTGTTTTAAAATTTGTTTCTCACTTTAATGGTTCTTTTATTTTGTTCTGTTCTTCTTTTTCTTTTATTTTCTGGTCTCTGATCTCTTCGGAATCATCTACGGTATTTTATGTATTTTATATGTATTTTATATGTATATATGTATTTTATATGTATTTATATGTATTTTATATGTATTTTATATGTACGGTATTTTATATTTTATATGTATTTTATTATATGTATTTTACTTACATTGTGGTTGATATTTTTGACTCAGCCTGCTCATATGGCCACTCTGCACTGCACAAAATGACTACAAGGAAGAATTCACCACAAAAGAGAGAACTGGAAATAGTACTCTCTACCACAGAGTTACAGAATTTGATTTCAATACGATGTCAGATTGAATTCGAAACTACAATTATAAAGCTACTGGTGAATCTGGAAAGAAACATAAAGGACTCTAGAGACTTCATTACTGCAGAATTGAGATATAATCAGGCCAAAATTAAAAATAGATTAAATGAGATGCAATACAAACTGGATGTTCTAACTGCTAGGGTTAATGAGGTGGAAGAGAGAGTGAGTGACACAGAAGACAAATTGTTGGTAAGGAAGGAAGCTGAGGAAAAAAGAGAAAAACAATTAAGAGGTCATGGGAGAGGCTTAGGGAAATAAATGACAGCTTGAGAAGGAAGAATATACATCTAATTGGGATTCCAGAAGAGGCTGAGAGAGAGAGGACCACAAAGTATATCTGAACAAATCATAGCTGAGAAAATCCCAAGTCTGGGGAAGCAAACAAACATTCAGATCCAAGAGATACAGAGGACCCCCGCCCCCGCCAAATAAATCAATAAAAAATGCTCAATACCTCGACATTTAATACTGAAACTTGCAAATTCCAAAGATAAAGTTCTTAAAGCAGCAAGAGACAAGAGATTCTTAACTTATATGGGGAGAAATATCAAATTAACAGCAGACCTCTCCACAGAGACCTGGCAGGCCAGAAAGGGCTGGCAGGATATATTCAGGGTCTTAAATGAGAAGAATATGCAGCCAAGAATACTTTATCTAGCAAGGCTCTCATTCAGAATACAAGGAGAGATAAAGAGCTTCCAGGATAGGCAGAAACTGAAAGAATATGTGACCACCAAACAAGTTCAGCAAGAAATACTAAGGGGGGACCCTGTAAAAGAAAGAGGAAGTCCACAGAAACAATCCACAAAAACAGGGACTGAGTAGGTATTACATGACACTAAATTCATATCTTTCAATAGTAACTCTGAACATGAATGGGCTAAATGATCCCATCAAAAGACACAGGGTATCAGACTGGATAAAAAAGCAAGACCCATCTATTTTCTGTCTACAACAGACTATTTTAGACCTAAGGACACCTCCAGCCTGAAAATGAAAGGTAGGAGAATGATTTACCATTCAAATGGTCCTCAAAAGAAAGCAGGGGTAGCAATCCTCATATAAGATAAATTAAAGTTTATCCCAAAGACTGTAGTAAGAGATGAAGAGGGACACTATATAATACTTAAAGGATCTATCCAACAAGAGGACCTAACAATCATGAATATTTATGCCCGTAATGTGGGAGCTGCCAAATATATCAATTAATAACCAAAGTAAAGACATACTTAGATAATAATACACTAATACTGGGAGACTTCAACACGGTGCTTTCTGCAAATGACAGATATTTGAAGCACAGCATCTCTAAAGAAAGAAGAACTTTAAATGATACACTCGACCACATGGATTTCACAGATATATACAGAACTCTCTATCGAAATGCAACTGAATACACAGTCTTCTCAAATGCACATGGAACTTTCTTTAGAATAGACCACATACTCTGGTCACAAATCAGGTCTCAACCGATACCAAAAGACTGGGGTTATATCCCCTGCATATTTTCAGACCCTAAGGATTTGAAACTTGAACTCAATCACAAAAAATTTGGGATAAACTCAAACACGTGGAGGTTAAAGAGCATCCTGCTAAAAGATGAAAGGTCAACTAGGAAATTAGAGAAGAATTAAAAAGATTCATGGAAACTAATGAGAATGAAGATACAACCTTCAAAATCTTTGGGATACAGCAAAAGCAGTCCTGAGAGGGAAATATATCGCAATACACGCCTCCCTAAAAAATTGGAATAAACTCAAACACACAAGCTAACCTTGCACCTAAAGGAACTGGAGAAAGAACAGCAAGTAAAACCTACACCAAGCAGAAGAGATATGATAGATAGATAGATAGAAGAACTAATATGATAGATAAATCCCTAGCCAGCCTTATTAAAAAGAAAAAAAGATTCAAATTAATAAAATCACGAATGAAAAAGGAGAGATCACAACCAATACCAAGGAAATACAAACGATTTTAAAAACATATTATGAGCAGGTATACGTCAACAAATTAGGCAATCTAGAAGAAATGGATGCATTTCTGGAAAACCAAAAATTACCAAAACTAGAACAGGAAGAAATAGAAAACCTGAACCAGCCAATAACCAGAGAGGAAATTGAAGCAGTCATCAAAAACCCCCCAAGACACAAAAGTCCAGGGCCGGATGGCTTCCCAAGGGAATTCTATCAAACGTTTAAAGAAGAAATAATACCTATTCTAGTAAAGCTGTTCCAAAAGATAGAAAGGGACTGAATACTTCCAAATTTGTTTTATGAGGCCTGCATTATCTTGAATCCAAAACCAAGAAAGACCCCACCAAAAGGAGAATTATAGACCAATATCCCTGATGAATACATATGCAAACATTCTCAACAAGATACTAGCCAAGATACTAGGATCTAACAGTACATTAAGAAGATTATTTATCATGACCACGTGGGATTTATCCCTGGGATGTAAGGGTGGTACAACGCTTGTAAAACAATCAATATGATAGATCACATCAACAAGGGAAAAAACGAGAATCATATGATCCTCTCAATAGATGCAGAGAAAGCATTTGACAAAATACAGCATCCATTCCTGGTTAAAACTCTTCAAAGTGTAGAGATAGAGGGAATATTCCTCAATATCTTAAAAGCCATCTATGAAAAGCCCACAGCAAATATCATTCTCAAGAGGGAAAAACTGAGAGCCTTTCCCCTAAGGTCAGGAACACGTCAGGGATGTCCACTCTCCCCACTGCTAATTCAACATAGTAGTAGAAGTCTTAGCCCAGGAATCAGATAACAAAAAGACATTAAAGGCATTCAAATTGGCAAAGAAGAAGTCAAAATCTCCCTCTTCGCAGATGACATGATACTGTGTATAGAAAACCCAAAAGACTCCACCCCAAGATTGCTAGAACTCATACAGTAATTCGGCAGTGTGGCAGGATACAAAATCACTGTCCAGACATCAGTGGCATTTCTATACACTAATAATGAGACTGAAGAAAGAGAAATGAAGGAATCAATCCCATTTACAATTGTACCCCAAAGCATAAGATACCTAGGAATAAACCTAACCAAAGAGGTAAAGGATCTATACCTTAAAACCTACAGAACACTTCTGAAAGAAACTGAGGAAGACACAAAGAGATGGAAAAATATTCCATGCTCATGGGTTGGAAGAGTAAACATTGTGAAAATGTCAATGCTACCCAGAGCAATTTACACATTCAATGCAATCCCTATCAAAATACCAGGACTTCCTTCACAGAGTTGGAATAAATAATCTTAAGATTTGTATGGAATCAGAAAAGACCCCAAATAGCCAGGGGAATTTTAAAAAAGAAAACCATATCTGGGGGCATCACAATGCCAGATTTCAAGCTGTATTACAAAGCTGTGATCATCAAGACAGGTCCTGACACAAAAAAAGACACATAGATCAATGGAACAGAATAGAGAACCCAAAAATGGGCCCTCAACTCTATGGTCAACTAATATTCGAGAAAGCAGGAAAGAATATCCACTGGAAAAAGGACAGTCTCTTCAATAAATGGTGCTGGGAAAATGGACAGCCACATGCAGAAGAATGAAACTAGACCATTCTCTTACACCATATACAAAGATAAACTCAAAATGGTTGAAAGATCCAAATGTGAGACAAGAATCCATCAAAATCCTAGAGGAGAACACAGGCAACACCCTTTTTGAACATGGCCACAGCAACTTCTTGCAAGATACATCTATGAAGGCAAGGGAAACAAAAGCAAAAATGAATTATTGGGACTTAATCAAGATAAAAAGCTTCTGCACAGCAAAAGAAACAGTCACCAAACCTAAAGACAACCTACAGAATGGGAGAAGATATTTGCAAATGACGTTATCAGATAAAGGGCTAGTATCCAAGATCTATAAAGAACTTATTAAATTCAACAGCCAAGAAACCAAAAATCCAATCATGAAATGGGCAAAAGACATGAACAGAAATTTCACAGAGGAAGACATAGAAATGGCCAACAAGCACATGAGAAAATGCTCTGCATCACCTGCCATCAGCGAAATACAAATCAAAACCACAATGAGATATGACCTCACACCAGTGAGAATGGCGAAAATTAACAAGACAGGGAACAACAAATGTTGGAGAGGATGTGGAGAAAGGGGAACCCACTTGCCTGTTGGTGGGAAAGCAAGCTGATGCAGCCACTCTGGAAAACTGTGTGGAGGTTCCTCAAAGAGTTAAAAATAGAGCTACCCTATGACTCGGCAAATTGCACCACTGCATATTTATCTCAAAGATACAGATATAGTGAAATGGTAGGACACCTGCACCTCAATGTTCATAGCAGCATTGTCCACAATAGCCAAACTGTGGAAGAAGCCACGATGTCCTTCGACAGATGAATGGATAGAGAAGATACACACACACACACACACACACACACACACACACACACACACACAATGGAGTATTACTCAGCTAGCAGAAAGGATGAATACCCACCATTTGCTCTGATGTGGTTGGAACTGGAGGGTATTATGCTGAGTGAAATAAGTCAATCGGAGAAGGACATCACCATATGGTTTCACTCATATGGGGAATATAAGGAATAGTGAAAGGGATTATAAGGGAGAGGAGGGCAACTGAGTGGGAAAAATCAGAGAGGGAGACAAAATATTAGACACTCCTAACTCTGGAAAATGAAAAAAGGGTTGCAGAAGGGGATGTGGGCAGGAGTTTGGGGTAAGTGGGTGACAGGCACTGAGGAGGGCACTTGATGGGATGAGCACTGGGTGTTATACTCTATGTTGGCAAATCTAACTTCAATAAAAACAAATGAAAAAATATTTCTTAGTAATCCTTTCACATTTTCTGTTAGTATAAACCAAGCTGAATATAAATTTTGAGAAGAAAGGAGTCTGTAGTAGTATAAGCATCCATTAATATTGCAGTTAAATGACAGTGGTTTGCCACCATACTTGCTTACCACTGAATTTGTTTGCTTTATCTTTAGAAGTGACAGTAGGTTCAAAAGGCACATATAGAACTGAGATACAGCTCTTATCATTTATCTTAATGGCCACCTGACAACTGTTCATAATTTGTAAGCTGAATGCTATTCATGGCACTTCAGAAAAATAGTTTCCTTAGGAATGAAGAAACATACTTTTATGTTCTCATTTCAAAGGCCTTGTATATTTTCAGAAGCAGAAATATACACCAAAACAAAAATGATAAAAATCACCCTGGCCCCAATTTTGCCAAATACAAGTTACTCACACTATTTATATGCAAATCACATAACTACCATGACATATATAATTTAAGCATCACATCAGTGCATAGTATTCCTAACTATTCAAGCTCCAACAGTGCTCAATATTTAGAATTCTGTGACCCACAGCAAATGGAAAGGAGCCAGAAATCAGTCTTTCCTGCAATGAGAGCCTGCATTTCAATGACGGGAGATTAATGAGGGCTTACTTTGATAGGATTAGTTATTGAGTAGGAAACTTGGTTCAGAATCTTACTACAAAAGTGCCCACCCCTGCCCTCAATGAACCTAGCCTATACTGTTAGTGATGCAGAAAGTCACCTAAGCAATTATTTTAAAAGTAGAACACTGAAGATAGTAATTCAAGGGGAAACAAAGAAACAAAACCTACTGCACAAACTACTGAAATGCAACTAAAAATATGTGATTATTAATAAAGTAAAATGTTAGAAAAATCCTGCATATCATCACATGCTTTCCCCCAGTATTCACTATCAACACTCTCTGTATTAAAAATACCAAATCTGTTTTCACAATTAAATTTAAAAGTAGTCTTAATATTTTCATATTATCTACAGACGAGAAACAGGCCAACAATAAAAAAAAAAAAGCAAGATAAAAGATTTAGAAAAAACCCTCAATCTTCTATTAAAATTTTATCTTTGCTAAATACCTTGCAGTTTGCTTAGTCTCTGAGACAAGAGAATTGTAAAAAGACATTTTTTTTGCCGGTGAGATATATTCTCCTTTCCCTTATTTTTCTTTGTTTAATCTAGGATTCTCAATATTGAAAAAAGTATTCTCTAGAGGGTGTTTGGAAATATATGTAGAGTCACTTTTCAGAAATACATGCAAGCATTTAATTGTCATCATAATTAGGGGATTACTACAGGCAATCAGTGGATGGGGGCCAGTGAGGCTCAGCACTTGTCATGTACTAGACATTCTCATCACACAAGAAACTGTTTCCCATCCCATATGACTTGTATCTCGTAAGATTAATCATAGTACATATATAAATCAGTATTACTTCATAATAATACCAGGATTAAAGAATTTTTACAAGAAATTACACAAAAAGGGCAGCCCAGGTGGCTCAGCGGTTTAGTGCTGCCTTCAGTCCAGGGCCTGATCCTGGAGACACAGGATCGAGTCCCACGTTAGGCTCCCTGCAGGGAGCCTGCTTCTCCCTCTGCCTGTGTCTCTGCATATCTCTCTCTCTCATGAATAAATAATATCTTTAAAAAAATAAATTACATAAAAATGTCCCATTAATTATTGAAGGGGGTCATAATAAAGAGGGAAGCATAAATCAAAGATATCACATATATATTATTGAATAATTACCTCACTCTCTGTAGCAGCACATTTAATAAACACCAATATATACTCTCCATTCAGATTTAACAGAAATTAACAATTTTTGACAATTGTTTTGGAAATTTAAAAAATCAAAATAATACATTATCAATAGAACGGAAGGCTCCTTTGTATCACTCCTCTAATTTTCTCTTTTTAAAATATTATGTTTGTACTTTCTGTAACTTCTGTGAAAATTCCTTCCTAGATGTAAATAATGAATATGACACTCCTTAATTAGTTAGGTCTTCTAGTCAATCTAGAACTTATTTTTATATATCATATGAAATTGGCTTTCATTTCCACTCCCTTCCATGTAGTTACCCACTGTATTAGAGCCATTTGTTTGACAATCTGCTCTTTTCTAAATGATTTATATAGCCATTTCTGTCACATACCAGTATCTACTTATGGGTATGTCTGTTTTATGTTTATGTTTTTCGTTTTACGAGTTTATATTAATATTACTGTATTTGGGTTAGTATTTGCCTAACTCATACTTTTTATCTCCTTCTTTGACCAATATCCTTAAATTTTTATCTCATAAATAGCGTAAATGGATTTATGGATTTCTTAAATGTCTGAAAATTTCTTTTATTAGTCAATCTAATTAGCTTACATTCTATGATGTTTTTATAGTTTCGGTTGACTTTGCTCCACACACCCCCTCACCCCTCCCATTGATTTAGAAGTTATACATTCTCTTTCTATTTCCTTAATGATTACCATTAAAATTTTAATATGCATTCTATACTTCTGCATTTCTTGTGAGTGGAGACACTAACTGCCTTTTGTTCTGGAAAAAAAAATATATATATATATATATTTATTTATTTATTTATTTTGTTGTTGTTAAAGATTTTATTTATTTATTCATGAGAGACACAGAGAGAGAGGCAGAGACACAGGCAGAGGAAGAAGCAGGATCCCTGCAAGGAACCCAATGTGGGACCTGATCCCAGGACCCCGGGATCACGCCCTGAGCCAAAGGCAGATGCTCAACCGCTGGGCCACCCAGGCATCCCTGGATTATATTTTCCAAGGCTGTTTTGATACAAACATATTAGAAAATGTATGTATGGTTAGAAAATCAAGATATATATGCTAATACTCCTGCTGCTTGCTGTGCTATGAGGGATAATGTCCTTTGTCTCTGAACCAGGAGTCTTGGGTTTTCTGCTAGCAGCTATGAAACTGTAACAGGCTCATTTATTAGTTTCAGTGGAGTTAAATCAAATCCCAGATGTGAAAAGATCCCTGACTTGATGTTAAAGTATAAGGAGTATATTTATTTTTCCTTCATATAATATAAAAACATTACAACACTTTTAAGCTGAGTTCTCACCTACTCTTATCTTTTTTTACTACTGTTAGTTAAAATTTTATTTCCATTCAGCTATTAGCCTTTTCTAAATTAATTTTATGTATAAATATTTAATAGTCATTGTTCAATTAGATTTATAAGTTTGTGAGGATTAGATAAGTGGCTTATTTAAAGAGGGTGGAGCAGGACATGGCACACAATAAGCACTTAATATATGTTGGCATTATTTTTTTAGCAATATTTTTTGCTCACCATCCTCATACTATACTCATTCCGAATTCAATTTTTCTGATTAACTAAAGCAAATATGGACTATATATTTCCTTTGATGAGTCCTTTCTTAATATCATCTATATTCATGAATATGTCTCAAAATTTTATCAGGCTGTCTTTGTAATTCCATACATATTTTTCTGCATAAATTTTTTTTTGTCAATCACCAACACGTCTGGCCCAGTGCAATTTTCTGTTTACTACTGGGCATAGTTAGGTACTTTCAAGAGAATTCTTTGAAAATAATCCCTTCTTTTAGTCTGTGTTTTAGCTATTAGTATTCTTTCCCCCTCAAATACTTTATTCCATTACCAACTTGGCAGTCAGATCCTCTATAATTTCTTCAACTCCAGCCATAATATTTAATGTAGTTTTGTCTTATACCTCCCATAATGTGAAGTAAGAAAGGTGGGGTTATGTAAAAACTGAATACTTAACATGATAATATGTATACTGGTTAATTTTTTGTTTATAAGGTCTTTTTTTTTTCTTTTTTTTATAAGGTCTTTTATCATTATATAATTATAGGGCTTGTCCTTATTTTATTTCTTAACCTGTACATGTTCTTTTTGGAGCCCTCACAGAATAAACCAGGTACTTAAGTAAAAGGTATTTCTCCAGAAGCCTAGAAGCAAAAGACACTGTAAATGTTAAGGATGGTTACATTACAGAATAATACAAAACACAATACAAAGAGAAATGAACTAGGAATAAGTATACCTATGTTTTAGTCTCTATTCTCCCAATGGAAGATAAACTAGACTAGGGGCAGAGGGTTGTCAAATGATGTAAGTTAAAATTTTAGTTGTGACTAATTAGTTTTGTCATCTTCTCAAACATTATATTTCTCAAATGCTGAAATTATCTGCTTCATATGTCTTGCAGGTTTGTTTTTGAGAATTAAATAATGTTAATGGAAATATTTTTAAACTTCAAAGTACTCTGCAAATATTCATACTATAATTATTATTAACACTTTAAATACATTAGTTAAGTGTTAATATAAACATTTTTTCACCTCTAATCTTACCATTAATATACTGGTCCCTGAATAAGAGCCTTAAAAGGAAAGGCATGATCAAGAAACAAAGAAAGTTAAGATGGAATGAGGAGATCTCTATCTCAAATATGTTTTTTTTTTTTTGGGCAGCCCGGATGGCTCGGCGGTTTCGTGCTGCCTTCAGCCCAGGGCGTGATCCTGGGGACCCGGGATCGAGTCCCACGTCGGGCTCCCTGTATGGAGCCTGCTTCTCCCTCTGCCTATGTCTCTGCCTCTCTCTCTCTCTCTCTCTGTCTCTCATGAATAAATTAAAAAAAAATTCAAATATGTTTCTTTTGAGGTTTACAAAAACCTATGATACCATACTCCGGAAGACTTTTAAAAGAGGTTTGACTCCACATCACATAACACTGATGAGTAACAGGCTAACCATGACTAATCTTTAAGAGTCAACTCCGACTTTTGGGTTGACATGGACTATTAAGAAGCTAATGAAGTAAGCCAAAATCTGGCAAAGCTTCTGAGGGAAATATATCAAGAAAAATACAGAAGCTGCTACTTAAAAATTCACTAAAGTTTAAGTTTCCTACTGCTTCAAAAGCAGGCCTGAATATCAAAATTCAAGTAAAACACTTATAGCAGCACAGTTTATTACAACATTCGAACTAAAGGATTTTTCAAAACAATTTGATAGTGCCAAAAAAAACAACATACTTTCCCTTTACTTAAAGTGGGAATATGTAAGGTAATCACACAAACTTTATAACAGAAGGCTATAATTAGTAATAGGAACTGGTTTAAACATATGGACTTCTTGGAACAACAAATTTTTATTTTTATTTTTTTAAAGATTTTATTTACTCATGAGAGACAGAGAAAGAGAAAGAGAAAGAGAAAGAGAGAGAGAGAGAGAGAGAGAGAGAGAGAGAGGCAGAGACACAGGCAGAGGGAGAAGCAGGCCCCATGCAGGGAGCCCAACAACAGACTTGATTCTGGGACTCTAGGATCATGTCCCGGGCCAAAGGTGGCACTAAATCGCTGAGCTACCCGGGGATACCCGTAACAACAATTTTTTTTTTTTTAAGATTTTATTTTATTTACTCATGAGAGATACAGAGCGAGAGAGAGAGAGAGGCAGAGGGAGAAGCAGGCTCCACACAGGGAGCCCGATGTGTGTTCGATCCCTGGTCTCCAAGATCAGGCCCTGGGCTGCAGGCAGCGCTAAATGGCTGCGCCACTGGGGCTGCCCAACAACAAATTTTTAAAAACAGTACCCCTTTGTGCTACCAATTTTTACTCTATTTTTTATTTCATGTTCTATTAATGTACCAAGTACTTACATCTGGAATAAATCCAATCTCATTGAGATGATTGCTCAACTCTGGATCATGGAATGCAATCATCTGTGAGAACACAGTCAGATACTCTGGAACAACAATGAAGTTTTAGACAATCAACATTTTTACATGATACTTCAAAATAAAGACATCTTATTAAAAGAAATTACTGTTTTATATACATTTTGAATGATATTTAATTTCTCCAAGAGGAAAATATACTTTAATAGGTAATTTTCTGTTTTATTAGCATTTTAATCACTACTAATTATTAAACATACCAAAATGCTGTGGCACAATTTATTTTCTACCTTCTTAACTATCAGTTCATTTCTTAAATCACAGATTATATATGTGATATTTTCCTATTAAATTCAACATACAGTTTCTCTAGCAATATTAAATCTATATTGCATTTACTGTATATTCAGAAAGTGGAACAGATACTTAAATAAAGAACACTTTATAAGCAATCAATAGAATAATTATGCTTCAAATTTGTTTATATATACAGAGATAGGCCTTTGTTCCAGTTCTAACATATTTTCATCTAAGGGCTCTACTTTGCGATATTTAGGATTAAGAATGAACAAGATGTTAATCGGGATATAGACATATGGGTAAACAAAAATACATGTTGTTGATTCTAATCCTATTTTAATTCATAAAGTTCAGTTAAAATATGAGGATTATTTCCTTATTTTTTCCACTCTTTCAACAAAATACTATTCTTGTCAATTTACTCACTGCGTTCTAATCTGAACAAGATTCTGGCAACCATCACTCAAGGAAATCATATTTTTACTACGTAAAAAGACAAAATTAACACATACCTCAAGGAGCTCAACTTTTTTTTTTTCTTTTTGAAATTAAAATGACTTTTTTCATTTTAAACTACAAAACCATGCCTCAGGCAATTCCCCACAGCTATGCTCTATTTTGAAAATAAAGTGAGTAGAATGCTGCCTTACTTAAATCTGATGGTTATTGTGAAGATACATAATAATAAAAGACTGAATAAATGTGACTTATATTTTGCAGTTAAGAACAGAGGACTGGGGAGTTTTCATGACTATTTAGGATTATTCTCTAGTTTATGACATAGCCAGCCTCATAATTTAGGTTTTCAGGTTCCTAGCTGAAAAGGTTTCTAGCTGTATGTTTTTCCAGATGTGCCACAAAGAGGGATATCTCAAAAGAGCAGAAAGTAGGAGTTGTAGAAATACTGGAGAATATGGTAAGAAAAATTCCAGGTTATCTGTGTCTTTCTGAAGGAAGACAGACATTCACTACTCAGGGATTCCCCTGGAAATGACATGGAAGATGCTGAGGAGTTCAGCATGATGGAATGAAGCATTTGTAATGCTGAGAAGAGAAAAAAAGACTGAGGTGGGAAATTTTTAAGCTTGTTTTCAAATGCAGTTTTGTTATGTGAATAAACCGTACCTTGTTTATATTTAGTTTAAAACAGTAGTTCTTTTAAGAAAATAAGAACTATATAAAATTGCATTTTAAAACTCTGATAAATCAATCATCAAAACTGTTTTCCTTTATCAAATAAAGGTCAATACTTGGAACTACTACTATTGCTATTTTTGAGCCATCTCCCTATTCAAATCTACACTATGGTTAGGTGTCTGTAAATATGGCTGTTATGTGGTGTCACATGATAAAGTACTTCCCATAGGTTTAAAAAAATGACAATAACTCAATGAACATTTTCTCTTAGTAACTTCAACTTCTTTCAATAAAGTAGATCAAACCAATTACTTGGTGAAAATAACCTATAAAAATATTGTCTGCTTTTTTTGGTTTTATTTTTTAAAGTACCTTAATTTTAATATTTAAAGAAATAGTACTAAATCTATGACAATCTGTTAATATAAGTTGCCTTCCCCCTCTTTTCCTCAATTAAAACTTTACTTCTACCTGGGTGTTTTTTTGTTGTTTTTAAATTTTATTTATTTATTCATGATAGTCACACAGAGAGAGACAGAGAGGCAGAGACACAGGCAGAGGGAGAAGCAGGCTCCATGCAGGGAGCCCAATGTGGGACTCGATCACGGGTCTCCAGGATCGCACCCTGGGCCAAAGGCAGGCACCAAACCGCTGCGCCACCCAGGGATCCCTACCTGGGTGTTTTATGTAAGGGATGAATTACTGAATTCTACTCCTGAACCTACTATTACACTGTATGTTAACTAATTGGAATTTAAAGTAGTACTTGAAAGAAAAACAACAAAAAAATAAAATTTTGCTTCTAATGAGCATATTGTATTGTATAATTATTTACCTATAAGCAACGATACATATTTTATAAAAAGGAGCACCAAGAAGCACTAGAAAGAAAAGATGAGGCGGTGCTGTTCTCAATACCATGATAAAGCTGAATTCTGGATCTAATTTGAACTTTTACCCATGGGTGTTGGGTAAAGAATAGGTATTTGATTAATACTTTTCTTGACTTGGTGTTTATAGCAACAGAATACATTCTATCCACTGTCTCATCTTTTCTTTGAAAACAAGAAAGTTACAGTTCACATCAGCTTCAAGAGTTACAGATTGAAGTAAAAACTCAGGTCAGATCCCAATGGCCCATTGTTTAATTTTCTTTCCAATTCTAATTAGCAAAGTATGTTTACAGTCCTAACTTACCTAGGAGCTAGAGGTACACAACATCAGTAATTGTAAGCATTCAACTATATGTTGATGAAAGCATATAGTTATTAACTTTTAAAAAGTACACTTTGTTTTAAACTACAAAACCATGCCTCAGGCAATTCCCCACAGCTAGGCTCTAGTTTATTAAATATCATTCTTACCTAAGCCTGATAAAAGATAATTACTATGTGGTATTATGTGGCTAAGTAAGGATGGACTGAAGAAACCTAATCCATCATGAAAACATATTCCTTGTATTCTACCAAATATCCATAGTGGATTTATGATATATGATATGTGCTATAATTGCATATATATGTATAAAATATACACAAATACATAAGTATTTATATAAAATATACACATAAATATATATATACATTTATATTATTATATACTACATATCATCTCATGGAAATATGAGTCATAAGGCTGGCAAAAGTTTTGGTTGCTCAGGACAAACTTTGGAATGAGATATACTATGGTTTGTTTTATTTGGAAAAAATTTTTAAGGTAGGATATAGTAGAACTGATGAAGTCAGCACTAGGTGATATTTTGAGTTATTTCAAAAATGTACTTAAAGGTTCCCTAAAGTAAATTAAAAAAAAAATTGAAGTGTATATGTCCTTTGATTTAGAAATCAACTTCAGAGAATTTAAGGGTAGTACAGATAAATAGACCAGTAGTCAAAATAAAACAAAGAATTTCAAGGAGAGGTACTTGGGTGTCTCAGTTGGTTAAACATCTGCCTTTGGTTCAGTCATGATCCCAGGGTGCTGAGATCAAGCCCCACATTGGGCTCCCTGCTCAGCACGGAGCCTGCTTCTCCCTCTCCCACTGACTGCTGCTCTCCCTGCTGTGCTCACTTGCTCTCTCTCTCTGTCAATAAATAAGTAAAATCTTTTTTTAAAAAACAAAAAATTTTAAACATAGAGTGAGTGAACTAGCTAGATATTTAAAACAAAAATTCAAGGATATTACTGCTGACTCTTAAAATGTTCATAGAACATTCTAATTGTGATTTCTAATAATGAAGATATACATCTAGAGCCATAATAATATCCCTTAAATAGTATTTTTTAACAGGTGACCTATGTAAGGGTAAATGTTATGTTATTTTTTAAGAAGAAAATCAAGATATTTTTGAAAATTCACCTTAGACTTCAAGTGAAGTTTAATCTTGCACTACTGCACAAAATCATGTGTAATATACATTTTTTGTTTTAGTGAAACTTTATACCTTTTAATTTTTTGCAATGAGATATAAAATAAAAAGTTTTTTTCCCTTTTATTCCTTCCAAATTAAAAATTCTTACACCTCTCTTTAAAAGATTCTTTTTTTTTTTTTTTTTAAAGATTTTATTTATTTATTCATGATAGTCACAGAGGAGAGAGAGAGAGAGGCAGAGTCACAGGCAGAGGGAGAAGCAGGCTCCATGCACCGGGAGCCCGACGTGGGATTCGATCCCGGGTCTCCAGGATCGCGCCCTGGGCCAAAGGCAGGTGCCAAACCACTGCGCCACCCAGGGATCCCTAAAACAGATTCTTAATTCATTACATACTTTTCAAATAACAGTGTAAGGATTTTGTATGACACTCATATTTTTATGCAGCTATTTATAAATAAGTCATCTGTTTGTTCTCAAAAACAATTTCATAATATGGATACAAGATGAAATTTAGAAAGTTCCCACACATGGGAACATTACTTGATTAGTAACAAATAATCAGCATACTGTTTCACCTCCTTCTTTAGTTTTTTTGGATTTCAGGCAATAGACTTGACTACTGGCTATTTTATCAACCCATTCTGGATGTTTTTACTGTAGTTCTCGTCTTTGTCCTCTGTCTTAAGGATATTTTTATCCTTTTCTGCCAAGTAAATTCCTACTTAAATTTCCAATTCATCAATAAATATTCTCTCTTTAATGAAACCTTTCTAGACATACTCTCTCTTCCCTTTGCTACCAAAAAGAAAAGAAAATTTGAAAAAACACAAAATTATTTCCCAACTTCATCCTCTATGCTAATATAGTAGTATGTAATGTTTATTTCATTGACTTATAAGTATTCATTTTTGTATTTATGAGAAAATTATTAACACAAAAATAAACTTTAAATAATAGTGTAGTCTTTTAATTACAATATTAAATGTTAAAATATATTACTGATTAACAAACTAAGACTAGTTTTGGCCTTTCTAAGTCCTTCCAAATTCATGTTGTGTACACTATGGTTTCTCTTGTACTTATATGAAACACGATCTTGTCCTGTTTATCTGTTTAATAAGCCTTTTTAAAGTGTATTTTAAAAGTCTGCAGTTAAAAAGTATAAAAACTCATCTTTCTCAAGTTGGAAATTCATTATCAATATAAAATATCTGTATTATAAAACAACTACTAGAAAAAACTTTTTGGAGGTAAATAATTTCTATATTTTGAAATAGGAATCTATACAGAACTAAAAGAAAAACACATGTAATAGAAACTATGGAATATGGCCCTCTAAGAGCTAGCTAATTCATTTTATAAGTTCTGATTTAATTGCCCTCCCCCCCTTTTTTTTTTGAGGATTCTCCAAATATCTTCATCTTTCTTAAAGTAAAGGAATCTAGCTAGGTGCTATGCTTTAACAGAGGTCTGATAAATTTGGGAAAAGATTATTTCCAGGCTTTTGATATGAAAGTTCAGTTAATATTTTGGATTCATGTTAGCTTTAAAAATAACAGCATTATTTCTGACTTTACTTAACTAAAGATTAAGGAATCACCTTTTGTGATACACAAATACTCACCTGAATATTTTCTATAATTGTTTAATTGTTTCAGTTTGTTTTGGTCACTATTTGACAAGTTATTTGCATTGTATAGTCTCTGAAATCTTGGTATCATCCAAAGTGCTGTTATTAAATCCACTCATTTTGGTATTGCTGGAATCTTAAAGAGTATATGCCAATTCTATAATAAATATCACTGATAAAGGTAATAAGGAAACTATGAATAAGTATGGGACATATCTCAATAAGATATAAGATACACTCTTATAATACATAACTTCATAAATTCTCAGAAGTTGACATTACATGACTCTTGAAGTTGGATTTACTAAATTAACATAAAAGCAAAAAGCAACTTCCTTCCTATAAAACATATTTGTCTTCGGTTAGTAGTAGAAAAATATCATAATTCTCTATAGATTTGGAAGAAAGACTAAACTTAATGGTCTCTTTATCGGTTTTAGTGATGGGTTATTATCATATTTTATTGGGTCACCATCATAAATGTAACTGAGTATTGTTACTTTTGACATAAGCACTTTCTTTGTAAAAAGGCAAGTAAAGACATTTGCTTACCTTGTATTACGTGTGAGTTGTCTTTCAAGAAGAAGTTATACAGGTATTTGGGGATAAAGGCAGACATACAAGCATAAGCCAAAGCTAAGAAAGAATAAGGCAAAGATACATAGCAAATTAGCCAATGGGGTAAATGACTAGAAGCCACTCAGCACACAATCCTTGAATCTACTATTAAACAAGAGTCATGTTAACAATTGATGGAAACACAAAATTAAGTGGGGAGGGGAACCCTCTGTCTTTATTTTTTTTATTTTTATTTTTTATTTTTTTTAAAAGATTTTATTTATTTATTCATGATAGTCACAGAGAGAGAGAGAGAGGCAGAGACACAGGTAGAGGAAGAAGCAGGCTCCATGCAGGGAGCCCGACGTGGGATTCGATCCCGAGTCTCCAGAATCGCGCCCTGGGCCAAAGGCAGGCGCCAAACCACTGCGCCACCCAGGGATCCCAACCCTCTGTCTTTAAAACGGAAATATTTTGGGCAACAAAAAATAACCACCCTAGTAATTTTTCAGTTTCAAATGAGAGTGGCAATCATTATCCCACAACAATAAAAACTTTTATTACCAGAAAAAAAAATCTCTAAATTTCATCATCATTAATGAGCCATACAGACCTCAAGATCCTTAATTTTTGTTGATACAAACAAAAGAGTCTGAGAACTTTGGATTTAGGAACTCTAGTCATAAACTGTTCTTTGAAACACAGATCTCATTTTTTGATCAATGTGTGATAATAGACTATGCTTGACTAAACACAGCAAAATCTCTGTTCTAGATTAATGAGTATTGACGTCAGAGAACAGTGCATTTTAAAAAATCACTCAAATAGTGAAATTATAGCTCTCTGGAATTATGCTATCTCTACTAAATTCCTGAAATCTTTGTAAATTCTGACATGAAATAGAATTTGAAAAAGATGGGAGATTTCAAGATTGAAATTTCTGGAGATTCATGATATATAGGGTAGCAGCCTCTCTATGTGATATCATTAGTGATTAGAATCAATTAAATTTAACAAATAGTTTTTGAAAAACCTTCTATAAAAGAGGCATTATAAAAAGGGGGCAGAAAATAAAAAAACTTGCCATTAAAAAAAAGCTACTAAACAAAGAAAGGGTTACTATATTAGTATATAAATAACTAAAAAACATGCACAAGATACATTTCCAGAAATACAAGGTGCTATATGCATTCAAGAGGGAGAACAAGAAAAGTCTTCATTAAGGAATAACTGAAATGATCAGCTTTGGAGATACAAGACCACTATTTATTTCTTTATAAACTATTCAGAAAGTATACATAGACTAAAGCTAATCTCTAAAAAAGTCAAAATTTTCTCCAAAGTTTCATTAAATGGTCATCTCAGAAGATGAATTCATATTTAGATTCTCCCTAAATTTCTAGTCATTGCCTGGTCACAACTGAAACTCTAGTGATAGATTAATCTTACATCCTCTAAAATGAGTCTAACAGATTATTTCACAGAAATTTACAGTATCTACTATGAAGAGTCAAGAACCTTACAACAAAAACAAAAACCTTTCCTGTCTGAATAAAATATTTTAGAAAAATATGTACAATGATTATTTAAATGATAAACAGGCTTACCTTCATTATTGAAATTTAAATATAGGAATGGAGCACAAAGTGAATCAAGACCTGATTACAAGGGGTTGGGGAGAAATAATTCAATAAATATAAATCAATATAAGTGTATATACATACCTTATTCAGTTCCCCACATTACTTTTATATAGATTAAGCATTATAAGTATTACCCATCCAGAAATATATTACATCATTGGGTAGTGTGAAGCATAATTGATAATGACTGGTACATAGTAAATGCCCAATACAAATCAGCTATTGTTATTATCAATATTATTATGAGTTAAAGAGAGAAATATAGTAATCAAAAAATGTAAAATTGATAGAAGACTTAGAATATGGTCTCATCTCTGATCCTGTGTGATTTTGGCATCATTTTAACATCTCTAAGCATATATCCTTATCCTGGAGATGGAAATTTGTCTTACAAGTTTCTCTGAGATGATGAAAAGCAATCTTTTAGAAATTGTGAAGTAAAATACAAATATATTACATATTTCTTTTATTTAAAAATTTTTAATAATATCTATTTCCTAGAGTTTTTTTTTTAAGATTTTATTTATTTACTCATGAGAGACACAGAGAGAGAGGCAGAGACACAGGCAGAGGGAGAAGCAGGCTCCATGCAGGGAGCCCGATGCAGGACTCGATCCCGGGTCTCCAGGATCACACCCTGAGCTGAAGGTGGAGCTAAACCGCTGGCGCTGCCCTAGACATATTTCTTTTATTGATAACAATGCTATTCATATGTTGTCATGTTAAAGGAAGGCACATAAATCTATCTGATAATTGTTAGGAAGAAATGGAATTCTACAATGGACAAGGCTAGGAAGAATAATAGCTTCAATTTAAGTTTGGCCAGATAGATATTTAGATTTAAAAATAAAAACTACTGTTCATAACAACAAATTAAAAAATAGAACTGGGAAGAATGGGCATCTTATTCTTGAAAATGAGAAGGGCTAAAAATCAAGGATATGGAACATCAAAATTATTTTTAAAAAAGAAGAGATAACAAATAAAATGAGCATTTAGGGTGGTATCCTATTTTCTAATTCCTAATAACCATGATAACCAAGTTGTAAATCATTCAATGACAAGATTATCAATTAGCCCCAAATTATTTATGGTACAATATTATTCTATAATGTACATAAGCAATAAAAAAGTATCCCCAAAGATTACAACAGCACAGAATATTCTTCCTACTTTCCTAATCAACATTATGGCAAATTGTTTAATTAAATATCATACATTCAAATGATATCCACCAGGCATTTAGACAAAATTTTAAAAAAAGCTCTTTCAAAAAATGGGTAACTTCAGTATCAACTGTCTTGAAAGCCAAGGATATTTTGATGTTTTGTTTCAATTTTTCAAATTGTTAGTCATGCAACATGCTCCAAATACTTCAAAAAGAGTCTTAATAATTGGGGGTGGGGGGGAAGTTACCTTGCCAATATACAAGATCAGGATGAGACACGACCCAAGCTTTTAATACACGCCTAAATTTTGCATGACCTTCTGGTGATGATAATAGTTCATCATACTGATGACACCGAGGAATGTCCACTTCAATCTGTAAAACAGTGAAACAATCAGGTAGAACTGGAATACAGTCGTGATCTCCAATAGATGTCAAGATAAGGAAAAGGAAAGACTGTGTCTTGAATTTCAGAATAGAGCACTTACATAATCTTGGTGTCTGAGGATTTTAAATTTTATGTTAGTCCTCTGGAAGCACCAAAAAAGTTGTATGTATACTTAAACAAAAAAAAAAAGACCATTTCTAATGAAAAGGTATATATTAATATAGTTTTCAAAAAACCTTCCTTTACAATCTGGTCTAAATAAAGGGAAAATTCTTCAGATAAAAAAGTACATTAGGAAAAGTTACCTGCTCTTAACTCTTTTAAGAAATAGTTCTGAGTCACTAACTTGTGAAGAAAATAAGAGCTATGCTTACTCTAATACTATATACATATGATGGCTGCTGAGTATTCGTAATAAAATTTCTCCTGTTTTCCTAAAATTTAAAGATTTGGCAGAACTATCTTAGGATGTTGAAGAAAATCTAAATCATACTTGTCTATCTGTAGGAATTGGAGTATCTTTATCAATTGCATCATACTTGGCATGAATAGCCCCCTGCAAAAAATAAGAGAAGATATATTATTATATCTAAATTGTCTAAATTATTGACTTAGACAAAATATAGCTCTTAGAAACATCTATCTTTGAAAATACAATCAATTAAAGATAGGCACATTCAAACCGAAAGCATCCTCTTGGGAAAATTCTTCATATCTTTGACAATCTGTGATGAAAGTCTGTGACATTTTGCCATTTTACTAAGGTGTCATTTGAATTATACACACAGGAAGACAAATATGTTAAAAGAATCACTTAGCTAACAGAGTATGCTTAGCTAATCTCCCAGCCCCCACAACACAGCACAGCCTTATTGTGCTCTATTCATTGTTATCCCATACATAGTACATTTCATGAATAAATTTAAAAAAATAGGGGAAATTTTCCTGTTAAAGTTGGAAATAAAAACAAAAACAAAATTAAATAAAATTGTTTAAGGGAGTTCAGCACCTGGAGGAAGAGGTTTGGGATAAATTAAAGAATGAAATACCATGTGGAATCCCTAAGGGAATCATTAAGCAATTAAAAAGATAATTTACATTTTCCATTTATACCACTACGGAAGGAACAAGTGAATAAACCATCTCAAATTTTGGTCATGTTGTATAGAATCAGGCATAGAACAATTCTTGATTCTCTGGTTTACTGTAATGGTAGAGAGAAAGCTAGGAATTTGGAGTTTAATCTCTGATATTACACGCTATTAGCAACATCTCTGACACATCTACTTTATGAGACATTTAGACAACTTGATCTTGGAAGTCCTCTTGAATTTCAGCACTTATATGGTTCTACAATTCTAATCATTACCATATGGTAGGTATAATAGGCATTCTTATCAAGCAACCAACCAAACTCAAAGATACAGACTTTCACCAACAAAATCAGTAATAAAGCAAGGACTTCTTTCAATAGAGAATTAAAAGGATTAAAAATTCTTGGGAGAATTCACACACAAAAAGATAGGTGATATATATCCATAAGCTATCTGTAAGAGAATACAGGAAGGCAGGATGACGAACTGACAGGAAATGAATAAAAATTGGCAATGATTTGCCCCATTATTGTGATTGCTGTCACCAAAGTGTATTAATACTGCAAGTAACTCTGATAATATGAAACCTCTCCTCTTCTCACTGCCACAGATATGGTAGTACAGAAGACAAAGGAGTTATTTCTCTTGACAGCATGGTTCTGGTAAGATACATATGCCAAAAGGCACTAAATTACATTAACAATTTTTGAATAGATTCAAATTAGAGTGGAGAATTTCTTCTTATAAACAGGCAGTCCTGTTTCTAAATGAACATACTATATAAGCAGTACTATATACTTATAACTGATATATATTAAAATATTCTAATTTGGGGGGTGGGGCAAGATGGCAGAGGAGTAGGATCCCCAAGTCACCTGGCCCCACCAACTTACCTAGATAACTTTCAAATCATTCTGAAAACCTACAAATTCAACCTGAGTTTAAAAGAGAACAACTGGAACACTACAGGGAGAAGAGTTTGTGCTTCTAACAAGATAGGAAGGTGCTTAAAGAAAATAAAGAATCAAGTGGAGGAGGGACCCCCCACAAGGAGCTGGGCTACGGCCTGGTGGTAAAAGCCTTCAGGACAGGAAAGCCCAGCCTGGGAGAAGTGGGAACTTTAAAAATCTGCAGTGGATTTTTCCTGGACAGAGGGGCACTTAGCAGGGAAATCAGGCAGAACCGCAGGAGGGGCAGTGGGGCCTTCAGGTTCCCAGGGTCACTAACAGAGGAAGTGCTCCCCTGAAGAGAACGCCCCATACCTCGGGGGGCTGAGCTGGGTAAAGGACTGGAGCAAGCGCCCGGTGGGGCTTCGGAAGCAGCTCAGGTGGAGGCTCAGGGCAGAGGGGGCTGCATGGCCCAGGAGCACGATGCCAGCAGCGCAGGCCCTGGATTCCAGGGCACTGGGGGACACAGCCCAGGATCCTGTGCTCCCCCCGGGAGGGCAAAGGACAGCGAGGACACTCCTGCTGCCAGGTGCCCCCGAGGTGTGCAGATCAGCGACTCCACCCCCAGAGCACCCAGGCCTGAGTAGACTAGGAGACTGTGGTAGTTACTAGGGGAGCTGACTCCAGGGCTGGAGAGCTGGCTGCTGCCAGTGGTGTTTTTCCTTCTGGTGTCACCCTGTGCATGGGACAGAGTGGGGCCAACAGGGAACAGGGGCCTCACGGGGTAAACAGCTCCCACTGAGCTGTGCACCTGGCAGGGGGCGAGGTAGCTCCCCCAGGTACACACACCTGAGAATCAGCACAACAGCTCCTCCCCCAGAAGACCAGCTAGAAGGACAGGGGAAGCACAAGTTCTTGATGGAGCAGTGCTGGAAGGCTCCAGGGGAAGTCGAGGGATTTACAGTATATAGAACTAGAGGATACCCCTCCTTTTATTCTTTCCTCCTTTTTCCAGTACAACACATTTTTAGCCACTCTGCACTGAGCAAAATGACTAGAAGGAAAACCTCACCACAAAAGAAAGAATCAGAAACCGTACTCTCTGTTACAGAGTTATAGAATTTGGATAACATTTCGAGGTCAGAGAGCCAATTCAGAAGCACAATTATAAAGGTACTGGTGGCTCTGGAAAAAAGCATAAAGGATTCAAGAGACTTCATGACTGCAGACTTTACATATAATCAGGCCGAAATTAAAAATAGATTAAACGAGATGCAATCCAAACTGGAGGTCCTAACAACGAGGGTTAATGAGGTAGAAGAACGAGTGAGTGACATAGAAGACAAGTTGATGGCAAGTAAGGAAATGCAGGAAAAAAGAGAAAAACAATTAAAAGACCATGAGGAAAGGTTAAGGGAAATACACGACAGCCTCAGAAGCAAAAATCTATGTTTAATTGGGGTTCCAGAGGGTGCTGAGAGGGACAGAGGAACAGAAAGCATATTTGAACAAATCATAGCTGAGAAGTTCCCTATTTGGGGAGGGAAACAGGCATTCAGATGCAGGAGATAGAGAGGTCCCCCCCTAAAATCAATAAAAACCATTCAACACCTTGACATTTAATAGTGAAACTTGCAAATTCCAAAGGTAAAGTCCTTAAAGCAGCTAGAACAAGAGATCCCTAACTTAAATGGGGAGAAATATTAGATTAACAGCAGACCTCTCCACAGAGACCTGGCAGGCCAGAAAGGGCTGGCAGGATATATTCAGGGTCTTAAATGAGAAGAACACGCAGCCAAGAATACTTTATCCAGCAAGGCTCTCATTCAGAATACAAGGAGAGATAAAGAGCTTCCAGGATAGGCAGAAACTGAAAGAATATGTGACCTCCAAACCAGCTATGCAAGAAATACTAAAGGGGAAAAAAAAAAAAAAAAAAAAAAAGAAATACTAAAGGGGGACCCTGTAAAAGAAAGAGGAAGTCCACAGAAACAATCCACAAAAACCGGGACTGAATAGGTATTACCATGACACTAAATTCATATCTTTCAATAGTAACTCTGAACATGAATAGGCTAAATGATCCCATCAAAAGACACAGGGTATCAGACTGGATAAAAAAGCAAGACCCATCTATTTGCTGTCTACAACAGACTATTTTAGACCTAAGGACACCTCCAGCCTGAAAACGAAAGGTGGAAGAACGACTTACCATTCAAATGGTCCTCAAAAGAAAGCAGGGGTAGGGAGGAGGGGCAAGATGGCGGAAGAGTAGGGTCCCCAAGTCACCTGTCCCCACCAAATTACCTAGATAACCTTCAAATCATCCGGAAAATCTACGAATTCGGCCTGAGATTTAAAGAGAGACCAGCTGGAACGCTACAGTGAGAAGAGTTCACGCTTCTATCAAGGTAGGAAGACGGGGAAAAAAGAAATGAAGAAACAAAAGGCCTCCAAGGGGGAGGGGCCCCGCGAGGAGCCGGGCTGAGGCCGGGGCGAGTGTCCCCAGGACAGGAGAGCCCCGCCCCGGAGGAGCAGGAGCTGCACCGACCTTCCCGGGCGGAAAGGGACTCGCAGGGAGTTGGAGCAGGACCCAGGAGGGCGGGGATGCCCTCGGGCTCCCGGGGACACTAACAGACACCTGCATGCCCAGGAGAGTGCACTGAGCTCCCTAAGGCCTCCAGCGCGCACGCATTGACCCAGGAGCAGCTCGGAGGGGCTCGGGCGAGGGGGCTGCGCGGCCCGGGAGCAGCTCGGCGGCGGCTTTGGCAGAGGAAGAGGCTCTGTGCGAAGGGGGCTGCGCGGCTCCGGGAGCAGCTCGGAGGGGCTCAGGCGGCGGCTTTGCGGAGAGGCTGCTGCGCGGCTGGGAGCGCGAATCCGCCAGCGCAGGCCCAGGAGCACTGAGGAACCAACCAGGAGTTGGTTCTTTCAAAGAATTAATAAGATAGATAAACCATTAGCCAGCCTTATTAAAAAGAAGAGAGAGAAGACTCAAATTAATAAAATCATGAATGAGAAAGGAGAGATCACTACCAACACCAAGGAAATACAAACGATTTTAAAAACATATTATGAGCAGCTATACGCCAATAAATTAGGCAATTTAGAAGAAATGGACGCATTCCTGGAAAGCCACAAACTGCCAAAACTGGAACAGGAAGAAATAGAAAACCTGAACAGAGCAATAAACAGGGAGGAAATTGAAGCAGTCATCAAAAACCTCCCAAGACACAAGAGTCCAGGGCCAGATGGCTTCCCTGGGGAATTCTATCAAACGTTTAAAGAAGAAATCATACCTATTCTACTAAAGCTGTTTGGAAAGATAGAAAGAGATGGAGTACTTCCAAATTCGTTCTATGAGGCCAGCATCACCTTAATTCCAAAACCAGACAAAGACCCCACCAAAAAAGGAGAATTACAGACCAATATCCCTGATGAACATGGATGCAAAAATTCTCAACAAGATACTAGCCAATAGGATCCAACAGGACATTAAGAAAATTATTCACCATGACCAAGTAGGATTTATCCCTGGGTCACAAGGCTGGTTCCACACTCGTAAAACAATCAATGTGATTCATCATATCAGCAAGACAAAAAACAAGAACTATATGATCCTCTCAATAGATGCAGAGAAAGCATTTGACAAAATACAGCAGCCATTCCTGATTAAAACTCTTCAGAGTGCAGAGGTAGAGGGAACATTCCTCGGCATCTTAAAAGCCATCTACGAAAAGCCCACAGCAAATATCATTCTCAATGGGGAAACTCTGGGAGCCTTTCCCCTAAGATCAGGAACAAGACAGGGATGTCCACTCTCACCATTGCTATTCAATACAGTAGTAGAAGTCCTAGCCTAGGAATCAGATAACAAAAAGAAATAAAAGGCATTCAAATTGGCAAAGAAGAAGTCAAACTCTCCCTCTTCGCTGATGACATGATACTGCGTATAGAAAACCCAAAAGACTCCACCCCAAGATTGCTAGAATTCATACAGCAATTCAGCAGTGTGGCAGGATACAAAATCAATGCCCAGACATCAGTGGCATTTCTATACACTAACAATGAGACTGAAGAAAGAGAAATTAAGGAGTCAATCCCATTTACAATTGCACCCAAAAGCATAAGATACCTAGGAATAAACCTAAGCAAAGAGGTAAAGGACTTATACCCTAAAAACTATAGAACACTTCTGAAAGAAATTGAGGAAGACACAAAGAGATGAAAAATATTCCATGCTCATGGATTGGCAGAATTAATATTGTGAAAATGTCAATGTTACCCCGGCCAATTTACACATTTAATGCAATCCCTATCAAAATACCATGGACTTTCTTCAGACAGTTAGAACAAATTATTTTAAGATTTGTGTGGAATCAGAAAAGACCCCGAATAGCCAGGGGAATTTTAAAAAAGCAAACCATATCTGGGGGCATCATAATGCCAGATTTCAGGGTGTACTACAAAGCCTTGGTTTTCAAGACAGTATGGTACTGGCACAAAAACAGACACAGAGATCAATGGAACAGAATAGAGAACCCAGAAGTGGACCCTGAACTTTATGGTCAACTAATATTCGATAAAGGAGGAAAGACTATCCATTGGAAGAAAGACAGTCTCTTCAATAAATAGCCAGGGGAATACCGAAAAAGAAAACCAGAGCCGGGGCATTATAATGCCGGATTTCAAGTTGTACTACAAAGCTGTGATCATCAATCTTCTTCAGAGAGTTGGAACAAACAATCTTAAGATTTGTATGGAATCAGAAAAGACCCCAAATAGCCAGGGGAATACCGAAAAAGAAAACCAGAGCCGGGGGCATTATAATGCCGGATTTCAAGTGTACTACAAAGCTGTGATCATCAATACAGTGTGGTACTAGCACAAAAATAGACACATAGATCAATGGAACAGAATAGAGAATCCAGAAATGGGCCCTCAGCTCTATGGTCAACTAATATTCGAGAAAGCAGGAAAGAATATCCACTGGAAAAAGGACAGTCTCTTCAATAAATGGTGCTGGGAAAATTGGACATCCACATGCAGAAGAATAAAACTAGACCATTCTCTTACACCATATATAAAGATGAACTCAAAATGGTTGAAAGATCCAAATGTGAGACAAGAATCCATCAAAATCCTAGAGGAGAACACAGGCAACACCCTTTTTGAACATGGCCACAGCAACTTTTTGCAAGATACATCTATGAAGGCAATGAAAACAAAAGCAAAAATGAAGTATTGGGACTTAATCAAGATAAAAAGCTTCTGCACAGTAAAAGAAACAGTCAACAAAACTAAAAGACAACCTACATAATGGAGAAGATATTTGCAAATGACATATCAGATAAAGGGCTAGTATCCAAGATCCATAAAGAACTTTTTAAACTCAACAGCAAAAAACCAAACAATCCAATCATGAAATGGGCAAAAGACATGAACAGAAATTTCACAGAGGAAAACATAGAAATGGCCAACAAGCACAGGAGAAAATCCTCCGCATCACTTGCCATCAGGGAGATACAAATCAAAATCACAATGAGATACCACCTCACACCAGTGAGAATGGCGAAAATTAACAAGACAGGAATTCACAAGTGTTGGAGAGGATGTGGAGAAAGGGGAACCCTCTTACACTGTTGGTGGGAATGTGAACTGGTGCAGCCACTCTGGAAAACTGTCTGGCGGTTCCTCAAAGAGTTAAAAATAGAACTGCCCTATGACCTAGCAATTGCACTGCTGTGGATTTACCCCAAAGATACAGCTGCAGTGAAAAACCGAGACACCTGCACCCCAATGTTTATAGCAGCAATGTCCACAACAGTGAAACTGTGGAAGGAGCCTCAGTGTCCATCGAAAGATGAATGGATAAAGAAGATGTGGTCTATGTATACAATGGAATATTACTCAGCCATTAGAAATGACAAATACCCACCATTTGCTTCAGTGTGGATGGAACTGCAGGCTATCATGCTGAGTGACGTAAGTCAGTTGGAGAAGAACAAAGATTATATGGTCTCATTCATTTGGGGAATATAAAAAATAGTCAAAGGGAATAAAAGGGAAGGGAGAAGAAATGGGTAGGAAATATCAGTGAGGGTGACAGAACATGAGAGACTCCTAGCTCTGGGAAACAAACATGGGGTGGAGGAAAGGGAGGTGGGCAGGGGGCTGGGGTGACTGGGTGATGGGCACTGAGGGGGAACTTGATGGGATGAGCACTGTGTGTTATGCTATGTGTTGGCAAATCGAACTCCAATAAAAAAATATAGAAAAAATAAAATATTTTAATTTTAAAATGAATAATCAAGATAATTTCTGAATCCCATTAAATGAAATGTTAAATAGCATAAATCTAATAAGACCTCAACTATATTTTTCTATTCTATGTAGTCTATTCTTCTCCTCCATTCCTTTCACTAAAATTTGCCAAATAATCTTAATACTCAAATTTTACTATATAATTTTCTAACAACTTGGAAAATATATTCAGAAAGTACTTTCCTTCCTTCTTAACACTATTGATCAGCTTCTAACTTCTTTTCTTTCTTACCTCAACTCCCAGAAGGGCAGCCCAGGTTAAACCTCTCATTAGAGGAGGAATGTCAATCCTCGCTTCTTTCCAGATTTGATTTTTTTTATATGGATAAGCCTATAGGTAAAAAAGATATGAAAAATATCTCAAGTTACCAAGTACCATCTTTTTAATCTAAATAGTTCTGAATATACCAGTGATAAGGTGAAGGTGACCTGCAATAAATTTCCAAGTACCTGAAATTATTTTACCTAGCTTATTAATACATGCAAGTTAGTAGTGGAATAGTTTCCTATCCTCTGCAAATTGTATATAATATTATCAAAGAAAGAGGCTGAAACTACTGTTTTTAACCATTCCTCTCTATTTTGTGCTCTGGAAGAACTGTGATTAAATCTTACAGAGAATAGTATTATAAGCTTTATATGGATTAAATAACATAAGTAACAAATTTTACAAATAACTTTGTTAAATACCTAGTGATACAGAAAGTATTCAATAAATATTAAGTTATTATTATGGTTACTTGTATATGCTTGCATATAAATTTGTCTTTTTAAAAATTTGTACTTTAGGAGGGATTTCTAGAAGAGAATTAATAGAACATAGGATAAGGATGTTGTTCAGGCTCTTAACAAAATTTCAAATTCTATAAACATTCTATAGAATGTTTTAACCAATTAACACTTACTCCAGAACAATGAGAGTTCTAATTTCAATATACATCGATTCACTTTGCAAATTCAATATGGAAAATTTGTATTATGGTTTTTTATCCATTTCTCTGTTTCAATGAAAGTCCTTTTACCTAATGATTTGTAAGTGTTCTTTAAAAAGCAAGGATATTAATATTTTGTCTAATGCGGTTTTGCATAGATTCCTTCATTTTGTTTTTGCTTTTATTTACTGTGAACATGTATTATTTTTATTAGTCAGATAAAATAAGTCATAAGAGTTAGTGTTCCCATGACATCTAGATTCCCTAAGAATTACCAATGAAATAAAAAATAAAGATTGTATATGGATTCTTTGTACTTTAGAATCCCTACCTTTAGCAGTCTGTCAAAGAGAATGATTCTGTTTAGTTGGTACTCTGTGTCCCTCTCTCGGATGATTAAAGGGAGAGTGGCAGCTGCAGACAATTCATTATTGCTGTTTGAATGAGGTAAATTAGACTGGCTATAGGAGAGAAATAAAAGCAGAAAAATTGACAAAACATCTAAAATTAAGAAAACCCAGAACACCACATTTTTGTATTCTATTTAGGAAACAATTTTCAAAGAAAATGTGTAAGCTTCTTATCAATTTAATATAAATGTAAAAGAAAAGTAATGGTAAAAAGTATACATATATATATACACATATATCTATATATACTCACTCATCTTCAAGTAATGGGTAAAATGCTTCTCCACCAACATCTTTTAATCTCTGAATTGAAAGAAAAAATATTTATGATATTTAAGATCTGAGACAGAGACACTAAACTTTATTTAAAAAGAAAAATGATGAAAAATTATATATTCATAAAGATAACAAGAAAACTATAAAATAGAATTTAAAATTCATTCCTATCATAAACATGCAAATATACCATGCCTCCAGGGAATGAGTTTAGCTGTAAAGAATATTGTTTTTTTAATTTTTTTTACCTTCAGGCATTTCTCATAAATGTTAGACACCTATTATGATAGTTTTCCAAACACAATGCAGAATTACTAAAATTAGTATAAAACTGAATAAATGGATAATCCTTAAATTACATGATTATATGGAAAGGTACTTTTTAATACACATATCTTAATTAAAAACTTGAGTCCAATTTATTTTTGCCTTGACATTAACACAAACTAAGACAAAAGTAAGGTGCTAATAAAAGGATTCAAAAGAATTTCTCACATCATACTTTGAACATGCATGACTCAAATAGCTGGTAAATCAACTGAAAAAATTCAATTTTCTTAAATATCTTTTTCACAAACTCATTACAGTAAATGTTACTCCAAATAATAACATTGCCAGGATTACAGATATTCTTCAAAAACATAAGAAGGCAGGCAATAGTAAAGTGAAATCTTAGACACATCCTAAGTAGGGTGATTAAAGTTAATGCCATCTTGCCTGCTGCTCTGCTCTTTAGTTCAACTTCCAACTTGAAGGCAGAGTATCTGCTCCTGTGGAGATTGACACAGAAGTTCAAGCTCTGTGTGTAGCCAGCATTAATCTTCTGTGTGCTCACTCATGTGAGTTATGCTCAGAATTTTTAAAAGGCAAAGAAAAATCTTTTACCCATAACTGAGAATCTGGCAAACATTGAATTTATGCCTAGCTTTTCTCTAAAATTTGATGTGCTGTAGATTTATCTCATTTTTGCCTCTAAACTTTTAGGTACTTCTTTGATGGGTTAAAGTTCCAAGGAGAAAAATAAGATTTTCTCAAAATTTACTGTATTATTAATATGTACATTATTTTAAAGTTTGGGTTTTACTGTCCTGAAAATCATAAACATTATAAGTAACTTCTCTGCCTTTTTTTGTTATTAAAAATTTAGCATATTAAAAGTAAAAAAAGAAAAGCAAAAATACAGAAAAGTAGAAGGTAAAAAATATCTGGTTTCCATATTATTTTTAAAATCAGCAACATTAACATTTTTTCTTAATAATTATATTAAAAGGTACTTTAAATTTCAAAAGTGGAAATGTAAGTTCACTGAGAAGGTAAAATTGAAGCCTTGTATTCATTTAACTTATCTTCATATACCTTGGATTATATTTAAATCAAAGAAACAAATTAAGAGTAAAATCAAATCAGTCAAAACCATATATTTCATGTAGTTTATTGTTTGTTGTTTTGTACTGCTACCTATTTCATTCATTATCCACATTCCTTCTTTTCCAAGACATAAATTTAGTGCATCATATGATAATAATTATATATTTAAATTATCTATTCCTTGCATTATGGCAGGGAAGAGATTCTAAGTCCCTCCTACTACATAATATATAAAATATTAAATCACAAAAAAACCCTCAAAATATAAGGAAAATGCAATGATATGAGACCCAAAGCTGGGCTTAGAGAGAGGATATAAGCTAGTAATAAAGTATATTGATAATTGTGGCCTAGGGTTTTAAGTACAATGGGACAAAGACTTGGGCATCTGATTAACATGCAGCCAGACTGGAGAAGATCCTGCTATATTCAAGTAAACAAAGAACTGTGTGTGTCCGGGGACAGAAGGGGGGATATCCAACTTTAGCTGCCTCTAGTCATTGATGTGGGGAAGAAGAATATCCGATACTGATTCTCTGTAGCTATCCTGTCTCTACTAATAAGGTAAGGAGGAAAGCTAAGAAGCGTATATAAAGGTCACAGCCCAGAGACACAGGTTCACTAAAAGGCTGAGACCAAACCAAAGGATTATAGAACTTCTTATCCTTACTACCTTACCTCCATGTCAGTAGCGCTCCTATATAAAAAGGGATTCCAGCTGAAAGAACTGGAGGCCTCAGACCTGATTTTAAAGTCTCTAGGGAAACCGAAAGACACCAAGGGAAACAAGAACAATGGCAGTTGAGGAAACTTTAGCCTCTGACAAAAAAGCTACACCAATAGTAAACAACTAGATAAACATGACATCTTGAGCTAAAGGTCTATTTACTGTAGTCGTTTTTTTTTTTTAATTTTTTAAAATTTATTTATGATAGTCACAGAGAGAGAGAGAGAGGCAGAGACATAGGCAGAGGGAGAACCAGGCTCCATGCACCGGGAGCCCGATGTGGGATTCGATCCTGGGTCTCCAGGATCGCGCCCTGGGCCAAAGGCAGGTGCTAAACCGCTGCGCCACCCAGGGATCCCTACTGTAGTTGTTTTTACAGATAAATCATGTTAGGGTTTCAACAAAAAATTGCAAGACATGCTAAAATATGAAAAAGACACTATGAAGAAACAAAGTAAGCTTCAGAACCAGTCTCAGATATGGCAGAGAGTTTGGAATTATCAGGCCAGGAATTTAAAATAATTATGATTTAAAATAATAAAATAAAATAAAATAAAATAACTATGATTAATATGCTAAGGGGTCTAAGAAAAAAGTGGACAGCATGCAAGAACAGATGGGTATTATAAGCATGGAGGTAAAAATTCTAATAAAGAAACAAAAGATGTAATTTATGTGTTAGAGAAACATCAGAAGAAGGAGAAATATTTGAAGTAATAAAGACAGAAATTTTCAAAATTAAAGACATCAAACAACAAAGGTCCAGGAAACTCTTAACATCAAGCAGGATAAATACCAAAAGAAAAATCTATACCTAGGAATATCATATTTTTTAAGGGACATCATCAAAAGTTAAAGGAAAAGCCACAGGTTAGAAGACATATGCATTACACATAGCTAACAAAGACTCTGTATTTGGAAATATTTTTGAAGTCAAATCACTAAGAAATCACCCAGTGGAAAAAATTGACAAAAGATATGAACTAGTAATGTACAGAAGAGGTAAACAGGCTACCAAGAAATATGAAGAGACTCATAACTGTGTTATAATCAGGGAATTAAAAATCAGTATTATAGCAAAATACTATTCTCCACCTTTTAAAGCAATAATATTTTTAAAGATTTTACTTATTTATTTAAGATAGAGAGTGCACGAGTGGTGGGGAGGGGCAAAAGGAGAGGGAGAAGCAGACTCCTTACTAAGTGGGGAGCCCAATGCAGAGCTTGATCCAGGACCCTGAGATCATGACTTGAGCAGAAGGTAGATGCTTAGCTGAGCCACCAAGGAGCCTCTAGAGCAATAGTTTTTTAAAATTTGATAATACCCTGTGTTACCAAGTATACAGAAAAGGAGAAACCTTATATCCAATGATGGTAAAAAGATACAAATACTTTTGGGAATGACTGAACAATATATACTAAAGCTGAAGATGTAGTACAGATCCTGTTTCAGAATAATGTCACTTCTGGGCACATGCCTTAAAGAAACTCTGAGATATTTTATGAGATTAGGGAGGAGTTCAAGGCTTCATGTGTATCTGTAAGATTTTATTAAGAAAAATCATTTGTTAAAATATCATTCTTACATTTCTTAGCTGGCATAATGACAATGTCACAGTTGTGTCATCTAATAGTGAGCTTCTATCTCGACCTTGTCCAAAGCTTTCACCATCTTCAAAGAGAAAACTGAAAAGAGATTGAAAAAAAAAATTATTTTAATGAGCACACAAAATCTAATTTATTGCTTCTTCTAGAAAATAAAAGTTATTTTAAATCATCATTTCCTCATCAAAGAAGGAAGGACATTTTAGACTAAACAGATTAATTAAAAATATGCGACTGCTGGTTGAAATTTCACCAAACAATTCTCATTTTTAAATATAAATTGAGTTGGTATGAATACAATATATGAAATATAAAGCATTTTAGGAATATAGGAATGTGATTTATCTTCTTTGTTCATGCAAGTTCAATGCAAAATTACTCTCTTGACAATATGTGTATGTGCTCCTGAGGAATTTTATTTGAGTGAGAAATGATAAAAGAAGAAAGAAAAATCATGATAGTATCTTCTTGGGAGAAACAACAGTGAATAATAAATGCATAAAACTTCTTTAGGATTTCAGAGAATTAATTTTGAGAATTTACATATACCTTGGAATTTCCATCATCTTATTTCCTGGTGTTTGCTTAATCCAATATATGAGAAATATAATTGACTTAAAAATCAGTTCAAGGGAGAGAAAAAGTAGAGACCCAGTGATCTACTCAAATAATTAACCTAAAAATTTAACATGTGAAGAAAAAATAATCATAGGTGATATTTATTGTTACAATGATCAATCTAGTCCTAAAATCTAAAATTAAAAATTTAAAGCATCGGTGGAAATTCAAGAGATTGAGGTTCACATCTTTATGAATAAATACAAAGAGCAATGGAACAGTAACAATTTTGGTCCTTAGAGTTGTACTATTATTTAACTTTCAGTGTAGTTTATATGAGGATGTCCAAGATCTCACGGAGTTCTGCAGAGTTTTCACAACAGTGATTTAGCACTATGATGATCTCTAGGATAAACAATGAGGCCATAGAGTACATTTACATTTACAATTGTAATTGGAAATAAACAATAGTTACATAAAATAGGCACACTAGTTTATTAACTCTTTTGAATATTACTATTCTTTCTGACTTATACATTTTTCATTTATTAAACATCAATTATTATAAGATATTCCATTATGATAAGCCTACTTCAAATAGATCATAAAGCAAATTATTAAAAAACAATATTTATTTAAAATAATAAATTTTTAAAAAAAGATTTTATTTATTCATGAGAGACACAGAAAGAGATAGAGGCAGAGACACAGGCAGAGGGAGAAATAGGTTCCATGCAGGAAGCCCAATGTGGGACTTGATCTCAGGACTCCACGATCACGCCCTGAGTCAAAGGCAGACGCTCAACTGCTGAGCCACCCAGGCATCCCTGAAATAATAAATATTAACGGGAATTCTTTAATTAGAAGTCTCAGCCAAGAAAACAAGGTATTGGCTTCCAGTTGCTTTCATAATCACTTAGTTGGAATGTCTACCAGAGAAACTCCACATTAAAAAAAAAATGTTATTACTATATTTTTTTCATTTCCAAGAAAAACTTTCTTTCCTTACTTGGGAAGTGTGCAGATAGGTGGTTTGGATCGAATGATTTCCTTGTTGACAAGTTCTTTCTCCAAGTCACCTCCAGCTAAACACCAAAGGTAATATACTTCTTCAATAGATCTTTCTGCCAGGTAATCACTGTTTATATCTATTAATGGCAAATAGAAAAGAATCAGAGCTATCACACTTTCTGTTTTTATTAAAAGGCAACAGCTAATATTCTCAAAAAAAAAAAAAAGTAATTGAAGAACATAGTAAGAGTCCCTTTAGAAAATTCATACTATAAACTGCACAAAGGATGAAATGAAGATATACATATTGGATGTACATTCAGTTTCTTTGAGAAAAAGTGAAATTTTTACCCTCAATATTAGAGATATATGGGATATATATTCTATACGGATACCAGATATATTGGGCTCTGTGGGAAAGGGATAAGGGCAAAAAAAGCGCTTGGGTAGATAACTAACACAAACTATCCCATCCTTCATGTCTTGAGGCAATTGCTGCTTCTTTTGAAGACTCTCGTTGTCTCAGGCACACTAGGATTCCACCACACTATGTTCTTATTGACCTTTATTTATAATAGTAACATAAATGTTTATTTGCCTTTCTTTTTGGTATGAATGTTACTTGCAGTTATAGTGTGTGGAAGAGCAGAAACTCAAAAAAAGATTTGGCTGAATAAATGCTTAGTATATATTTCCTGACATGACTTACACATCATGATAACTTCAATATAAGAGTATTTTATTGGTGTCACTAAAACACACATTCTGAGAGTTGTAATGAATGAAAAGAAGAAAGCTGATATTTCCTTACAATGTGGAATATAATCATATGGAGTTCTACCAATAAAACAATTTTTAGAGATAATTTATAAAGAGATAAATTCTTAGAGATAAACTAGAGATAAATTATATAGAATAATTAGAGATAAATTATATAGAATATATGTATATTGATGTACTAGATATTCTACTAGGAATTAGAAAACAATTTTGGTATTAAGATTTAAGATGAAAATAGGACTTTTGTTTGTATAATAAATTTTTTTGGATGCCACTTCCTTTTCTCGATTCTTAAAGTTCTCGGTCCAAAGCAATTTAAATTTAAAAGATTAAAATGTTAGGTTAGTTATATTTTAAGCAAATCCAAAATTATCTCTTAATTCTCAGATAGGTATTGATAAAGCCTCACTAATGTAATATACATATTGTTGATAAATGTAAAACGAAAATAGGATAAGGGTATTTTCTTTAAAAATAAGGCTTATATTGTTTTTTGTCTTATTTATCATTACCTTTACAGAGCTGACTGATATCCTCAGGCAGAGTTAAATCAGCACATCTCAGAGAAGATGAAAACAGACTGGCAGGTTTGGTAAAGGGAGTATACAAAGGAGACACTTCACTAAATACCTCGTCTTGCATTAATTCATCTGCAGTTGGCCTTGGGAAAAATTTAAAACAGAGTACGAATGAGATACAAATTTCATCATTAGAAATTTTTGATATCACTTACTTAAAAAGTTGTAAGATATAGAAAATTAATTTTCAAGTTACTCAGTTATAATTTATGTTTACCAGGGTATATCAACTTTCTTTTTTCCTTAAAATTGCTTTGTCATGCTGACCTTTTAATGTTTATTCCCTGATTTGTGTGTCTCATTACTCTCTTCAAAAATAAAACTTCTGTATATGACAGTGGTGCCTATTAGCCAGTGCCTTACCTAATTTCAAAAATAGTGCTGTGAAAAAAGACTGTTGGAAATATGAATAATCTTATATTGAGCAATCTAGTAAGATACTTTGTAAAATTTTCATAATACATGGCTTTTGTAGTATTTAATGTAGGCCTATTTCTGAATATGGTATGAAATCAATTGTGGTTTTGGAAAAAATTAAAAGAAAGATAACAAATTTCTACAGAGTTTATTAATGTAAGAAAAAAATGATAAAAGCATATAGTTTACATCAGGAGTCAGAAAATTATGGCTTATGGGTCAAAACTGCCTGTCTGTTTTTGTATGGCTGATGAGCTAAAAATAGATTTCACATTTTTAAATAGTTGAAAAAATAAAAATAACGTTATTTTGTGATATGTTAAAATTATGTAAAACACAAGTTTAAGTACCCAAAAGTGAAGTTTTACTGGAACATAGTACCACTAATGCATTTAAGTATTGTCTTTGGCTGTTTTTCAGCTACAAGGACAGTGTTAATAACCATGACAGAAACTGTATGGTCCATGAAGTCAAAAATATTTGCTATCTGGTCCTTGCCATAAAGAGTCTGTTGATCGGAGTTAAATAAACACAATGGGACATCACTGTTTTTTGTTTTTTTGTAAAAATAGAATTCAATAATATATTTTATGGTGGGAAGCTTAATATACCTATGTTTAGAAACATTTGCATCTACATTTATAAGAATATGTTTCAATATGCAAAAAAGAATCATACTTTGCAATATTTCATGTGCATTTTTCTTTTTAGTCTAGTTAACCATGATTTCCCTGGTGATCTGCCAAAATTTCAATTAACATTATTGTCAGTGGGTCAACCGAATTACTGTGGCAGAATGTACTTAGAAACTTGTGTCATGGGGGATCCCTGGGTGGCGCAGCGGTTTGGCGCCTGCCTTTGGCCCAGGGTGCGATCCTGGAGACCCGGGATCGAATCCCACATCGGGCTCCTGGTGCATGGAGCCTGCTTCTCCCTCTGCCTGTGTCTCTGCCTCTCTCTCTCTCTCTCTCTCTCTCTCTGACTCTCATGAATAAATAAATAAAATATATATATAAAAAAAAAAGAAACTTGTGTCATGGATGATGCTACAGCATATTAAAGAAACTATTCACTAACTCAAATTGGCCACTAAGTAACCAGCAATCAACCATAAGAAAACCAATGTTTCTTTAAGTTACTTACACATAGTTTGTGTCTGAGAAATGTAAAGTAAATAAAATCATAAATATTGATTGGCAATTTGTTTGATTTTTTTCCAAAGCATACAAATAACACTGGAAAATGTCCTTTAAAAAACTGGCTAGAAAAACGGCAATCAAGGGGATAGTTAAAAGTCTTAAATACATTACCAGTACAGAAAATAATAATAAAACTCTCCTTAGCAGAGTCGAGATGTGTATTTGTACGTAAAAGTAAAGTGACTGTAAGTAAATGCTTATTCCCTTATTGTGCTTTTGTACCTTATAATCAAGATTATTATATATGAGCATCCCCATTTTTTACTTTTGTCTTGATTATGATGTACTATTTTACTGAATATCTTAAAATTCTAAACCAATAATACCTTTAGCTTTTCTTCCTCCTTTCTTAATGTAGCATGTTTACCCAAAATTATGTTTTTAATACTATTTCACTCTTCCTAACATGTATTGATAAAGATGTTTTTCTAAGTGAGAATACATTATTTTCAAATATCATATTGTCATATGATTTCACTTAAGGAGTTTAGGAGAGACAACTGTAAGGCTAACAGTGATAAGATCAAATGAAAATAAATAATAATAGTTCCAAGAAATCCTTTTATATTTTAAACAAATGTTAGCTGACCTCATCATTTATCCAAGTTCTATGCTTAAGACAATTGCCAATAAACTTTTGTTGTCATTTCTCTTATGTCATTCGTGTTTAGGAATATCTACAATTTAGCTGATTTTCTAATTGGAGATTAGGAAATGAACCAGTAACATTTTTGAAAATATGCCAGCTTTCCTGATTGTGGTTTAATTATTTTTTTCTTCTTTAATTAATATACATCAGAGCCATAACTAACAATTATGATACTAATGTCAATTATGTATTCCTATATATATGTAAATATTCTCATTTAATTCATTAATATTATAACTAATAAGGAAAAAACACTACTTATATGTTAAAGATCTCAGTATAATCTCTAAGTCTTAATAATATTAACCTCTTGGAAGGGTGGAAGGTGAGACACTTCTTCAAAAGATTTATCACATTTTCAGGAAGGTCCTGATAAATAAAAAAAGAAAAGAATTATTTTAAATTATCCATTAAAAAAATATTTTACTCACTCCAGTCAGAATGGCTAAAATTAACAAGTCAGGAAGCAACAGATGTTGGTGAGGATGCAGACAGAGAAAGGGGAACACTTGTACACTGTTGGTAGGAATGTAAACTGGTGTAACCACTCTGGAACAGTAGGGAGGTTCCTCAAAAGTTTAAAATAGAGCTACCCTACCACCCAGCAATTGCACTACTGAGGATTTAGCCAAAGGATACATAGTGATACATAGTGATTCAAAGGGGCACATGCATGCCAATGCTTATAGCACCAATGTCCACAATAGTCAAAATATGGAAAAAACCCAGATGTCTATCAACAGACGAATGGATAAAGAAGAGGTGGTATGTATATAAAACATTATTCCTGAGCCATCAAAAAAGAATGAAAACTTGCCATTTGCAATGACGTGGATGGAACTAGAAGGTATTATGCTAAGCAAAATAAGCATGATTTCACTCATGTGGAATTTAAGAAAAGAAATGGAGCAAAGGGGAAGGGAGGGAAAAATAAAATAAGACATAATCAGAGAGGGGGACAAACCATAAGAGACTCTTCCATAGGAAACAAACTGAGGGTTGCTGGAGGAAAGGAGGGTAGAGGGGATGGGGAAACTGGGGATGAGCATTAGGAGGGCATGTGTTGTAATAAGCACTGGATATTATATGCAACTGATGAATCACTGAACTCTAACTCTGAAACTAATAATATACTATATGCTAATTAAATTGAATTTAAATAAAACATTTTTTAAAAAGTAAAGAATTATTTTAAATGATCCATTTAAAAATATACATTACTCAAATGTTTGCTATTCTAGGACATTTTGATTTTTCTATTAAGTCTTTAATTGGATTTTATACTAATTTATATTAGCTTGTCACTCTATGAAAAGAAATATCTGAACAGAAATAAACAGCTTATTAGATCTCAAATACAAAATACATGAATTTTCAATAACAGATTAATGACAAACCTTTATAATGTCCAGACAACCATGTTCTTCAGCCAGAACTATTATAGTGTCATCTACACAACCTATAAAACAGAAAAATTACATGAATTAATGCTGTTTTTCTATCAGAACTGAACTCTGATAATTTTTTTTAATTCTGTTAAGCAGTTTTAGAACTTAGAATATTAAAAAGCTTGTCTTTGGAGAAGGGGCGAGATGGCGGAATAGTAGGGTCCCAAAATCACCTGTCCCCACCAAATTACCTAGAGAACCTTCAAATCATCCTGAAAATCTACGAATTCGGCCTGAGATTTAAAGAGAGAACAGCTGAAACGCTACAGTGAGAAGAGTTCGCGCTTCTATCAAGGTAGGAAGACGGGGAAAAAGAAATAAAGAAACAAAAGGCATCCAAAGGGGAGGGGCCCCAAGAGGAGCCGGGCTAAGGTCAGGGCGAGTGTCCCCAGGACAGGAGAGCCACGGCCCGAGAAGCAGGAGCTGCACCAACCTTCCCGGGGAAAGGCCTCCCAGGGAGTTAGAGCAGGACCCCAGGAGGGCGGGGATGCCCTCGGGCTCCCTGGGACAGTAACAGACACCTGCGCCCCGGGAGAGTGCGCCGAGCTCCCTAAGGGCTGCAGTGCACACGGGGGGGACCCGGAGCAGCTCGGAGGGGCTCGGGGGCAGCTCCGCGGAGGGGGCTGCACGGCCCCAGGAGCAGCTCGGAGGGGCTCGGGCAGAGGAAGAGGCTCCATGCGGAGGGGGCTGCGCCGTTCCAGGAGCAGCTCGGAGGGGCTCGAGTGGCGGCTCCGTGGACCGGGCTGCGCGGCCGGGAGCGAGAATCCACCAGCGCAGGCCCGGGAGCACAGGGCGCCTGGACGCAGCCCAGGATCCGGCCTCCCGCCGGGACAGGCGGAGGCCAGGAGGGCCCAGGACAGCAAGGACGCTCCTGCCCCGAGCAGAGCAGATTAGCGTCTGCAGACGGAGAGCTCCGGAGTTACTGCGGGGGCTGACTCCAGGGCTCCAGAGCTGCCACCGCAACTGGGGTTGTTCCTCCTGGGGCCTCACGGGGTAAACAACCCCCACTGAGCCCTGCACCAGGCAGGGGCAGAGCAGCTCCCCCAACTGCTAACACCTGAAAATCAGCACGACAGGCCCCTCCCCCAGAAGACCAGCTAGACGGACAAGTTCCAGGGGAAGTCAAGGGACTTAAAGTATACAGAATCAGAAGATACTCCCCCGTGTTTTTTTTTGTTTTTTGTTTTTTTTTTTTGCTTCTTGATTTCTGTTTGCTTTCCCCACCCTTTTTTTCCTTTCTTTCTCTCTCTTTTTCTTCCTTTTTTCTTTTTTTTCCTTCTTTCTCTTTTTCTCCTTTTCCCAATACAACTTGTTTTTGGCCACTCTGCACTGAGCAAAATGATGAGAAGGACACCTCACCTCAAAAGAAAGAATCAGAAACAGTCCTCTCTCCCACAGAGTTACAAAATCTGGATTACAATTCAATGTCAGAAAGCCAATTCAGAAGCACTATTATACAGCTACTGGTGGCTCTAAGAAAAAAGCAGAAAGGACTCAAGAGACTTGATGACTGCAGAATTTAGATCCAATCAGGCAGAAATTAAAAATCAATTGAATGAGATGCAATCCAAACTAGAAGTCCTAACATCGAGGGTTAACGAGGTGGAAGAACGAGTGAGTGACATAGAAGACAAGTTGATGGCAAAGAGGGAAACTGAGGGAAAAAGAGACAAACAATTAAAAGACCATGAGGATAGATTAAGGGAAATAAAGGACAGCCTGAGGAAGAAAAACCTATGTTTAATTGGCATTCCCAATTAAACAGCAGGTTTAATGTCTGGTCCTGCTCTAACTCCCTGCGAGGGCGCCGAAAGGGACAGAGGGCCAGAATATGTATTTGTACAAATCATGGCTGAAAACTTTCCTAATCTGGGAAGGGAAACAGGCATTCAGATCCAGGAAATAGAGAGATCCCCCCCTAAAATCAATAAAAACCGTCCAACACCTCGACATCTAATAGTTAAGCTTGCAAATTCCAAAGATAAAGAGAAGATCCTTAAAGCAGTAAGAGACAAGAAATCCCTGACCTTTATGGGGAGGAGCATTAGGGTAACAGCAGACCTCTCCACAGAGACCTGGAAGGCCAGAAAGGGCTGGCAGGATATATTCAGGGTCCTAAATGAGAAGAACATGCAACCAAGAATACTTCATCCAGCAAGGCTCTCATTCAAAATGGAAGGAGAGATAAAGAGCTTCCAAGACAGGCAGGAACTGAAAGATTATGTGACCTCCAAACCAGCTCTGCAAGAAATTTTAAGGGGGACTCTTAAAATTCCCGTTTAAGAAGAAGTTCAGTGGAACAATCCACAAAAACAAGGACTGAATAGATATCATGATGACACTAAACTCATATCTCTCAATAGTAACTCTGAATGTGAACGGGCTTAATGACCCCATCAAAAGGCGCAGGGTTTCAGACTGGATAAAAAAGCAGGGCCCATCTATTTGTTGTCTATAAGAGACTCATTTTAGACAGAAGGACACCTACAACCTGAAAATAAAAGGTTGGATAACCATTTACCATTCAAATGGTCCTCAAAAGAAAGCAGGGGTAGCCATCCTTATATCAGATAAACTAAAATTTACCCCGAAGATTGTAGTGAGAGATGAAGAGGGACACTATATCATACTTAAAGGATCTATCCAACAAGAGGACTTAACAATCCTCAATATATATGCCCTGAATGTGGGAGCTGACAAATATATAAATCAATTAATAACCAAAGTTAAGACATACTTAGATAATAATACACTTATACTTGGTGACTTCAATCTAGCTCTATCTACCCTCGATAGGTCTTCTAAGCACAACATCTCCAAAGAAACGAGAGCTTTAAATGATACACTGGACCAGATGGATTTCACATCTATCTATAGAACTTTACATCCAAACTCAACTGAATACACATTCTTCTCAAGTGCACATGGAACTTTCTCCAGAATAGACCACATACTGGGTCACAAATCGGGTCTGAACCGATACCAAAAGATTGGGATCATCCCCTGCATATTCTCAGACCATAATGCCTTGAAATTAGAACTAAATCACAACAAGAAGTTTGGAAGGACCTCAAACACGTGGAGGTTAAGGACCATCCTGCTAAAAGATGAAAGGGTTAACCAGGAAATTAAGGAAGAATTAAAAAGATTCATGGAAACTAATGAGAATGAAGATACAACTGTTCAAAATCTTTGGGATGCAGCAAAAGCAGTCCTGAGGGGGAAATACATCGCAATACAAGCATCCATTCAAAAACTGGAAAGAACTCAAATACAAAGCTAACCTTACATAAGGAGCTAGAGAAAAAACAGCAGATAGACCCTACACCCAGCAGAAGAAGAGAGTTAATTAAAATTCGAGCAGAACTCAACGAAATCGAGACCAGAAGAACTGTGGAACAGATCAAGAGAACCAGGAGTTGGTTCTTTGAAAGAATTAATAAGATAGATAAACCATTAGCCAACCTTATTAAAAAGAAGAGAGAGAAGACTCAAATTAATAAAATCATGAATGAGAAAGGAGAGATCACTACCAACGCCAAGGAAATACAAACGATTTTAAAAACATATTATGAACAGCTATACACCAATAAATTAGGCAATCTGGAAGAAATGGACCCATTCCTGGAAAGCCACAAACTACCAAAACTGGAACAGGAAGAAATAGAAAACCTGAACAGAAATAGAAAACCGTAACAGGGAGGAAATTGAAGCAGTCATCAAAAACCTCCCAAGACACAAGAGTCCAGGGCCAGATGGCTTCCCAGGGGAATTCTATCAAACGTTTAAAGAAGAAATCATACCTATTCTACTAAAGCTGTTTGGAAAGATAGAAAGAAATGGAGTACTTCCAAATTCGTTCTATGAGGCCAGCATTACCTTAATTCCAAAACCAGACAAAGACCCCACTAAAAAGGAGAATTACAGACCAATATCCCTGATGAACATGGATGCAAAAATTCTCAACAAGATACTAGCCAATAGGATCCAACAGGACATTAAGAAAATTATTCACCATGACCAAGTAGGATTTATCCCCGGGACACAAGGCTGGTTCAACACTCGTAAAACAATCAATGTGATTCATCATATCAGCAAGAGAAAAACCAAGAACCATATGATCCTCTCATTAGATGCAGAGAAAGCATTTGACAATATACAGCATCCATTCCTGATCAAAACTCTTCAGAGTGTAGGGATAGAGGGAACATTCCTCGGCATCTTAAAAGCCATCTACGAAAAGCCCACAGCAAATATCATTCTCAAAGGGGAAGCACTGGGAGCCTTTCCCCTAAGATCAGGAACAAGACAGGGATGTCCACTCTCACCATTGCTATTCAACACAGTAGTAGAAGTCCTAGCCTAGGAATCAGATAACAAAAAGAAATAAAAGGCATTCAAATTGGCAAAGAAGAAGTCAAACTCTCCCTCTTCGCTGATGACATGATACTGCGTATAGAAAACCCAAAGACTCCACCCCAAGATTGCTAGAATTCATACAGCAATTCAGCAGTGTGGCAGGATACAAAATCAATGCCCAGACATCAGTGGCATTTCTATACACTAACAATGAGACTGAAGAAAGAGAAATTAAGGAGTCAATCCCATTTACAATTGCACCCAAAAGCATAAGATACCTAGGAATAAACCTAAGCAAAGAGGTAAAGGACTTATACCCTAAAAACTATAGAACACTTCTGAAAGAAATTGAGGAAGACACAAAGAGATGGAAAAATATTCCATGCTCATGGATTGGAAGAATTAATATTGTGAAAATGTCAATGTTCCCCAGGGCAATTTACACGTTTAATGCAATCCCTATCAAAATACCATGGACTTTCTTCAGACAGTTAGAACAAATTATTTTAAGATTTGTGTTGAATCAGAAAAGACCCCGAATAGCCAGGGGAATTTTAAAAAAGAAAACCATATCTGGGGGCATCACAATGCCAGATTTCAGGGTGTACTACAAAGCTGTGGTCATCAAGACAGTGTGGTACTGGCACAAAAACAGACACAGAGATCAATGGAACAGAATAGAGAACCCAGAAGTGGACCCTCAACTTTATGGTCAACTAATATTCGATAAAGGAGGAAAGACTATCCACTGGAAGAAAGACAGTCTCTTCAATAAATGGTGCTGGGAAAACTGGACATCCACATGCAGAAGAATGAAACTAGACCACTCTCTTGCACCATACACAAAGATAAACTCAAAATGGATGAAAGATCTAAATGTGAGACAAGATTCCATCAAAATCCTAGAGGAGAACATAGGCAACACCCTTTTTGAACTCGGCCATAGTAACTTCTTGCAAGATACATCCACAAAGGCAAAAGAAACAAAAGCAAAAATGAACTATTGGGACTTCATCAAGGTAAGAAGCTTTTGCACAGCAAAGGATACAGTCAACAAAACTAAAAGACAACCTACAGAATGGGAGAAGAAATTTGCAAATAACGTATCAGATAAAGGGCTAGTTTCCAAGATCTATAAAGAACTTATTAAACTCAACACCAAAGAAACAAACAATCCGATCATGAAATGGGCAAAAGACATGAACAGAAATCTCACAGAGGAAGACATAGACATGGCCAACATGCACATGAGAAAATGCTCTGCATCACCTGCCATCAGAGAAATACAAATCAAAACCACAATGAGATACCACCTGACACCAGTGAGAATGGGGAACATTAACAAGGCAGGAAACCACAAATGTTGGAGAGGATGCGGAGAAAAGGGAACCCTCTTACACTGTTGGTGGGAATGTGAACTGGTACAGCCACTCTGGAAAACTGTGTGGAGGTTCCTCAAAGAGTTAAAAATAGACCTGCCCTACGACTCAGCAATTGCACTGCTGGGGATTTACCCCAAAGATTCAGATGCAATGAAACGCCGGGACACCTGCACCCCGATGTTTCTAGCAGCAATGTCTACAATAGCCACACTGTGGAAGGAGTCTCAGTGTCCATCGAAAGATGAATGGATAAAGATGTGGTTTATGTATACAATGGAATATTACTCAGCCATTAGAAACGACAAATACCCACCATTATCTTCAACGTGGATGGAACTGAGGGTATTATGCTGAGTGAAGTAAGTCGATCGGAGAAGGACAAACAGTGTATATTCTCATTCATTTGGGGAATATAAATAATAGTGAAAGGGAATATAAGGGAAGGGAGAAGAAATGGTTGGGAAATATCAGAAAGGGATATAGAACATAAAGACTCCTAACTCTGGGAAACGAACTAGGGGTGGTAGAAGGGGAGGAGGGCGGGGGGTGGGGGTGAATGGGTGACGGACACCTGACGGGATGAGCACTGGGTGTTATTCTGTATGTTGGTAAATTGAACACCAATAAAAATTTAATTTATTAAAAAAATAAAATGTTCTGAAAAAAAAGCTTCTCATTTGTTAACTTACATGTTTTGATAAAAATAAAGATTTTAAACACTAAATATTAACTGAATTACAGATACTGGAAGATAGCCACATAAATAGTGAGATAAAGCAGTAGTTCAAGATGAAGTTTCTCTTGTTCTTTCTCTCTTGCTCTCTCTCCCTATATATGTAATGTACATATGCATACTACTCTTTTGTGTTTATATAATTTGAAGAATGTACACACATCTCTGGGGATTTAAAGTGTAAATCTCTGTATGATCCCTGTCAAAACACCAACAGCATACTTCACAGATCTAGAACACATAATCCTAAAATCTGAATTGAGCCACAAAAGACCCTGAATAGTCAAAGCAGTCTTGAAAAAGAAGAACAAAACTGGAGGTATCATGATCCCAGATTTCAAAATATACTACAAAACTGTAGTAATCAGAATAGTATGGTACTGGCACAAAAACAGACACGTAGATCAGTAGAACGGAACAGACATCCCAGAAATAAATAGCCAATTTATCTTCCACAAAGAAGGCAAGAATATGAAGTGAGAAAAAAGTCTCTCAGGAAATGGTCTTAAGAAAACTGGACAGCCATATGCAAAAGAATGAAACTGGACCACTTTCTTATACCAAACACAAAGATAAATTAAAATGGGTTAAGGACCTAACTGTGAAACGTGAAAGCATAAAAATCCTGGAAGAGAACACAGGCAGGAATTTCTCTGACTTGGCTTAGCAACATCTTTCTAGATATGTCTCCTGAGGCAAGGGAAACAAAAGCAAAAATAAACTATTGGGACTATATCAAAATAAAAAGCTTCAAAAAAAAAAAAAAAAGCTTCTGCACAGTGATGGAAATAAGCAACAAAAATAAAAGACAACCTACTGAATGGGTGAAGATACTTGCAAATGACATATCTGATTAAGGGTTACTTTCCAAAATACATAAAGAACTTGAACAACTCTTGAATCATTGTATTGAATATTGGAAACTAATATAACACTGTATATTAATTATATAATTTAAAATAAAATAAGAACTTATACAATTCGATAAAAAAAAAACTAAACTAAAAATGGGCAGAGGACATGAGTAGACATTTCTCCAAAGAAGACATACAGATGGCTAAATGGCACATGAAAAAAAATGTCAATATCACTCATCATCAGGGAAAAATGCAAAGTAAAACCACAATGAGATACCACCTCACACTTGACAGGCTAACGTAAAAAGAAAAACCACATGAAATAACAAGTGTTGGCAAGGATGTGGAGAAAAAGGAACCCTTGTGTACTGTTGGTAGGAACACAAACTGTGCAGCCTCTGTGAAAAAACAGCATGAATGTTCCTCAAAAAATTAAAAATATAAGTACCATATGATCCATGAATCCAAGTACTGGATATTTACCTAAAGAATATGAAAACACTAATCCAAAAGGATATATGCATCCCTATGTTTACTGCAGCATTATTTAGAATAGGCAAATTATGGAAGGACCCCACATGTCCAATGATAGATAATCAACAACAAAGATGTGGTATTTTTATACACAATGGAATATTATTACTTAGCTATAAAAAGAGTAGATTCTTGCCATTTGCAACAACACTGATGGATCTAGAGAGTATAATGCTAAGTGAAATAAGTTAGAGAAAGACAAATACTATATGATTTCACTCTTATGTAGAATTTAAGAAACAAAACAAATGAAGAAAAAAAAAAGAAACAAAACAAAACAAAACAAAACAAAAAAAAAAAGAAACAAATAAAAAAAACCCAGACTCTTAACTATAGAGAAAAACTGATGGTTACCAGTGGGGAGATGGATTGGGGGGGGGGGGGGGGGGAATGGATGAAACAGGTGAAGGGAATTAAGAGCATATTTATCATGATGAGCACTGAGTAATGTCTATACGTTGTTGAATCACTATATTATACACCTGAAGCTAATATAACTAATATAACACTGTTAATTACACTGGAATTAAAATTAAAAAAATAATAAAGTATAAATTTACTCTGTAGACCTTATTAAGGAATCTCTAAGACTCCTTAAAAGCCTTAATATCAATCTTCGAAATTAAATGTTGTAAATACAGTAACATTTAATACAATTATATATTATTATTCAATATTTATTGATACCTTCTGTACACATTCTTATTTGTAAACCCTATTAACATGGACACCAATCTTTCACTCCTTCATATAAAGTGCTCTATCAATTTTTCTTTCCTTCGCCATATGTACTTAATTTATTCTAAATTATAGATTTAGATTATATAAATTTTTGTAAATTTGAATTAAATATTAGGACCTAATATACATGTAAAATAAATGAGCTTGTTATAGGGAAAAATAAATGTTCTTCTCAGTCATTCATACATGGTTCATCATATAGAAAGCTCAAAAGTTAATATATATTGTCTGAATTTAAACTGCTACACAGAAGTATAATTTTATATTCTCATATTTTGCATTCACAATTTAGTTTACTGGGCTGAATCATGAAGCTAAGATAATATTTGATTCACATTATAATTCCTTAATAAGGAAAGTGCTATAATAATATTCCGAAGGCAATTTTAAGTTGTCCCATTAATGCTTACCATCGATCATTAGAACATTAAAGAAATTCAGGATATTTCAGTGTATTCACTATTTTAGAACACATTCTTAATATGCATGACTATGAACGGTCACTAAAGATTATATTTGTAATTGAAACTAATCAATTGTGAGATACTTACCTAATGTAAGCAAAAATTTTAGTCTTTCAGAAATATCCAAGCTCTGAAATAATTTTCTTCCCTGAATAAAATCAGAAAAGAAATTCATGTTAACATTTCATCTTTTTTCAGGGAGGTATTTTTCCCCCCAGAAATGAAAATGATTTTGTCAGGTATCTCTTTCTCTTCACAGGTTTTATTTGACTTTTAAAGTTAGTTTCACTAAAGAAAAATCATAAGTTTAACATTTAAACATTTTATATATCTAAGGATCATTACATTCTAGTTTGGTCTCAAGCATTCTTCACTTTTGATACCAACATGTACCTGGTTGCCTAGAGAGATCCCAGGCCACCAGGAGTCTTACTTGATTAAGGGACTAAGATGGCCCCTTACATTTACCCAACTAATTCTTATATATATCATGATCCAGGTAACCTGTTGTCTCCATTAAGAAACATTCAATGACACTTCTTCCTCCTCTCATAATGAACTAGACAACCATTCTTTGTGCTCCCATAGCACCTGGTATATTTATTTTAAGATACATACATTGTATTTTAATTGTTTCCTTATTAGTCAGCTTTAGGGGGCTGCTTGAAACAGAGTCGAACCAGTTATAACTTCAACAATTATGTGCTGAGCAACTTAATGTGCCAAATTGGACTTTTGACCCCAAGCTACATAACCTGGGCAAAAACTTAACCATCTTAAGTTTCACTTTTCTCATTTATAAGATTGGGACATTAACTGTACATGCCACACAGGTTGCAGTAGTGATTATATAATGTATAAAAAAGTGCCTCACATTTTTTGCACAAAGATGTTGGCTATTATTCTTTTCTTACAAACAAATTAAATGTATACGATTCTTTAAATAAACTTAGAAAGAAAGGCTTAAGAAGATAGGCTGGTCTTTTTGTGGAGAAAAAAAGACTTCTTTTTTTTAATAAAGAGACTGCAAAAAGCTTTCTTAAAAATTTATGAAATTAGAACTACAGGTGGAAAGATCATTGAAAAAGTTGCCATTCCTCTCAATTTTTTACACTACTATATTATTAATCTTTTAGAAATATAGGTTTAATTTTATCAATATCTTGTTTAAAAGCTTAAATGGTCCCCCATACCTTATATAACCAAATATAAACTTCTCAACTTAGCATTCAAAGTCACCCAAGATATGACTCTATCTTTTCAATCTAAGTGCTTACTACTTATCTACTGTGATGAACACACCACACACACACACAAACAAACACAAGGCAGTTCAACTTGATCACTTGCATACTTTGATTACAGTGACTATACTCTCCCTGTTCATGCATACTGATGGTATGATATGACTGATGATATCATATGATCATATGATCTTGACTCATGTTATTTCCCTACCAGTAATTTTTTTTCTTCATGGCTATCAAAATTTTATATATAGCCTTTATTTCATTCCCACTGCTGAATGTTCATTTTGTGAGTTAAAGAATTAAAAATTCAAATTACTTTCTCAGCAGTTTGATGACATTGTGCTACTGTTTTTTTACATCCAACCTAAAGAACACGTACTTCTATTTTAAAGTCCTTTCAATGGTGTAAATTTTTTTGTCTGTTATTTCTTTTTTATTGTAGATGTATGTATTCTAAATATCTTTCTTTTTAATAGCATCTTAGTCTTTGCCCTAATAAATATAGAGGATGTCTGGGAATGGTCTCATAAAACACAACTCAACTACAAAGTGAGTCTTGCAGATAACAGAAGAGAACAGAAGAGAACAACGTATTTAGGGAAGAAAGAATACCACAGAAAAAGGAGAACAAGAACATATCAAAGAGTCTGTAAGCAGTTGTAGTGTAAGCCTTTCTAGAACTGCTTAATTTTTTACACTTAGTACAGTGTAAATGCTTTATACTTAGGAAAGTACAAATGCTTCTAAAGATACCAAGATGAGGGACACCTGGGTTGGCTCAATGATTGAGCATCTCCCTTTGGCTCAGGTCATGATCTGGGGATTGAGTCCCTCTGCCTATGTCTCTGCCGCTCTCTCTGTGTCTCTCAAGAATAAATATATAAAAAAAAACTTTAAAAATATAAAGATACCAAGATGATATGCAAATAAATGATCAAATAGGAGTTTTTAACAAGTCAAATTGAGATTTAAACCTTTTTCTTCTTCTATCTAGTCAATCCACAAAGTAAAAACATATTAGCCTTCCTATCTGAAAAACCTATTCTAATAAGCACACAATTTCTCTTTATCAGCTTAGTATTTATTTATACATACCACACAAAGCTCAAATAAAATGATTCCGAGAGACCACACATCTGATTTGGGGCCAGAAGGCAATGGTTTTTCACTTGGCACATGATCAGTGGTTTTGAAAATTCCTTGTGCAATTACCTCGGGTGCCAAATATGATGGATACCTACAATGACATATTAAATAAATTAATGATTACTACAAACTACAAAGGGGATAGTAGTACTACAGTTTCACTAGCTGTATGGTAAGACCTATGTAAAAGTCTAGTGCAATTAAATTAACAATTAACAAGTAGGAAGATTTTAAAATAACCATCATTATATAGGTCTTCATGTCCAGAAATCAAGAGAAAATATATATGAGTATCAAATAATTTTAAAACTATTGTGTCTGTCTGAAGCATTGGTTCCTTTCTTTTCTGTCCTCTCTTTTTAACATACTGCTGTCTTGCACCATTCTGTTTCCAGGTGTTTTCCTTTTCTCCCTACTACCGGTCTTCTCCCTATACTTAACTATTATTTAAAGTACTTTTTAATCTTTGAAAATAGTATGTATTCTTTTGAAAAGTAGGAATGTCAAAGTCTTTAAAAATATATAAATTAAAAAGTAAGACTATTTCATCTCTGTACTCCAGGCACCCATTCATATTTATAGATATAGATTAACTTGACCATCCATCACCATTGCTCACAGGGCAGCAGACTACACACACTATTTTGCCCTCCTTTGTTTTTTCACTTAAAATATATTTTAGAGATAATTCTATAAAAATAAGTATACGACTTATTATCTTTGAAAACTGCCAATAATTTCATTGTATTAATGCACTTTATTTATTTGACCAAACTCTGAAGAACATTTTGGAAGTTCCATTCCTATATGGATAATCAATTGAGCCTTATTCCATTTACTGAAAACTCTAGCCCTTGCCGCACCCCCCCGCCCCCGACAAAACTAGCCCATAGTACCAGTTTCTACCACAAATAAAATCTGTATATATTATGTTGGCTTGCATCTTGGCTCCTTATTTTGTTCCACTGGTAATCTTGCCTGACACTGTACCATTATACTATTTTCAGTCTATAACATTATATAAGTAATTGCCAATAATTGCCAAGATAAGTCATCTCAAAACACATGCACCTTTTCCCAAAATCTATAAAGAACTTATCAAACTCAAAACCCAAAGAACAAATAATCCTGTAAAGAAATGGGCAGAAGACATAAACAGCCATTTCTCCAAAGAAGACATCCAGATGGCCAACAGACACATGAAAAAATGCTCAACATCACTCGGCATCAGGGAAATACAAATCAAAACCACAATGAGATACAACCTTACACTGCTCAGAATGGCTAAAATTAACAAGATAGGAAACAATAAACATTGGTGATGATGTGAAGAAAGGGGAACCCTCTTACACTGTTGGTGGGGATGCAGTCTGGTATAGACACTCTGGAAAACAGTATGGAGGTTCCTCGAAAGCTTAAAATATAGCTACCCTATGACCCAACAATTGCACTACTAGGTATATACTCCAAAGTTACAAATGTGTGGTAACCTGCACCCCAATGTTTATAGCAGCAATGTCCAAATAACCAAAATACGGAAAGAGCCCAGATGGCCATTGACAGATTAATGGATAAAGGAGATGTGGTTTATATATACAATGGAATATTACTAATATTACTCAGCCATCAAAAAAAATGAAATCTTGCCATTTGCAATGATGTGGGTGGAACTAGAGGATCTTATGCTCAGCAAAATAAGCCAATTAGAGAAAGTCAATTGTCACATGATTTCACTCATATGTAGAATTTAAGAAAAGCAAAAGGGAAGGAAGGGACAAATAAAACAAGACCTAATCAGAGAGGGGATAAACCATAAGAGATAGTTAACTATGGGAAACAAACTGAGGGTTGCTGGAGAGGAGGTGGGTGGGGGGATGGAGTAACTGGGTGACAGACACTAAGGGGGGCATGTGATGTAATGAGCACTGGATATTATATGCAATTGATGAATCACTGAACTGTACCTCTGAAACTAATAATACACTATATGTTAATTAATTGAATTTATATAAAAATAATAAAATGCTGAGTTTCCCCCCCAAAAAAAAACAAACCACACACACACACCTTTTAATTTCTCTGTAGGAGTGTCTAGGTACTTTTCAGATGTTTGTTCTAAATATATATATATATATAGAGAGAGAGAGAGAGAGAGAGAGAGAACTATCTTGTCAAGTTCTTTTTCTTTCTCTTTCTCCTTCCCTCCCTCCCTCATGTCCTCCCTCCCCACCTGACCCCCTACCACAGAGTTGGAATTTTTATTGAAATTAGATCAAATGTAGAACAGGTTGCGAAGAATTGGCATTTTTCTCATTCCAACCTTAACAATCTATGAACATGTATCTCTGTTTATTGAGGCCTTTCACAATGTCTTCTTCTTCTAAAAAAGATTTATATTTCTTTCACAGAGATAAACATACCTGCTTAGATTCTTATTAGGTTTATCATATTCTTTTGCTGATATGTAAACAATTTCTTTGTATTAATTCTGTATCTAGCAACCTCACTAAACCCTTGGCATTTATGAGAGAATTCATTTGAGTAATCTTTGTCTTTCAGTACTTTACTGTATTCTGGTGATGTTATAGAGACTTAGTATAGGTTAATGTCAGTATATTTCACTGAAGATAAAAATTTGTATTTATAAAGTACAGGAAAAATTTTAGCAGAAAATTCAATGGTAAATATAAAGGAATTGGCAAAAAAAATCATATCATTGTACAAAATATTTTCCTGTCAGACTAAAACACTGTTAATGTTTTCTGTCTTCTAAACTCATAAATGTAAGTCACTTTATTTAATAATACATACAAAGTCTTTCTAAACAGTATATTCTATAAAATATATCAAACTTCAAACTGTAGCTTTCTAATAAATTCATTTTATGAATAATCCCACAAAGTTGATTTGCTGAGATGGAAATCATTTCTCCTCTCAGTGAATTCCCATGGTATTTTTTCTGTATCTTTTTTACAGTTCTCAAATGATTATATTTATTTTGCCTTTTTTAATATGTTATGTAATAGATTACACACAATATGTAATACTACACCTTTTTGTGTTTTGTTTTGTTTCTGTTTATATTTAAGTATACAAAAATTTACCCTCCTGTCAAACAAACAGGAGGGCGCTGGTGTATCTTATTCATTTTATAAGCAACTACCAATGAAATTTAAATATAAGATATACTCAGTAAATTTTTGTTAAAAAAATAACATTTCTAACAAAAATGCCAATGAAGACTGCCTTACAATAAATATCAGAACATATTGATAATGACTAAATTTAAATCCTATAGCCCAGAACCAAAAGAAACAAAAACAGATTTAGAAGAGAAATGAAAATGAGTGGAATTCTGCCCTACTTATTGCTTATGTACATACCCTTTCTTCATTTATCATCAGATTTAGTCATGAGAACAATTATCTGGATTTTTCAATTCCATGGACATTAGATTATTATGGCACCCTGCAATAATAACTATAATCAAAACATATTTAAGTATATGGAACATGTATGTAATATATACAATGTAGGCACTCAAATATTCCATTTCTCTTCCTGAATTATTCTGCAGCTACCTCCTCACACCATGATTGCCAGTACTTACATGTAAAATATAAGTCAATTAAGTCAAAGAATATAACTTAAGCTTAAATGGGTAAATTAGGCTTTTACATTTCTTTCCATTTTAATGCAATGATGATGATGATAATAATGTACACTTTTAATTTGCTCATATAAATTTGTATTTTGTCATTTTACCCTAAAGTGATCATATTGCTCTTCTAAATGACATCTCTAGAGAAAACTGAAGCCTAGTGGAAGAAGTATGGACTTGGTATTATGATACTTGTATTCTAGTTTTAATTGTAGCACATATTCTATATGTGATCAGGGTTTCTTAACCTGAAAATAGGAATACTAATGTTTACCTCACAAACTGTTATAAATATTACTGAGTACTGTTTTTATAAAAATGGAAAAAATGACATAAATGAAATGTGATATTTTTAATCATCACCATGATACATCTATGATACATGATGTACATGATACATCATAGAAGGCAAAATGTTTACTTTTAATCCTGATTTCACTTTATCTAAAAATAATAGTGTGGGTAGTGAAAGGCCAAGCAATACTATAGGTAAATCGTTATATCTATAATTTGATTGGTGATCTCTAGAAGCATAGAAGTGACCCTGGTTCCAAAAATTCTAATTTCCCTTCTAATCAAGAATTCCTTTAATTAATTAATAAAAATAATAAACCCTAGGATTGTTTTTAAATGTAAATTATTTCCTTTCCACAAGTGTCTCTTCTTTAGCATAGAATTTTAACACTCAAAGGAAATTATCAGAACTTTGCTGTGAGTATGACTGGTGAGGCTTTCATCATCTGTTTGATGTTTTAACAAGGTATTAAGCTACTGGCCAACTGAAATGAATGTCCAATTTCTAAATCTTTACAATATTTTGAAACAGATGTTAACATTTTACTTTGTTGTTCCTTAATATTTGTCTTTTGAATCAACTGCAAGTTTCTTCTGGTGTAAATATTTTCTTTCATGCTTTAGCTGTTTGATCACTTTATTTTTCCTGGCTAATGTTTCACATTTTGCTCTTTGATACTTTCTGGTCAGATCCTTTGGGTCCAAGACATCAAAGTAAACCAGACCAAATGACACACAAGCCCAATTCTATCCAAGCATTTTAAATTCAAATGCAGTTCTTCAAAATGCTTGATGTGCTTTTTGAAAAATCACTTCCGTTCTTCTATTTATCACAAGCAAACCTAAAGCACCTTTAAGTAAAAGGTAAAAAGGTAAAAAAATTAAAGTGATTTTTGTTTGCATTATGTTTTGGAGTTCTTTGTCATACAGCTTGATTTAGACAACATGAAGAAGCAGCAGCAATCACATTGACTTTCTGTCAGATTACTGCTTCCTAAAAGTTACTTCAAAAGGCAATTATCACATATGAGAGAAGATCTAGAGCTTTACTGTGAACTTATTTTTATTATACTCAAAAGGGATTTTTTTTTAAACAAATAAAATGTAGGCTATTTTCACAGAATATTGTTTTCATGCTTGGACAACAACTGTTTGTTTCCTATGACCACAAGTTTTGGTATGTGAAACTGTAAGATTATTAATTTATGTACCTTCAGAAGTAGGCCATCAAAAGAGAAAATTTTCCCATTAAACAATGAGCTTCTTGAGGACAGTAACCTATCTTATCCATTTTTGCATATTCAGCAGCCAGAAGAGAAGGTACTAATAAATATTGTCTTAATAATTAAAGGAAGGACTAAGCAATTTATTTTAAGATTATTAGCAATTGTCTAACTAACAAAAATTTTAGGTAAGAAACCTATAATCTACCTTATAAAGATAAAGGGTAATTTGTAAATGAGTCCCTTTTTAAAAACATCTAATTAAGCAATGTTCTCCTGCAGAAACACATTCCATGACTTCCAACCACAATTCTTGGTAATGGAGTGACAGAACTGATTTTAGAGAGCCAGAGGAGCAAAACACAAATGGATATTATTATGAAATAACAAAGCAATTGAATAACATAATTAAGATCTTTAGATGAGATAATGGTATTACATTAATCTTAATTTCCTTGTTTTAACATTTGTTTTGTGGTTAATTCCTTACTTCAGGAAATAAACTGAAATATTTAGGGGTAAAAGGGCATCATATACATTAGATACTCTTATATTAATATTTTTTGAATATATATAAACCTATGTGTGTAAAAAAAAGATACAAAGCAAATGTAGTAAAACACTGGCATTTGGGGAATTTAAGTGAAGGCTATGAAGGGATTCTTTGTACTATTTTGAAACTTCTACGTACTGAAAATAATTAAACACTAAAGTTAAACACTCAAAAAATAAAAGAATTATATTATTTAAAGGTCTACAAAGCAACCACATAATACATGTAACGCAAAAATCTGTATTATAAGTATCCATTAAGAACAGAATAAAATAAACTTCCCTCTCTTGGAGGCCAGCATAAACTGGAATTCCATATCAGAAGTGATCAAATACACCTCTCCTAACTTAAACATATACTTTCAGGTACAGTCTCTATTCTGATACCTCTGATACCTAAAATGACTTGAGTCTTAATATACAGTTATATCTTAGAGAACAAAGGATTAAATTTAGATACAGTAGAAAATACTATGAGAATGATTTTTCAAAAAAAAAGAAAAAGAAAAAGAAAAGAATGATTTTTCCTCAATCTTTTAAGGAACACTCATTATAAAAAAAAAAAAAAAAAAAAAAAAAAGGAACACTCATTATCACTAAGTGAGAATCTGGCCAGCCTTCTTGCCTTAAATTTATCTAATTCTGGATGAAATGAAATTAATTAGTAAGCATTATAAGGTGAAGAAGGTTAATAATCTGTTAGCCTCTCTGCCCATTCAATGAAATATCAACATTAGATATCTTTTGGACACTGGGAAAAACTCACTGTCTATTCTTTTAAAAGTATACAGAAAATTAAAATATGTCAATAAAGCAAAGCTAGTTTTGTATCAGAAAGTAATATCACTAGTAATTAACAAAATATACATTTTATCAAATATTACAAAGTTGAAGACACAACTCAGAAAAAAGAAAACATATTCTTACCCAATAGGGAAATCAACATCATCACCGTGAGCTGTCATGTGATAAAGTCCAAATTTAGCCAATTTAACATGTCCCTACAATAACAATAATAAAAATCACTATTAAACATTTTGCTATTAGTAGCAGGAAAAAGTATTATTATACATTCCATAAGTAAGGAAATTACCAGTCAGGTACATTAAGAAAAAAATTAATTTACCATAATTTTACTATAATTTTATTAAAAACTATTTGCCAATATTTGAAATCTGCTTTATACTCGTTACAAATATATGTATATGCATACATATATGTATGTGCATCTACACATATTACTTATAGATCTCAAAACAACAAATAACACTTAAAATTTTTTGTTTATATTTTTCCAGGTATTTTGACAAAACAAAAAAAGCAGAAATGTTCCCATTTGTCTTGAATCCCTGCTTAGAACATTTTTTGGTAATTTTCATAAAAGAATTTTTTTCAAGAACTTGCAAGTCCATTCATAGTTATAATTTAACTGACATGAGAGTTCTTAACTTAAAAAGATGAGCTCACAAATCAAGATATTAGTGAATATGCTAGATTTCTAAGTATTTTTATATTGTTTGAGAAAAACATAATTATCACAAAAGTGAGATTCTTAATAAAAAGCAAATATAAATTTTTAGAAGTCTCTTAAGTTTTCCTCCTTTTAGATGTTTAAAACTTTAAAAAAGCAGATTTTAAGATGTTTCCTTTTTCTCAAGAACTTTACTTCTCAGCACTACAAAATGATTATTTATTTAAACAACACAGATTGGTTAGATACTTCACTGCCATAAAAATGATATTAATGAGAACCATTTTAGCTTCTATGAATACCCATTTTTAATATCCAGGGTATTTGTAGTAAAAGTCTGGGAGAGAACAGAAGAATAGAATAATCCCACAAAAAATAATTTCCCAGAAAAAGTACCTCAAAACTATTTTAAATGCTTATGAATTATACTACCCATAATTCTCTTGACCTACTTCTTATTAATCCTCCACAAGATTTCCAAGTAGAGAAGTAGCATTCCAAAGGAAAAGAAGCTAGGTATGAACAGCTGGTAAAAAAAAAAAAAAAAAGATAAATGGAGAATGAAATTTTAAAAAATAGGGAAAAAAAGAAAAATAAAGAGAAAATAGAATACAGCTGTGTTATGAGAAAAATACTCTATGTAAATAGAGAAGCTTTCTTAAAATGAAAACAAATTCAGAGGAGGAATGGACTAAGAAGCTACCATGCTTATTTTTCAAAAAGCAAATGAAAGGAAAAACCAAATATGAAGTAGGAAAATGAATCTTGGGAAAAAGAAGAATAATGCATGTGAAAAACATATGGATTTATATAATTTAAAGATAGTTTTTTTTTTCTAACCACCACAAATATATCACTTTCATAGAGCTATTTCACTATAAATATTATTAAAACATATTTGTATTCTATAGTCCTTCTTATTGAGTGGGTCTGATTTCAGTAGCTTCCAACCACAAATAACAAACAAATATTTAATGTATTATCTGACAATTACCTTTCGGTCCAAAAGAATATTATGAGGAGACAGGGCCCGATGTACTATACCATGCTTGTTCATATACTGCAAACCCTGAAGTACCTCAAATGCTATGCACAAAACCTTTGAATAGCTACAAAAAAAAAAAAAAAAAAAAAAAAAGTCACAGAACAATAGATCAGTTACAAAGCAGATACAGAACCTGTTTTAAAGAATGAAATGAGGTTATAAAAATTCAGTTACATTTTTATTATTCCTCTTACAGTTCAGAGAAAATACAATCTATATATTCTATGAAATATCTATTATATACATATTTTGGATTTTCTGATTACAACAGAATTGATCTGGTAAAGATTCTACAGTTTCCTAAGGCTAATCTTATAGCAGTATTTGTTTTTCCAGGGAGGGAGTTGAATTTTGGTGGTGTGTGATTAACCTTCCGCAGGTTTGACTTTGTCAAATTATCAGAAAAGTTTCAGATGTATGGCAGAACTAACTCAAGGGAAACCACCTTTCTTGCTCAAGACAAAATACCTAAGTCCCTGAAAAATAGCTAAAATATATTTTATGATATATATACATGAGTTTACTTTCCATATCAATCCACAACCTCCAGCAATTTAATGATTTACAAACATTTTTCTTTAATTCTTTCTAAGCCATCTTCCACCATGATGCTCAGTTTTTCTCTCTCTCCATTTTTTTTTTTTTAATCAAGCACCATTCATGTGGGAAGTCAGGAATGAAATACAGAAAAATAGGAAAGACTAACCCAAGCCCAAACTAGCGATATTAATATTTTAGTATAGATTTCTTTTCTACCCATTTTTTCCCATTTTAAATTAGACTTTCAAAAATTAAATTAATATCTGCAATCACTAACAATAATTTTAAAAAAAGGTTTAAGTAAGCCAACAGCAGAGATAAAATGGAGTTATTAAAAAAAAAAGTCAACTCCAAAGCTGGCAGAATAAAAGGGGAAAAAAAAAGAACATAGAACAAATGGAACAACTAGAAAATAACAGATTTTAATTAGGATGTATCAATCATTATAGTAAATATAAATGTAAACATCTAAACTCACTCATTTAAAAGCTAAGAATTATCAGACTGGAATAGAAATTAAGACTCAGTTATATTCAGGTTATAAGCTACCAACATTAAATAAAAGATATAAATTAAAAGTAAAAGTATGGAATAACAGGTCACTGATTTTCATGGGCTTGCTTGGAGGGACAGGCTGACTTCAAAGGAGTATGTGGAACTGTTATCTTGATTTTGATGATGAGTCTGTCAAGCTTACTGACCTGTGCGCTAAAAAGGTTATATTTTAAAATATGTAAAGTACAGCTCAATAAACATGATGTTAAAAAAAGTAAGCTGAATAAAATTTTCAAAAAAAAACCTTGCAATATGACTCCCTCCTCTAAATTAAAACCATAAGAAAGAACAAGACATGAAAAGCTAAAATCCCTCTCCCTTCATCCTAGTCTGACTTTCCAGAGGTATCCACCCTTAGCAGTTTCTGTTTTCAATTCTTCTGGTGGTTAGACTTTTAGTTAATATAATTAAGGCTTTGCTATGCAAGATGATATAATTAACATACTTTTACAACTTTCCCACTTTATTTTCTCAACTTCTGATTTTCATTAGTCATATTATTTTTACATTATCAAATTTTATAAGTGAAATAGAAGAAATCTACATTCCTTTCTTGAAAGCTAAACACACAAGTAAATATATAATATGACATAGTGACAAAGTGCTAAGGATAAAAAATAGGGAAGAGAGAATGTGAGGAAGCAGGTTGCTAATACATATAGAGTGTGATCAAGGAAGGTCTCACTAAAGTGACATTTGTTAGAAATCTAAAAGAAGTGAAAAAGATATGCAGCTCTTTGAGAAATAAGTGATTCTGGCAGAGGGAACAGTAAGCAAGTCCTGAACTGGGAGACTGCACAGCAGTTCAAAAAGTGTAATAAAGACATTGTGCATGCAGGAGAATCAGCCAACAGTGTTAAAAGATGAGATTAGAGACACAGCAAGAAGCCAGATTATGTTAGGCCATTTAGGCCATTTTAAAGACTTCGGCTTTTACTCTGGGACAGATGAAAAGTGACCGTCACATTTCCATACCATCATTAGTAAATATTCACTGTGAACTAAGAAAAATATATATACCTAATCCTAACCCCTAGTTCTCAAGAGAAAATGTCTCAGTCATCAGGATTTAATAGATACTATAGTTTTATAATTATAACTATTCATGAAGATTGCCATCAGCTACCATTTTTTATACCTCCTATTAGTCGTTTTGTATTTATACTTTTATTTAGCTAGAATACATCTATGAGAAAATTCTTCATAAATGTGGGATGAGTAGGACATTTTAAAGCATGACAGGTCTTAAAATGTTTTATCCTTATCTTTAAACTTGGAAAAAGATTTCTCCATTATCTTCGAGTGTTCTTTATTCATGGTAAGAAGTTCAATATCATTGAACTTGTTATTCCTCTGGAAGCATGCGATTCTTTTACACTTACAAAATTTTAGTCGAGTATGTCTAGAGTGTGGGCATTTGTGCATGTATGTTAGTTAGCAATAATCTTCTTTTAATCTGAAGACTCACATGTTCCATTAGCAGAAGAAAAAGAAGCTGACTTGTTAAGTCTTTGGATGTTTTCTCCCTCTACTATATCTTTTAGTTAGAACTCTTAGTGGGCAAGTAAAAATTAGATCCATTCTCCAGATGAATGTTCTGTTTTATTTCTCATGAGGATGGCCTTTAGTCATATCTCTTCTATTATTTAATTTCCAGATTCTTTGTTCTGTTTCCTAGTTGTTCCTTTTCAATAGATCCTTTACTCTGGTATGGGTATATTATTCTTTCGAATTTCTGATGATAGTTACCAGAATTCTGCTAATTCAGGGGGGAAAAGTGTTATCTTCATTTCCTTTGGGATACGTTTTTTTTTGTTTTTTTTTGTTTTTGCTTTTTCCCTTGGCTCTCTTTCTCTCAGACTATTTTTTCCCTCAAATATCTGATAATACCTGGTTGTCAGCCATATTTAAGATAAATTGATATTCTTCATGAAATATGTAAAAGAGAAACAATAAAAGTTACTATTTAAAGAATACTTATTTAAACTACTTCTCTTTTATTAAAGGGCCACAATAGTCACTCTAGAGCAAATAGGGAATGTGTGAAACAAAAACAATTTTAAATTAATGGAGTTTTCATAAACATCTTCAAAAAAGAAACCAATCATGTAAAGGAAGATTCCAAACTTTAAAACAACTACAGTAACACTGATAAATATACGCATATGAAAGAATGCAAATGTCTCTCCTTTTACAAACAAAGAAAAACTTTCCTTGAGATTGACTAACAAAACATAAGAACCTAGTTTTCTAAGTTCTTCTGGCTCTTTGAGTCAAGTTTACAGTAGTAATCTCTTTTGTCCTTGTTCTTTTCTTTTTCTGACACACAGACACAATTCACAAAATCTTAAAAGTTGATGTCATTTTCAGCTGTGACACTAGAGGACCTCAGTCGCACACTGCTTTAAAATAAATGTCTTCCTTTGGAAATGAAAACCAAACCTTTAAAGCAATTTTTCCATTAAACCAGTTCTGAAACAGCTGAACACAGAAGACTGCATGTTCTATTTTGTCTACTTGCTTTCCCTGATTGTAAGATATAATTGGAAAATACTTCCATGTCAAAAAGCACAGTCATACTTTTTTTGTTCTTTTTAATTTGAGAGGTAGAGCATGGGGGAGGGAGGAGGTGCAGAGAGAGGAGGAGAAGCAGACTCTCTACTGAGTAGGGAGCCCAATGTAGGGCTCAATCCTGGACTCCAAGATCATGATCTGAGCTAAAGGCAGATACTTATCTGACTGAGCCACCCAGGTGCCCCCACATTCATGTTATTATCAAGTTGATGAGCATATATGCTGAAATAATTTTTAAAAATTCAAATATAAAGCTGAAGCTCATGCCAAACCTTTTCTTAGCTATTACTTGAGACTATTACATGAATTATAGCGATTCGACTCAGTAGTAATCAGTATAAATCAGAGTAAATCAGATTTGCTTATCTGCCCTTTTGTACTCTTAGGATTTAATTTAAAAAAAAAGATTTTATTTTTATTTATTTGACAGATAGATAGAGCCAGAGACTACAAGCAGGGGGAATAGCAGAGGGAGAGGGAAAAGTAGGTTCCCTGCGGAGCACAGAACTCAATGTCGGGCTCCATCCCAGGACCCAGAGATCATGATCTGTGCCAAAGGTAGATGCTTAACCGACTGGTTCACTCAGGTGCCCCACTTAGGATTTAATTTTAAAATTTATTTTAAAATATAAGGTATAAGAAGAAAAAAGTGCTATTTTCTATAATGAGAAGAAATCAGTATTTGTGAAATTCTGTATACCTTTTGCTTTTAAAACTGTATTCTTTAATACTGCTAATAGTTTAGATCACAGAATCTTTTAAAAAATTATTTTGAAGTAGCTAAAGTAATTATAACATAATAGCAAGGTAAAAAAAAAAAAAATCACATGTCCAGTAATAGCATGTCACAGTTAACTGAAAACAGACTCCAGAAGGAGAGTTAGGATTAAGAAAGTAGGATTCACACAATTAAAAAATATATATATATTGCCAGGGAATAATAGGATTTCATCCTACACAATTCCCAAGTTAGACTCTTGTTAATAAAGAAATCCATCACTAATCTAGAAAATGTAAATGAAAATTCAAGTCAGAAAATACTCTCTTCCTTTTGAAATTTTCAGTTACTACTGTTACTACTAGAGACTGGGAGGGGAGCATTTACTTTGTTACCACTGTCCTTAACACTCTGAAAAGTTTAATGAGCAAAATAATCTTTGGTGATTATAAATACATAGATATGGCCAAAAGGTAGCTTTCAAAATAATAGGACTAATAATTTTTAATAAAGACATTTCAAAATACTTTCCTTTATATTTAAACACATCAATTAAGTGGCTATTAGCTGGTATTGTGTTTTTAAACCACTATGTTTTTAGGTTCCATGGATATCAAGAGAAAGAATTAATCTCCACAGTCAAAAAACCTACAGTATAGTTGGAAAGACAGATTTATAAACTGGTAATTTTAATACAATTGAATTCAAAAGAATTTCAATATAATTCAATACTTAAGTTAGCAGAGAAGAATTAATCATCCATTTCTTCTGTGTTACAAGAAAAAGAAAACATAAACACCTATTTCTTACACTGGTGAATCCAAAACAGGTCTACAAAAATAAATCTTGGGAAAGTATAATTAAAAACAAAACAAAACAAAAAACACTACTAACCATGAGCAAGAACAATTGACAATAATATTAAGGCATGAGTTAACCTGGCTGTATATGAATTTTGTTTTTTTGTTTTTTTTATTTATGATAGTCACACAGAGAGAAAGAGAGAGGCAGAGACACAGGCAGAGGGAGAAGCAGGCTCCATGCCGGGAGCCCGACGTGGGACTCGATCCCGGGTCTCCAGGATCGCGCCCTGGGCCAAAGACAGGCACCAAACCGCTGCGCCACCCAGGGATCCCTGTATCTGAATTTTGAACACAGCTTAATGATTTTCAAATCTAGTAGGTTAGTAAAATACCAAGTATATTTTGTTCCTCCCATTACAGATGTATTTCAAAGGAGATTTACACTGTGCTTCTGTTTCAATCATCCCTAAATAAACTATAGTTGTTTAGCTTAGTTGGTTAAAACGTATTGAGGCCAAGATCATGGGTTTAATATCTATAAGGATTGGTTTGCTTCACATGTTCATAGCCATAGATTTTCATCCTAACTACAGTCAGTATCGCCAAATTCAGATACTTGTCACAATGAGACAGTGCCCAACCTATTTACTTAAATATCCTGATATTCAATGATAGTTTCCTATACTTCTCTGAAGACCTGCTCTTTAATCTCAGTAAGCCCTTGAGATCCCTATTCTCTAAGCCTCCCCTGTTATCTCAACCAGACCCCTTTTGACATCCTTCTTTAGTTTAGATCTATTCTATCATTTCAACCTTTTATTTTTTTTTTTCCAGAATTCTTAATGGATTCTCATCTGATGGCCTTACCTCTGGGAGAATTGTACTCCTCTCTATATTCTGACAGTATAGTTGCTGAGCTTATTAATTCCATAGTAATAATTTCCATATAGGTTTGTCTCTCTCAGTGTACCTTGAGGCAGGTACTAACTTATTCATCTTGCAATCCCTATCACAGTGACTGTAAGGTAGGGGTTCAATAAACATGTATCAAATAATAGGTGTTCAATATATGTACACAATGACATCCTATGATGGTGCAAGAGGGTGCAGAAAACAAGATTAAATTCTTCACCATTAATGAAATAACAGCTCAAAATGTATATTATGCTTCCAATGGATCAACACTGTCAACCTCATTTATAGAAGGTTCATTTCTTGTAAGCTGACTTAGAGGTTTTTTTGAAAGAAGGAAAATTCTGCCATTTGCAATAATATGGATAAATCTGGAGGACACTAGTCTAAGTGAAATAAGCTGGACACAGAAGGACAAATACTGCCTGATTCCACTAACATAAGGTCTAAAAAATAGTAAATTTATAGAAGCAGAGAACAATGGTTACAAGGGACTCGGGAGAGAAGAAAATGGGAGAATAGGGAGAGAGGAAAATTAATTGATTTAAAGTTTCAGTTGTGCAATATGAGTAAGTTCTGGAGATCTTCTGTACAACATAGTGTCAGTAGTTAACAATACTGTATTGTCCACGTAAAATTTTGTTAGGAGGGTAGATATCATTGTTAAGAGTGTACATAAGTGCTTTTATTACGCACAAAACTAAAAAAGACACAAGGAAATTGTTAGAGGTGATGGATATGTCTATTACCTTGATTGTAGTGATGGTTTCACAGGTGTATTCATATATCCAAACTCAAATGCATACATTAAATATTTATAGTTTCCTTCTATATCAACTATACTTCAATAAAGGTGTTAAAACATTAATAAGGACAAATTCCTATCAGCCTCAAACCATCAGTTCTTTTTGGTATTTGCAATGTTTCCAAGAAGAGATGTTATTCAGATTGCAAGAAATAGAGGCCAAGAAAGAGAAGAGAGGTCAGGGTTGCTGAGATAGATTTGGAAGTCATTCACAATAGGTGGTAACTAAAACCACACATGCTATTTCCTCTGATCCATAATCCACGATATTTCTAAGGGCCACTCCACAAGCCAAAATACCCATACTGTCAGCAAACCAAGAGAGGAAACACACTTCTGGATTCTATGAGTTCAAGATGTTCTTTCACCTTATAAAACCTGATCACTCCCACAGAAATTTTCCTTTTGGTCTAAAACTTTCCTAACTTGGTATCAGCCCGAAGTAAAATATTAAAGGAGAGTAAACACAGATGAAAATTAGTTAGCTACTGTGTGATTTAAAAAATGGAGAAGAAAAATGAAATACTAATGACTAATGTTCAAATAATAATACAACTGTATAACCCTGTGTTATCTTCAACCTAAACTCTCCTTCTGTAACTTCAAGACATAAGAACTCAAGAAGTATATAATTTTTAATGGCTCACTGATCTATAAGGGAAATTTGGAGAGGGGGTATTTTCAGTGGTGAGCTAATGTGTTTGAGGCTCTTATAATTTGCCACTTATCACTTAACATTTAGTATAATGTTAAAATTTAATAAATTTAAAATTTAATAATTTTAACAATGTTAAAATTACCACAGTATTTAACAGAGTAATCTTTTTTTTCTAAAAAAGAAAGAAAGTTTTTAGAGTTGAAAAAGGAAGTAATTTATTTCACTACTGGGTACACATGTTACCCAGTCATGCTAAATTTAATAGTTCATGTGTTCAGAGTCAGATTTTTGAAATGGAAGTTGCATTGATTAACTACTTACCTAAAGATTATTTTGTAATAGGTCTAAAAAAAAAAATCAGTCCTCTGTCCCTGTATTGTGCGATTGGGCATATTTTACAATTTGGTTCTCATTAAAAAAAAAAAAAAAGATATTGAAAGCCATAAATCTGGAATGTGACTAATTCTCAATGGGATACAATAAACTGGGGGATTAATTTTTCAACCTGAATACTAGATAACTTTCCTTTCTCATTACAAACTTAATTTGATAAGATCAAAAAACATATGGAAAGTATAGGCTAGTGGCTTGAGGTTCAGACATAAAGCCAGGAGACTCTCACTAATTTGCTTTGCTTGGAGAATGTTCCAATTTCATCCCGCCTCAGTATGCTAATGTATAAAGTGGAAATATAACACCAAAAAGGGGCTGAATGAAGATCAATGAGCTATTGGTCCGGCACAGAATCCTGGCCAATTGTAAAAGTAGAACAAAATAAACAAAAAGCCCAAGTCCCTCTCAAAAAAACAACAAGGTTTCTATAATAAATTATAAAATAACATTTTGTTATTCTATCTATCTATCTATCTATCTATCTATCATTTATCATCTATCATCTTCCATAAATTAACAAAGATTTTAATCTGGGCTAATCCAACTATTTGCATGAGTAAGATCAGCAAAAATGGTTTCCTAATTTATCTTTGAGAAAAAAAGATTGACATTTCATAAGAAGGATTGGAGGGTCTCAGGGTGAGCTGGTTATTTCTGCAACATGAATTTTTCTTCTTCCAAGCAGACCTTCTATCCTGGGACAGACACTCCAAAAACATTTCTTTCACCATAGTTACTGATATTGGCTGTACAAACACACTGGGCAATAAATCTCACTTCCCATGCCCTGGCAGCATTTGGGACTACATAAAATTGTAACTTTTCTCTAAGACAGAACCTATGGTGGCTCATGTTTGTTTCAACCTATGCCCTTGCTCATTCTACATTTTTTTTTTATTAAGCTTAAATTTATTTACATATTACTATGTGAAAAAGAATGAATAAATTTCTATTATTGCTCAGAATTTTGATTTGAGACCAACATTTTCCTTTTAGGGAATCTGCCACCCTACCCCTAACTCATCACTACAAACAAGTGAACTGGAGAGGGCCTACATTTTAGGCATGTGTTTTACTTCAGTGTCTGCAAGATAGCATAGTGCAAAGAATAGTTTGTCAAACTATAATATTCAGTTCAATGATGTGTTGGTCTATCTTAAGAAAATTGTAAGAGATTTGGTTGATGAAAATTTCCTATTCAGTTTCTATTCTATTTATCAGAATTGGGTGATGCAGTGATGATATTTTGACCAAAGAATCCAAAAAATTCAAATTTTATTCTTAACTATGTCTATCAACCTTGCAAAGTTCCTATGATATAGCAATTGTCTGATATAGGAAATTTGCAAGGTTCCTATATCATAACTTTATCTTGCCTTATTCAGCCATCAAGGAGGCAGAATAAGGCAAGATAATATTAATAGTTGGGCCTTTGTCTCCAAAACTAATGTAGAATTCTAGAGAGCTTTGCTTACCTACATAGTTCCTTTTTTCCAAGACTGATCCACCTGAATGAGTCGGTTCTATTTCTCCTAAACTTCAACTAGAGTCATAGATTTCTATGATACAAGGAAAATTAGATTAATTCCAGGAAGCTATAGGAAAGAGAGTAGTATGTATATATAGACAGATACCCAGAGTATACCATAATAATACCAGAACACTGTTAAAAAAGTAAAGGACAATTATATTTTACTAAGTCATGGAAAAGCATTATATTAATGAATAATAATATCAGTTGATGTAGTCTAAATAGGGCCCCACTCCCACTCTCTTTGCCCCAATATGTCCACATCCTAATCCCCAGAACCTATGGATGTTACCTAATTTGGAAAAAGGGTCTTTGCATATGATCATCATGGATTATCAAGATGGGCACAAAATCCAATGTCAAGTGTTCTTATAAGAGAGACACAAAAGAGGAGCTATAAAGACAGAGATTGGAGTAATGTGGTCACAAGCCACAGAAGCTGGAGAATGCTGATAGCCACCCAGAAGTTGGAAAAGGCAAGGAAGGATTCTTTCTTTCCAAGAGCCTCTGAAGAGAGTGGGCCCTGTCAATACCTTCATTTCTGACTTCTGGTCTCTAGAACTAGGAAAGAATAAATTTCCGGTGTTTTAAGCCACTCAATTTGTGATAATTTGTTGCAGCAGTCATAGGAAACTAGTATACTTGTTTATAAAGATGCACATGACATCAAGGTGACTTGTTTTTCCCCAACATAATCTGAGTATAAGTATTCTCCTTTTCTTTAAATGATCTTTATTTAGATTAAATTACATGCAATAAAAAAACACTTATTTAAATATACTGTTAGAAGAGTTCTGACAAATGTATATATGACTGCAAACACTGCCACAGTCAAGAAATCGAGCACTTCCATCATTTTGAAAGGATTCTCTTGTTCCTCTTCCTGGACAGTCTCCATATCCCACTCCTGGCTCAAAGCAACCACTGGTCTGTTTTCTATTACTCTAGATTAAGTTTGCCTTTTCAAGAGTTTCAAATAAATGGAACACCACAGCATTATTTGTGTCTAGCTTTTTTTCCTACTTCACATAATATTCTTAAGATTCATCCATGTTGGGATCCCTGGGTGGTGCAGCGGTTTAGTGCCTGACTTTCGCCCAGGGCGCGATCCTGGAGACCCGGGATCGAATCCCACGTCAGGCTCCCAGTGCATGGAGCCTGCTTCTCCCTCTGCCTATGTCTCTGCCTCTCTCTCTCTCTCTCTCTGTGACTATCATAAATAAATGAAAAAAAAAAGATTCATCCATGTTGTTGCCTGTGCTACCAGTCCTTTATTCTTTTTTATTGCTGAGTAATATTTTACTAACTTGCTTATCCATTCATCTGTTGAAGGACATTTTCTCCTTCAGACTTTTAATAGCTAAGAACAATATAGTATTTTGCCAGGAAAGTGGTGGACATATTTACAATGAAACTTCACAAGAAAATAAACAACAATACAGAGTCCCAGATTTTGAGGAGTGTCATATTCTTAAAACGTCATTATGGGAGAACAATTGAAAATTTGTGGCATAAACTAATAAGGATTCACATTAAAATATGCAAATTGGGATCGGTATGGTTTTTTTTTTTTTTTTTTTTTTTTTTTTTTGGTCTAAGATGTATGTGGCAGATATGGGAACATCCAGTCATTATCATGATGATTCTGAAGCACTTGTCTGCATTTGGACATTGATGTAAATGCTGTAAAAAACAAACAGACATGAATGTTTTTTTAATGTCCTATCACCTAAGACAGATGACACCAACAATTGACAAAATGTCTAGCTAGTGAATAAACTAACATGTGAACAGAGAAAGTAAAGTACAGTTAGCATATTCACAGATACAGAATGCATTGACCTGAACCAGACTGCTTGCAGAAGAGAGCTATGATTTTCATTGACTCAGATGATTAAAAGAGAGAAAACTGCATTTCTCTTTTCTAGGTAATCCAGGAGGAATTTGTAAGTAGGATACCAGTCATTCTTCACATGACCACTTCGTTTTCATTTTAAGTCACTGTCTGAAATAGCAACCTATATTTACAACCCATCATCTTAAACAAGAGCACCCCACTTCAACCTTCCAAAACTGTTTCATAAAGAAAAATAGAAGAAGCAATCTCATTGCTTTCTAATGGATGCTTTTACTACTTAACTCTTCAAGTTCATCTCCTTCACCTCTCGTCCCATGGACCCTATGCATCTGCTTTATTCATTTGCCTGCATCTCAATGCTTTTTTTGCATATGCTGTTTACTCTGCCTTTCTATCTGGTCCACTTGGATGACACCTATACATTCTTTAAAATTCAACACAAGCATTATTTTCTTATAAAACTTTTCTGGATTCTCCTGGCTGTGAGGTATTCTGTCTCCAAGATAACTTGCATATTCTTCTGGCACATATTTATCAAAAAATGCTAAATTATAATTGTTTATTATGATTCTGTCTCCTCATTAGCTAGCAATTTCTCTAAAGATGGGAGTCTATATTTTCATCTTTCGTCCCACTAGCACCTAGTCCAATGTCTGAGATACATATGTATTTAATGAAGGAGTATGGAATGGTTATTGCATAGGTTAATCCTAATTTAAATCATAATAGGTCATCATAGAAAGGCTATACCTAGTCCACAGGGAATGCTAATTGATAATATTCAAAAATCATTTAGTATATTATAGTACTTACAATAATAACACTATTGCCACAACAGCCACTAATAGGAAACTTAGATAACTCATACTGTATCAATGTTGTTACAAATAATTCACATGAATTATTTCACTATCCTAGAAGGTATATTGAAGCACAGAGGGGTTAAGTAAATTAGCCAAGTGAGTAAATGGTAGAGTTGAGATTCAAACCCAGCAGGTTGGTGTTAGAGTCTGTCCTATGTTATATCGCCTCTCAGTGTTTAACAGTATAGAAAGTGAAGTCAAAAGAGAGGTTTTGAGCTCCAGCTATAACATTGTGATAGGCATGGTAAAAGTAATTGCTCTAAGCATCAGTTACCATACCTTATTGTTATGACCATTTTGCCATCATTAGGGGAGGATATGGATAACTTATTACAGGCATGTCTCATTTTATTGTGCTGTGCTTTATTGCACTTCAGATATTACGTTTTATCTAAGCTGAAGTTTTGTGGCAACATTGTGTTAAGCAAGTCTATTGGTGGTGTCATTTTTTTCAACAGCACTTGCTCACTCCATTTTTCTGTGTCATATTTTGGTAATGCTCTCAATTTTCCCAACTCCTTCATTATTATTATATTTGCTATGGTGACCTATGATCAATGATCTTTGATGTTACTCTTGCCATTGTTTGGGTGCCACAAACTGTACTCATATAAGATGACAAAAACAATTGGTAAGTAGTATGTGTGTTCTGACTGCTTCACTGATAGGCCATTCCCTGTCTCTCTCCATCTTCTTGGGCCTCCCTGTGCCCTGAGATGCAATATTGAAATTAGGACCTTACAGTTGCCTCTAAGTGTTCAAGTAAATGAAAGAAGCAAATATCTCTCACTTTAAATCAAAAGCTAGAAGTATCAAGCCTAGTGAAGATGGCATGTTGAAAGTCAAGATAGGCCAAAAGCTAGAGATCTAGCACCAAACAGTTAAACAAGCTGTAAATGCAGATGAAAAGTTCTTGAAGGAAATTGAAAGGACTACTCCAGTCAATACACGGATGAGAAGATTGTTTTGCTTTATTGCTGATACGGAGAAAGTTTCAGTGGTCTGGATAGAAGATCAAACTAGCTACCACTTTCCTTTATGCCAAAGCTTACCATAAAGCAAGGCTCCTCACTGTTCAATTCTGGGAAGGCTGGGAGATGTAAGGAAGCTGCAGAAGAAATGTTGGAAGCTAGCAGAAGCCCAAGAGATTTAAGGAAAGAAGCCAACTCCTAACATAAAAGAGAAAGGTGAGGATGCAAATGCTGATGTAGAAGCTGCAGCAAGTTTTCCAGGAGATCTAGCAAGATAATTAATAAACATGTCTACATTAAATAATTTTCATTGTAGATGTAATGGCCTTATATTGTAAGAAGATACCACCTAGGACTTTCATAGCTAGAGAGGAAAAGTCAATGCCTGGCTTCAAAGCTCTAAAGGATAGGCTGACTCTTGTTAGGGGCTAATGTAGGTGTTCAATTTGAGTTGAAGCCAATGTTCATTTACCATCCTGAAAATCCTAGGATCCAAGAATTGTGCTAATTCTACTCTGCCTGAGCTCTATAAATGGAACAACAAAGCTTGGATGACAGCACATCTATTTACAACACGATTTACTGAATATTTTAAGCCCACTGTTGAGATTTACTACACAGAAAAGGATTCTTTTCAAAATATTACTGTTCATTGACAATGAACTTAGTCGCCAAAGAGCTCTGAAGGAGATGGACAATGAAATTCATGTTATTTTCATGCCTGCTAACACAACTTCCATTCTTTAGCCCATGGATCAAGGAGTAATTTCAACTTCAAGTCCTATTACTTAAGAAATACATTTTGTAAGGCTATAGCTGCCATAGACAGTGATTCCTCTCGTGGATCTGGACAAAGCAAATCGATAATCTTCCAGAATGGATTCACCTCTCTAAATGCCCTTAAGAACATCCCATGCCCCTTCACGGGAAGGGCATGTCAAAATACCAACATGATAAGACATTTGCAAATACCTTCTTCCATTCTGTTGGTTGTCTTTTGGTTTTGTCGACTGTTTCCCTTGCTGTGTAAAAGTTTTTTTTAGCTTCATGAAGTACTAATAGTTCATTTTTCCTTTGTTTCCCTTGCCTTTGGAGACATATCAAGCAAGAAGTTGCTGTGGCTGAGGTCACATAGGTTCTCCTGTGACCTGTGTTCTCCTCTAGCATTTTGATGGATTTCTGTCTCACACTTAGGTCTTTCATCCATTTTGAGTCTATTTTTGTTTATGGTGTAAGGAAATGGCTGTTTCATTCTTTGGCATGTAGCTGTCCAATCTGTCCAGCACCATTTTTTGAAGAGACTGTCCTTCTCCCATTGGATATTTTTTCCTATTTTGGTAAGATTAGTTGATCATAGAGTTGAGGGTCCACTTCTGGGTTCTCTATTCTGTTTCATTGATCTATTTGTCTGTTTTTGTGGCAGTACCATACTGTCTTGATGACTACAGCTTTGTAATAGAGCTTGAAGTCTGGAATTGTGATAGCATCAGCTTTGGTTTTCCTTTTCAACATTCCTTTGACAGACACAGACACATAGACAGACAGGAGGATGGTGAGGATGTGGAGAAAGGAGAACCCTCTTACACTGTTTCATTGGGAATGAATGCAAGCTGGTGCAGCCACTCTGGAAAACACTATGGAGGGTCGTCAAAGAAGTTTAAAATGGAGCTACTCTACAACCCAGCAATTACACTACTAGAATTTACCCTAAACATATAAATGTAGGGATGCCTGGGTGGCTCCATGGTTGAACATCTTTGTTTGGCTCAGGTCGTGATCCCAGGGTCCTGGGATTGAATTCTGTAACAGGCTCCCTGCAGGAGCCTGCTTCTCCCTCTGCCTATGTCTCTGCCTCTCTGTCTCTCGTGAATAAATAAAATCTTAAAAAAAAAAACTACACACACACACAAAAAAAACTACACAAAAAAGCCCCCACATACAAATGTTTATAGCAACAACTTCCACAATAGCAAAACTATGGAAAGAGCTCAGCTATCCATCAACAGATGAATAGATAAAGAAGATGTTAAATATATATATATATATAATATATATAGTAATATATAGTAAATATATATAGTAAATATATATTATATACAAAATAATATATAATATAGATATGTATTTACAATAGAATATTACTCAGCCATCAAAAAGGAGAAATCTTGCTATTTGCAATGACATGGATGGAACGAGAGGGTATTATGCTAAGCAAATTAAGTCAATCAGAGAAAGACAGTTGTCATATTATTTCAATCATATGTGGAATTTAAGAAACAAAACAGAGGATCACAGGGGAAGAGAGGAAAAAATATCAGAGAGGGAGTCAAACCACAAGAAATTCTTAATCATAGGAAATAAATTGAGGTTTGCTGGAGGAGAAGGGTTAGGGGGATAGGGTAACTGAGTAATAGACATTAAAGAGGGCATGTGATGTAATGAGCACTGGGCATTATATAAGACTGATGAATCATTGACCTCTACCCTGAAATTAATAACACAGTATATGTTAATTGAATTTAAATTTAAATCAATCAATCAATCAATCAATCAACATGAGTCAGTTTGGAAGAAGTTGATGCCAGCCCTCCTGGATGACTTTGAGGGGTTCAAGATTTCAGTGAAAGAAGTAAATGCAGATGTGGAAATAGCAAGATAACTAGAATTAGAAGTGGAGCCTGAAGGCGTGAATTGCTGCAATCGCATGACGAAACTTAACTGGATGAGGAGTTGCTTCTTATGGAAGAGCAAAGAAATAATCTACTTCTGGTGAAGATTCTGTAAAGATTGTTAAAATGATAACAAAGCATTTAGAATATTACATAACTAAGTTTATTACATAAACTTTATAAAAGCACTGGCAGAGCTAGAGAGAATTGAAAGAATTCCTACTGTGGGTAAAGTGCTACATGCACTGCATGCTACAGAGAAATCATTCATGAAACAAGGAGTCAATCAATGCAGCAAACGTCATTGTTGTCTTATTTAAAGAAATTGCCACAGCAACCCCAACCTTCAGCAACCATCACCCTCATCAGTCAGCAGCCATCAACATCAAGGCAAGACTCTCTCCACCAGCAAAAAAGATTATGACTTCTAAAAGTTCACATAATAGCATTTTTTAGCAATAGAGTATTTTTAAAGTAAGATTTGCACATTGTTTTTAGACATAATGCTATTGCACTCTTTATCGTATATGGTATAGTTGTAAACATAATGTATATGACTGGAAACCAAAATATTATTTGACTTGCTGTACTGAGGTGGTCTGGAACCAAATCCACAATACCTCTGAGGTATGCCTGTAGTTGTATGACCAGGAGAAAATTACTTACTAGATGCCTTATAGGGTCATATGCTTCCTCACACAGAAAATGGAGGTAATAGTAATAAATTCCATCATAGAGCTCTTGTAAGAAAGAAATAAGATAATCATTGTAGAGTGCTTAGGACAATGTCTAGAATATAATTATGTTGTTATCATTATTATTTTTGTTTAGTCCTTCCTCTTTGAGGTCCTGAATATTTATAATAAAAATCATTTCTAAAGTAAACTTTGCATTTGTACAAATATTTGTAATAGGTGGCTGAGAAGGCTAAGATGACATAGGAATTCATAAACCCTATGTGTATTCTTTTGTAGTATATGCTGTTTTCATTTCTTCACTCCTAAAATCTTACAAGAGAACCCATTTTGCCAAAAGTATACAGCTGACCTTTGAACAACACAATTTGAATTATGCCTACCCACTTATACAAGGATTTTTTTCGATAAATATAATACAGTACTATTAGTGTATTTTCCTTACAATTTAATAACATTTTCTCCTAACTTACTTTATCATAAGACACAGTATATAATTCATATAACATACAAAATATGTGTTAATAAACTGTTTATGTTACTGATAAGGCTTCTACTCAACAGTAGGCTAATAGTAGTTAACTTTTTGGGGAGTCAAAAGTTATACATGGATTTTTGACTACACAAGGGGTCAGTGCTCCTAACTCCCGAGTTGTTTAGGGTCAACCATACTAAAAAGATTTTGGTTATAATGAAACCATTTTTGCTTGTTTCTTTGTATGCCAAAATAAAAGTGGGTTCTCTGATTTCTGGCTTGATAAAGATGTCAAGAAACAAAGCAATCCCTATAAAATCAGCAAGATAGGCTGATAATTAATTATAGGACTCTGAACTTGGCAATTTAAAGCAGCTTGTTGCCACAAAAGATATTGTGCTTTTGGAATAGCACCTATCAGAAAAGCAGATTCTGGAATACTATTGTTCAAAGAAAGGCCACAGGGATGCCTGGGTGGCTCAGTAGCAGTTGAGCATCTGCTTTCAATTCAGGTTATGATCCCGGGGTCCTGGGATCGAGTCCCACATTGACCTCCCTGTGGAGAGCCTGCTTCTCCCTCTGCCTGTGTCTCTGCCTCTCTCTGTATGTTTCTTGTGAAAAAAAATGAATAAATCTTTAAAAAAACAAAACAAAAAAGAAAGGCCACAGTGAGAAGAGGCCAATTGGAGTCATAATTCACTGTTTATGCTATAGTTGGTCTTGGCTTTTTACATTTGAAGACATTTGTTGTTCTGTAAACCTTAGATAACTCATTAACTAGGATGAATAACTCTAAGGCTATCTATGAAAAGCATGTAGACAGGTAACTAGAACACAGTATGTATTTAATAAATACAAGTGTCACAAGTGTCCCTTCCTTTTTTCTATCCCTTCTGTTCATGAATGATATTAGTAAATGTTTTAATTTAAAAGTGCTCCACTTAGGGGAGGTGGGTGGGTAGATGGGGTAACTGGGTGATGAACATTAAGGAAGGTACTTGTAATGAGCACTGGGTGCAACTGATGAATCACTAAATTCTACCTCTAAAGCTAATCATACACTCTATGTTAATTAAATTGAATTTTAAATAAAAAAAATTTTTAAAGTGCTCCATTTAAATAATTTCTTAAAGTTCCTAAAATTGCTACTAATGTCATTAACTTATTTAACTCCTTATATACTATTTTCTCAGTGTATACTGAATGTGTAGTACAGACTTCTGAAAATGTACAGCTCATTCAGATAGCTCCTAAAAAATTCTGCCAATTAATTATAAACACAGTTTTTCAAATGTAAATTTTAACAAGAGGAAAAGAAAAAGTTATAGGTATAAATACCACACCTACCAACCATAATCTTACTTTCAATTAAAATCAGTTTCTGTTAATAAATTTTTTGGTAGCATTTTTGATATGTCATCTGCTTTTCTAACACCAACAATGATCAAATGACCAAACCATATGACACAAATATTATCTCAGGGCTTTTAAACATTCCTGAAAAAGCCTTTAAGGAAATATTATCGTTAAGACAAAGAAAAAAATGGGCACTGAGTAATGTATAGAATTGCGGACTCAATATGTTGTATACTTGAAACTAATATGATGTATGTTAATTATACTTCAACTAAAAAAAAAGAAAAAGAAAAAGAGTTCTCTCCATCAGGGCAAACATCTGCTTTAAGAAGAAAAGACAAAGAATTAGGGATAGTCTTTCCCCTGTTAGCTTGAAAAGCTTTTAGGTGAACTAGATCTATGCCTCCTGATATTACAGAGAGAGGTCCTCTAACATACTGATGACAGGGCCCTCCATCCAGAAATAGCTTCAAGAAAATTGGCCAATTATTGTTTGAAAAGAACTTCTAACTTTTAATTATGCCAAAACTGAAATAGTTTTGGAAGGCACAGTGACATCTAGACCAATAATTTTAAAAAACGCCTTTCGACCTGTTAACTCATTTAGGTATCTGGGGGATAGTTTTGATATTTTGACAAATTCACTGAGTAGACTTGCTCACATTTTAAAATTTTACGGGGGACACATTTGGCTTATTCTATGATAGAGAAAGACATTTAGCAGTTTCTACTTTCAATTTTGTTTTAAAACAAACAAAATTTCTCCCATGTTTTATTTTGCTGTCCAATGGTGCTCAACAAAAGCACTTGTTCAAGAAATTGATCAGATCTAAACTTGCTTTCTGAGAAAAGTTCTATGTTAGCAATTACGACTATAGCATACATCTATGCAAAGATAGGATCATCCTCCATTCAATCAAAATGATTATCTTTGATGAAAACATGAAATATTTTTTTAACTTTTTGAGGAAACTCTATACTGCACCATATACTGGCTGCACCAGTGTATATTCCCACCAACACTATAAGAGGGCTCCTCTTTGTCCATAACCTCACCAACAGCTGTTGTTTTGTTTCTTATGTTGTTGATTTTACCTATTCTGACAGATGTGGGGTGATATCTCATTGTAGTTTTCATTTGTATTTCCTTGATGATGAGTGATGTTGAGCATCTTTTCATGTGTCTGTTAGTCATTTGTATGTCTTCTTTGGAGAGATGTCTGTTCATGTCTTTTGCCCATTTCTTAACTGCATTATTTGTTTTTTGGATGTTGAGTTTAATAAGTTCTTTAAATTTGGAAACTATCCCTTTATCAGATATGTCATTTGCAAATATCTTGTCCCATTCTGTAAGTTGCCTTTTAATTTTGTTGATTGTTTCCTTTGCTGCGCAGAAACTTTTTATTATTTATTTATTTATTTATTTGTTTATTTATTTATATTTTTTGGAAACTTTTTATTTTGATGAAGTTTCAGCAGTTTATATTTGCTTTTATTTCCTGTGCCTCAGGAGACATTTTTAGAAAGAAGCTGCTATGGCTGACTTCTAAGAGGTTACTACCTGTGTTCTCTAGGATTCTTATGGTTTCATGTCCCACATTTAGGCCTTTAATCCATTTCAAATTTATTTTTGTGTATGGTCTAGTTTCATTCTTTAGAAAGCTGCTCTTCAGTTTTCCCAAAACCATTTGTTGAAGACACTGTCTTTTTCCCATTACTCTTTCTTGCTTTGTCAAGGATTAATTAACCATATAATTGTGGTTTATTTCTGGGCTTTCTACTCTGATCCATTGATCTATGTGTCTATTTTTATATTAGTACCATACAGCTTTGATCACTACAGCTTTTTGATATAAGTACCCTATAATCCAGCAATTGTACTACTAGGTATTTATCCAAAGAATACAAAAATAGTCATTCAAGGGATACATGAACCCTAATGTTTATAGCAGCATTATCTATAATAGTCAAACTATGGAAAGAGCCCAAGATACACACACACACACACACACACACACTCACACACACACACAAATATTACTGAGCCATAAAAAAGAATGAAATCTTGCCATTTACATGATGTGGATGGAGCTAGACAGTATAAGTGAAGTTGGTCAGAGAAAGACAACTACCATATGATTTCACTCATATGTGTAATTTAAGAAACAAAACAAATGAGCAAAGAGGAAAGAGAGAGAGAGGCAAACCAGGGAACAAACTCTTAACTATAGAGAACAAACTAATGGTTACCAGAGGGGAGATGGGTGGGTGGATGGTGGAACAGGTGATGAGGATTAAGAAGTGTACTTGTTATGATGAGCACCAGGTGTTGTATGGAAATATTGAATCATTATATTGTATACCTGAAATTAATATTATACTGTGTATTAATTGGAATTTAAATAAAAACAAACAAAAACATTAAAGAAGTATTTATCTACAATAAATAACTTAAATAACTTCATATCAAAACAAACAACCCAATTAAAAAAAAGGGCAGAGGACTTGAATAGACATTTTTTCAAAGAAGACCTACAAATGGCCAAGAGACACATGAAATGGTATGCAAAATCACTCATCATCAGGGAAATGCAAATCAAAACCACAAAGAGATACTACTTCATACCTGTCAGATTGGCTATTTTTAAACAAAAAACAAAAAATAGCAAGTGGTGTCAAAGATATGGAGGAAAGGGAACCTTCATACAATACTGTTGGGAATGTAAATTAGTTTTACCACTGTGGAAAACAGTATGGAATTACTCAATTAATAGTAAAACTACCAATGATCCAGCAATTCCACTTGTGGTATTTATCTAAAGAAAATGAAAATATGTATTGAAAGAGATATATACACCCCTATGTTCACTGCAGCATTATTTACAATTGCCAAGATAGGAAGCAGCCTAAGTGTCCATCCACAGATAAATAGACAAAAAAGATGTAGTATATACACACACACACACACACCAGAATATTATTCAGCCATAAAAAAGAATAAAATCTTGCCATTTGTCACAACATGGATGGACAACATGAAGGGTATTATGCTAAGTAAAATAAGTCAGAGAAAAACAAATACAGCATTATTTGTATTTCAATATAAAAAACAAAACAAATGTACAAACAAAACAGAAACAGACTCATAGGTACAGGAAATAAACTACTGGTTACCAGAGCAGGGAGGGGTTTAGGGTTGAGTGAAAGAAATGATGAGAATTAAGAGCAAAAAACTTCTAGTTATAAAATAAATAGGTCATGGGAATGAAAAGTACAGCATTGGGAATACAGTCAATACTATGATAATAGCTTTGTATGGTGGCAGAAGTTAACTAGACTAATGGTGAGGATGACATTATAAGCATACAAATATCAACACCTGAAACTAATAGGACATTGTTAATTATACTTCAATAAACAGAAAGTATGATCCTCAAAAACAATGGCTTTATCATTTTTCCAACTACCTCATCTCAGATGACCATTATTATTTTTTTTTTTTTTTTTTTTTTTTTTTTATGATAGTCACAGAGAGAGAGAGAGAGGCAGAGACACAGGCAGAGGGAGAAGCAGGCTCCACGCACCAGGAGCCCGACGTGGGATTCGATCCTGGGTCTCCAGGATCGCGCCCTGGGCCAAAGGCAGGCGCCAAACCGCTGCGCCACCCAGGGATCCCTCAGATGACCATTAGATAGAACTTGTTGAGTCACTTTTTCTATAGCACCAGCCCTCAATTTGGTGATTTCTGGCACTCTGTTTACCTAAAACAGTTTCCCAAATTCTAGGAAATATAGGCTGGTAAATCTGCCCTAGGCCTCAAAACTATTCAAACACTATATTATTTGATTACTCTCTACCTCACTGGATCACCTGATCTTCCAAGAGGGAAAGTTCTTCTAATACACTTAGGAAAAAAAGTTAGATGCTAAGTAGTATGGGTGATTTACTGCTAAATAACCAACATATTCTAACATCTTATTGCCGATACTTTTATATTGGCTTTGTTTCCTGTTACTCACTTATTAATTCAAAGAGTTCTTTTGTAAGTGCTGTAGTATTTTCTACACAACCACAACATCATTGAATAGAAATAGATCTACAACTTTTCCTTCTCCTCCTCTTTCTCCTCTTCTTATTCTTCTTCCTCTACTTCTCCTCCTTCTTAAAATATTTATGCCTTATATTTTTTCTTGAACTATTTCATGCTTGTATTTTTATATTATATGCCTATGCTATTTGCAGTTTTGTATACTAGCTGCAAATAATTGGAAAACAAAATATAATTTTATGTAAAATTGTATCAAAACATAAGATACTTAGGGATAAGTTTAAAAGAACAGCAAAAACTCTACATTGTAAACTATTAAATATTGCTGAGAGAAATTAAGGTAGACTTAAAACTTTGGAGAGAAACAACATGTTCATTTACTGGAAGTCTCAAAAGTAAGATTTCAGTAGTTGCCAAATTGGTCCATTGATGCAATATAATCCCAATCAGAATACCAACAGACCCTATTAAAAACTGGGAAGTTTATAAAATTTACATGAAAATGTAAAAAACCAAGGATCACTAAAGACTAAAGCCATCTTGAAACAAAACAACAAAGTTGGAAAACTTGTATTTTCAGACTTCAATATTTACTATAAAGCTAGAGTAATAAAGACAGTATGGTGCTCACATAAGAATAGAAAATGATAAATAAAACAAAGTAGAAGGCCCAGAAACAGACCTATATTTACATGGCCATTTAATTTTTAATAAAAGCATCAAAGCAATTTAATGGAAAAAGGAAAGTCTTTTAAACAAATAGAGCTAGAACAACTGGATATCCATATGGCAAAAACAGAGTTAAATACCACATACAGATATTAAATTGAGAGAGATCAGAGATTCAATATGAATTTTAAAGCTATAATGCTAATAGAAGAAAACATATGAGAATATCTTCATGACTGGGGAGAAGCAAAGATTTCTGAAAAAAGATAAATGGTAATAACCAGAAAAGAAAAACTGTATACATTAGCCTTCATCATAAATAACTTCTGCTCATCAAGCTATACATTTAAAAAATAACTAGGCAATGCAGACTGGCAGAAATATTTGTTTTTGTTTTCAATGATTTTATTTATTTATTCATGAGAGACAAAGAGAAAGAGAGAGAGGCAGAGACACAGGTAGAGGGAGAAGCAGATTCCATGCAGGAAGCCCGATGGGGGACTCGATCCTAGGACTCCAGGATCACTCCCTGGGCTGAAGGCAGGCGCTAAACTGCTGAGCCACCCAGGCATCCCTGGCAGAAATATCTGTAAAAATATATTGTAAAAAGTACATATATGGAGAATATAGAGATTATAAATTAATGCCTATAAGTCAATAATAAAAGACAAATGATCTACTTAAAATGGGACCAAAAGACTGATCAGATATGTATGTCATGAGATGAATGCCCAATGAATACATGAAAAGCACCCAACATGTTTAGTCATCATGGAAACGCAAATTAAATCTACAATAAGATCTATTTTATATTCATTACAATGGCTAAGAGTCAAAGAATAAAAACACTAACTGCTGGCAAGGATATGGAGGAACTATAACTCTCATCCATTGTTATTAGGAATGTAAAAGGTACAATACTTTAGATAAAAGTCTAGTGATTTCTAACAAGAACAATCATATATGTATACCCTATAAGCCATCAATTTTATTGCTACATATTTATCCAGGGATAAGAAAAAATTTGCTTACAAAAAGAGACTTCTAGGAACATTTACAACAACTTCAGTTGAAAAAACCAAAAACCTGGAGATACCTCAAGAGTTCATAAACAGAACTAAACAAACTGTGGCATATTCATAAGCTGGAATACAGCAATAAAAAGAAATAGATTGTAATACATGAAAATATGTTAGGATGTGTGAAAGAAGCCTTATATAAAAGGGTATATACTGTATAATTATAATTATATAAAGTGCTAGGAAAAAACTAATCTAGGGCAAAGAAATCGGAAAACTGGTTGTCTCTGGGAGTTGTGTTGAACAGGAAAGATTTACTGGGAAGGGGTTATGAGAGGAATTTCTAGGATGATGGTGGTGATCTAATCTTGATGTGTATTTGGGTTACACAGGTATATACATTTGTCAAAATTCATCAAATGATATACAAGTTTTTGTACTTTCACTGAATGTAAAGTTTACTTAAAAAGAAAACAAACACATATTAGATTCTAGTTAATGATATATGTGCTCAAAGATTTAATACGGAAGTGCACTCATTATCTGCAACTCACCTTGAAATGCATCAAAATAATAAGATAATAAGCAGATTGTAGCATGGATAGATATGTGATAAAGCAAAAACTGGCCAAATGTTAATTGTAGAATATAGGTACATTTCATAATTCTTTCAACTTTGTACTGTTTCGAATTTTTTTTTTTAAAGATTTTACTTATTCTGAGAGACGGACAGAAAGAGGCAGAAACATAGGCAGAGGGAGAAGCAGGCTCCCCTCAGGGAGCCCGATGCTGGACTTGATCCCAGGATCCCAGGATCACACCCTGAGCCAAATGCAGATGCTCATCCACTGAGCGACTCAGGTGCCCCTTGAAATTTTTTATAATATAATGCCAGCCAAGAAAATAATTAAAGTGATATAAAGATATTTTTAGATAATCACAATTTGTGAGAATTTGTCCACATTGGAGATGCACTAAACAACATTTTAAAGAAAGTTTTTCAGGCTGAAGCAAAATAATACCAAATGAAAACCTGGATCAAAACAAAGAAATAAAGAGCTCAGGAAATGGTAAATATATGGTTAAATGTAAAATAATTTTTCCTCATTTCTCAAGGTCTTAAAGATATCTTTTACAGTGAAAAACGATAATAATGCATAGTCATATTTATAATACATGCAAAAGTAACTATAAATTGCACAATGAATGATAATAATATCTACAGGATGGGAGGAAGGTGAACTGAAGCATATTATCTAAGATTCCTACCTTATATGTGAATTGGCATATTAATTCATGGAAGTTGGATAAATTAAGGATATATAGTGTAATCATATATATTATACCACAATCATATATATTATATACATACAAAAACAAGCAAGACAAAATAAAATAGTAAAAACCCTCTGAACCACTGACTCCAAGCACTTCTTTAATAGTAGTTCTTTTATGAGTTGACACCTTATAATTTATCAACTCAACAGTTTCTGCTTTTCAAATATTTCCATATAGGAAATTGTACTTACTAATTTCATCACTGTTTTGTTGCTCTTTTGTCTTTTACGAGTGTAGATAATACCACAGCATAAAATTAAAAGTGATCCCTTGAAATCAGTGCAATTGCTAAGTTGAGTTAGTTTACTAAAGAGTTCTCTTCTCACTTACTGAAGGAAATAATTTGTTTATTAGGGGGCAAAACAATGAATAAATGAAAAAAAAATGCTATACCAGTTGGCCGTTGAGGTTATACACAGGTGACTTCTAAATAGAAAGTTTTCATAGGTACAAATGATTTCCCCACACAGCCGACTTCTATCATCTCTCAGATGATTCCTAAATTCTCACTGCTATTTAAAAAAACAATCTTTCAAAAGTATATAATTTCTTACCTCAGTTGTAAAATTAGGATATGCAGATATTTCACCTTTTCTTTCCAAGGTGTTAAAATAAAGCTTAAAAACTACTACTTTTCATTCCTTTTCACAATGACCCCATCCCTTTAAAACAAAGCATAGAAGAAATATATCTTCCTCCACCAGTTATTTAACTTCTTATATCAGATAATTGCAAATTGGCTGTTCAATGGCTAAATTTAGCCCATTATTTTGTTTTGTGTGGATTGTGATGTTTTAAATTTTTTTAATTACTTGAAAATGTTTAAAATTGAAAGCTAGTACCACACTGATGAATGAAAAAAAAAAGTCTTTACACAAACCCAACTGAACAAGAACAGCAAGTATTAGTTTACAAAGTCATAACATATTTCACAAATTGCTGGAAGTGGCTATAAAATCTGTTTTAATACCTCTTCAAAAATGAATCTCATTAGTCTCTTTGTGTATTCCCTCAAAGTGCCTATTTTCCTGACTGGCCTTTTGTGGCCTCCTGGGAACTGTGCTCTTGGAAATGTTCTGATAAGAATGTTTTGCCCATTTGAGGCTCTGAACTACTCTAGTTTATCTAGAGATAGTTTTTATAAACAATATAATTTATGTGGAACACTTGCTTTCCTTTCGAGGTCTAAAGCATCATTAACTGCAGTCAATCACACAGGCACTATGTGCCTTTGTGGCGAAACCCTAATAATTTAACTTCTTATATCAGATAATTGCAAGACTCAGACAAGCTTTTCTAATGGGCAACACTTGGCACATGTTGTCACAACTTGTTGCTTTTGCAATTAAGTACATCCTCTACAACTCTCCCGGAGAGGAGTCCGGAAAGCTTGTGGCTGCTTTCCTTCATTCTTTGCCCCTTTATTTTCCCTTTATTGATTTTGTTTTGTCTCCTTTTGCTATAAAAAAAAAAAATTTAGTGTAACCATTGAGTATATGACTTTCGAGTTCTGTGAGTGCTTCCAGTGAATCAGTGAAACTGGGAATGGTCTTGGTGATCCCTGACACACCACAGTTCCCACCATCTCAGCCACAATAACTTACTAATATAGAAAAGAACACCAAATATCATACTTCCTAAAGACTATAAAATTTTCCCTAATAACCAAACTATGTTAGGGAGAATTTTAAGATGGTCCCCAAGATCCTTGCTCCCTGATATATACCCTGTATAACCCCTAAGGCTATGAATATGATGGACTTTACTCTTATGATCAAGCTGTTACATGGCACAGTTGACTTTAAAAAAGGGAGATTGTTTGGGTGAGCCTGACCTTATCATATGAATCCTTGGAATCTGGATCTAGAGATTAGAGACAGAGGAAATATGAAACATTCTAGGCATGAGTGAGATGTGATGAGGGAGATTCTCCATTGCTGACTTTGGAGATGAAGAGGGCCACATGACAAGGAGTGCAGATGGCTTCCAGAAGCTGAGAGCAGCCTCTGGTTGATAGCAATCAAGGAAATAGGGACATCAGTCCTATCATAGGAAGGACCTGGATTCTGTTAATATCCTAAAATGAGTTTAGAAGTAGATTCTTCTCCAGAAGAATTCCCCCCAGAACCACGAGAAAGGAAATGAACAATTTGTTTATTCATTCTATGTTTAAAAAATATTTCCAAGAAAATAATAAACAAATCACCAAGATAACATTTACATCAGACTATCCAACCAAAACTCATCTGCTTGGGAAATAAAATTATGGCACATGATTAAAAGGAAAATAATAGGGAAATATAGTTTGAACTGTATGACTAAACTAAAAGCATAATCAGTTCATTCAATTGTTTATTTACAACACTTTAACTATATGCAAACTCCTATGCTGATAATTTTAGGAGACAGAAAAATTTAAAAATTATAGTATGCATGTTAAAAATTGTATGGTTGGTTAGGGAAGGCAAATCATAGCTTCCTTAATTTTAAAATTACAAGCAAACAATTATTTTTATTTATTTATTTGAAAGAGAGAAAGCGGACACACATGCAAGTGTGAGTAGGGGGAGAGGCTGAGACAGAGAGGAAATCTAAAGCAGACTCCCCATTGAGTGTGGAGCCAGATGTGGGGTTATCTCACAACCCTGAGACTGTGACCTGAGCTGAAACCAAGAGTGGATGCTCAACAAACTGAGCTATGCAGGTGCCCCTGTAGACAATTAAATTATAAGCTAAAAGGGAGAAGGCATCTTACAACTGGAGAGATACAATGTAATAAAGAAATTTGGAGTAGGAAAATAAAATTTTTGCTTTGGTTTAGTGGTATGGTATAGAGATGGAGGTAAGTGAGCAACTTAAAAAAGTGCTATACATCATGACAAAGATTGGAGATATACTTTTAGATAAAAAGACAGCTCTTCATGTTGTATTTCGATTGTCTGGCACTCCGTCTTCTCAACGATCTATGGGTAACAATAAAAACTACTGGCATAATTCAGACAATATTTCAAAATAGTTTAGAGAGTTCGATTGAAGTCAGATCAAATGCCTATAAAATGCACTCCCCCCCAACCCCGCCCCACACACAAATGGAGAGCCACCTAATGTTTTATAGCAGGAAATGGACTGATTTTTAAAAATAATACAGCAGCAGAAAGTAGTAACAGTATACTAACGACTAATGGCAGGAAGACCAGTTAGGAGAATGTTGTCATGAGATTGTCAAGCAGTTTGTTAGTGAAGGCCTGAACCAAAGAATGCAAAAGCAGTAGAGATGTGGGAAATACCACCAAGGTTGTATTAAAGATACAGGACGGTTGATATTATATAGAGTACAGGTGATGGAGAAAGCAAAAGATAGCTGCAAGATTCCAAGCCTGAGTGAAGAGCATTTTTAGCATTATTTTCCATCCTTAAACAAAACAAGTAAAATAGGAAGAAAAATATACATCAGTTATATAAATCTCTAAGTTACTTGACTACACTATAATGATTTCAAATGAATTTTGAAACTAGGGGCCTTGAAAGAAAAAAAAAATGTATGAAAGCCTGAACTTCCACTGTCAGGTTATTTCTGAAAATAAGAATATCTACTATCCATTTCTCATGACTGTGACCTGTGGCTCATTATCCATCTGTAGACTGTACTCTAGAATATGTCCAAAATTCTTTGTGGAGTATCTAATTCAGTGAGTAGACAATCTTTTAATAGGGGCAAATAAAACTTACTCATCCGAGTAAGTCTGATCATGTTTTCCATCAAGCTAGAGAACAGCTGCAGACATAGCCTGCTTCCCATCAAAGTCTCCATGTATAACCATGTATAACCTCTGCTATGCTGATGGTTCTCTGGTAAATTTTCAAAACCATAACCCTAAAAACATATGACAAACATTTTATTAAAGAAACATGCCTGCACTACTCACCCTGCCTTCACTTGCAAATTTAAGGACAATGCAGAAACTTTACTCCAAGTGCCAAAACACTGCTGAATATCTATGAACTACACTTGCTGACACTGTTACAGATTAAGCAAAAGTACATGCTCTGAATAACACTAACACAAAAGGGAAATACTTTCCAAATAGCACCTAGTGTTAAAAGGCAAACCATTTCCTCATGCTTGCTTTAATAGAAGTGATGAAGGTATGTCTCTCTTTTTTAACATTCTCGGAAAATATTTCAGAAAGAAGTTGAGACTTAAGTTTCCCCACTTTTCAGTATCTTGAATATGGCTTTAGGGTAGCAATTAAATAGATTCACAGGCACCAAATATGAGATGACTTCAAACAAACCTTCCAAATGCTGTACTTTGTTTCTTGAAACCTACTGGTTATAGGAGTTTAATTGAATTCTATGCTTCTATGTTTCCAACAAATAATTTTGATCATTTAACTGAAACTGGAGAGAAATATTGGCAAGATCAAACTCTGGCACAAGTAATATATAAAAGCCACTGAAGAGAGAGCAGCATTCTCCAAAGATTAACTCTTCATATTCAAGCTTGAATAAACTATAATGAAAATGGTGAGTTTTCTCTTTCAAACCAGATCAGCAAACTATCTGTACAAATAATAGTATTTTATAAGAGACTGACTTGATAAATACCTCCAGGTCATAGCACAAAATCATTATTTTCTATTTGGATAACATGAACTCTTAAAAAGAGTTTTAGAGCCATTAAAATGATAGGGAAAAAAAGGATACTTGATTTTGTAGTAGGATCTTAAACCTCAAGATAGTCTGAATATATTTGTAATATGAATTACTACTATGATGTTTTAGTCCAAAATTGCTTAGTTCAATGATATTCAATGTGTTATGAAAAAAAAGTGAGTAAATTGGCATTAGGTGCTTCACTCAAAGTTTCTAGTTTTCATTTTCCTACTCCCCATGTCACTAATTTTACAAGAGTTAAATTTTTCTTCAAAATATAAATCTGTAAGATATATACCTTGGATGATGTTTAAGTTTAGACAATGAACTGCAAATAACTACCAGACAACTGGCAGCTTACAGTTTTACAACAGTTAGAGACAGATGGACAAGTAAAAACCATGGTCTCAAATTGCAAGCCCATCTAAGCAGATTTCCTGTTTATTTTGTATCAGCCTCTCTTACAGGTGCAGGGTGCTTACTTCTGGCAGTATGGGAAATTTATATGATTTGTAAGCCATCAGAACATCTCACTTTCCGTAAACAGGTTATAGAATTAATTAAAATTGCAGCACAGCAACTCTGCACATGAAATCTGTTCTGTTACTAGTGACAAATGTAATCCAAATATGTGGAAAGTCAAATGGTTTTCAACAAAGCTAGTTTAGATGGATGGATCAGATAACAACTTGGATCTGAACCTGACAGAATCATGTCTACTCAAAGGCAGTAAATGCTGAATGTTATATTCTAAAATGAATGAAGAAAATACTGAATTTTAGTCTGTTATGAGAATGATTAGAAAATAGTACTTACAAAATGTTTAAATATATCTTACTTGAAGAAGTTACAAAGATCCATAAAAACTACTGTATGTTCTATGGAAAAGACTATTAGAAATATAAATGGCACGAAAGACAATATGAAACCTGCATTTAATCCAATCCTACTCCTATTTATCTATCTACCCAACGAATATGCTTCCATCTGTAACATTTTGTCCTCATGAAGACACATAGAAAGGCATTAAAGAAAGGTGGCTTCTTTATACCTTCATATTATTCAAACTACTATCAGGGTCATCGGATTTATCTCTAAAACAAAATAGAGGATGATGAACACAGAAAAGTAAAACTTTCCACAAGCTTCTGGATTTAATCTTATTGGCAAAGCAGTATCAATTGTATTCTTATATAGTAAAGTAAAAAAAGTAAAAGGAAAAGTAAAAAAAAAAAAAAAGTAAAAGTAAAGAATGAGGTAAAATTATGAACATGGAAATTTGTCTTCTGAGTCTCCAGCTTTTTCTCTTCTGTCTCAGTTTTTTTAGTAAGCAAAGGAAGGACAAGTATGGGCAGAGAGGGAAATTTCAAGATCAGAAGGAACATTCTATGGTTACTATCACCCTGATGACCAGAGAACTACTCTAGTTGTAGCTTATAGGATCCTCTAGAATGGCTGGGAGCACAAGCCCAAGGATAACATCAATTTTCAGAATGTAGATCAATTCTGATCTCAGTAAAGCCATGTCTATGAAGACCATATTCTACCTTTAGTACTTCTGGATATTCCCTTAATTCTCTACCTTCTCTTCATAGTACAAACATCTTCCTTTCTTCTGTCTCAACTAGCCTAAACCAATACCAAATAATTTTAAGAACTTTATTTTTCAATTAGTGTTCATTGTTGGCTAGTATTTCACTCCCATTTTTGTTTGTTGTTTTTAAAGTACTTGTATGATCTCTAAGACTTCTGTGATAGCCTGCCTGTAAGGTGATCCCCAATAAATGCTGACTTCTGAGATTCACATTCTTATGTAGTCCTCTGCCACAGTCACAAAATGCACTGAAGCTTCCACTTTGTTTTCTTTTCTCTCTTAGATTGCTCACTCTGAGACAAGCCAATCCCATGTTGTAAGGATACACAAGAGACCAGTGGAAAGACCCGCAGATGGGGAAGAATTAAAGATTAATGTCAAAAACTGGCACCAAATGAGTGTGCTATCTTATTAGATCACCCAGCCTGTCAAGCTTTCAGATGACTACAGAACCATTTGAGTACAACCTCATGAGATCCTGAGTTAAAACCACCTAGCTAATTCATTCCTGAATTCATTCATTCTTGACCCAGAGAAATTGCATGAAATGATAAATGTTTTTAAACCACTAAGTGGTGAAGTAATGGTTAAGCAGTACAACTAATTCATACTATTTCTTCTTATTGAAAGAAAGAAATACAAATAGGTATGCCATTGGATCGAGCACCTTCATTAACAATATTGTTGCTATATGAGGGATTTAGAACTCAAGCCAAATAAATAAGGAAAAAGGTTTTTTTTTTTTATTGAGGCATAATTCACATAGGTGAAATGCACTGCACACATCTGATGTGTATATTTCAGTGAATTTTGAGAAGTTTAAAAAAATTTTTTTTGAGAAGTTTTGCAAGAACATGTACCAGACAAGTAATACCTTGATCATGATGTAAAAAATTTCCATTGCTCCAGATAGTTTCCTCAAGACTATTTTGAATCAGTTCTTTTATTATCACTTCCCCTAACCAGAGTTGAGTACTGTTTTTATATTTATCACCATAAATTTTGATCATTCTAGAACTTAACATAAACTTTCGTTATTCATTAAAGGGATATTTTTCATGATTTTTAGTTAGTTTCACAAAATGTGTAAAGAAATCATTTAGTAGTATATTCGTATCATATATACCACATACTCTTCTTGCCAAGAATGCCTGAGACAGAAAGTAAAGTTCCTGAGTCAATGAAATAATTGAATTTAAACTATATCATTAGATTCCACCCAAGCTATGATTATTATTTCTCTCTACTCTTCAACATGGCCTTTCCTTAACACAGTTCATTGTGTTCCTAAGAATACCAGCATAGTAGTTATTAGATACCACTCCCAGAAAAATACTCTTAATCTCAGCTAGAGAAATGCTTAGTACTAAAAACATTTCAAATTTTCATATATATCATCTCTTTAGGAATTCTTTTTATCAAGTACTTTGGAGAACTCCTACCTCACAAAAACTGAATGCTGGACAATGTCAATTTTGGATATCTTTGGGGCCTGTGCATTAAATTTCCCAAAATAAAAATTTGCACCTGGATTTTATCATTAAACAAGTAACAGAAGAAACGAAAACTCTACCGTTTCTTGTTACATCTTATTGTTTGCCAATTTCTGCTTTTCATTTAATTGTCCTGATATTACACAGTACCTCACGGGTTTCCTTTCTCGAAGCAAGTCTTCTAGACTCCGTTCACAGTGTTCAGCTACCACCACCAGTCTTTCTGAGTAAAACAAAGCAAATCCACTTTATATCTGATTAACAAAACATTTAATAACAAAATAATATAGTTCATTAAAAATACAGTATTAGTAGTACTGTAAGAGTTTTTCAAACTCTATGTTAACTACATAATTGTCAAATCTATATAACACAATAAATGTGTAATAAAACAACACATTAAATAAGAATTTCATGTCATCTTGTGTTTTTGTCTAGAGTTTCTCCCATGTGCATCAGGAAAAACAGATGGAAAGTTTTACCTTCGGAAGAAAGGAGTAACCCTTCTGACACAGATTAGGAAAAGGAAAAGCTTGGATGAAGATATAAAGAAATTTTGAAGCGAAGAGGAAATTGGGAGCTAGGGACAAATTGTTTTGGCAGTCTGGTTCAAACACAAGGTTTTGCAACTGAGTTCAGAAACCTGAGAAAAGTAGAAATGTTCTGAATCATGACTATGAAGAAAGAACAGAAAATTGATTTGGGATTATTTGTAACATCATGGGACCTGCTGAGATTAAGTAATAATATAAAATTTTGGTGGGCATCACCAATATCATGATGTAACTTTTATTTTCCAACAGATTAAAGAATAAGATAGGATAGTTCTGAAGATCAAACCATACATTTCTTTTTTCTCATCAGTTATCCTTAATGACTAACACATTGTCTTTTTTTTGTTTTGTTTTTTAATGAATGCATGTATGAGGAGTGAGAGAAAGTACAACTGGGCCTCCAAGTGGTTGGGAATCTGACAAGGTTATTTCAGGAGAGATCAAGGGTCTAAAAGAAATTGGAGTTCTGTGAATATCTATGCAAAATGGGTTTTAAGTTAGATAAGGAAGAAGGTTTACACAAAATATAGATGGCAGACTAGGATGAAACAAAGAAGTAAGAATGCAAAATGGTTGGGAATATGATCACTGCGAAGAGTTTTGATGAAAATGAAAAGTAGGAAAGGTAGAAAAGGCCAGAGAGCAGAAGATGGAAAAGGAGAATTCCAGAGCAGGGATCCAGCAAAAGGGATAGCTATCAGTAACTACTAAATCAAGGTATAGTCTTGCATGTGGGAGCAGAGATGAAGGACAATGGTACACAGGTGATCATGTAAGGTATGAGGGCAGTATATTGCATGGGTCAAATTTTGGAAGCTTGAAGCTGTGAAGTGGTAGCATTATACAGAATGATCTGAAACAGAAAAATTAAAAATGCTTTAAATGAAACTGAAAGACTCCAAGTGATCTAAACAGGAACTTAAAGGAAATTAAATTTAGAAGAACACTTAATTGGGGGGGGTGGGGGAAGAGAGTAAAAAAGAAAATCAGTTCAATAAAGAAAAAAAGCACACAAATTGGAACTTGAAGCAATTGAGTACAACTATAAAGTTCTCAGAGGAAAAAGCAAATACAATCAGAAAACCAAATGGGAAACTGCTGCATTCCTTCACTTTTATCTTACAACATTTAGTCAGTTTTCCTAACTGGCTGCTTCTCCTCCGTCTCCTCTGTACAATGGCACTTCTTCTACCCAAACAGAATGCTTCTAGTTCCTCCACCTTTGATTCTGTTCTTTGTACTGTGTTTTCTCATTTATTCCCAAGGCTGAAAATCTGCAAATTTTATTCCAAGTCCAGAACTCTCTTCTGCATTCCAGTCTTTTATAGATAATTTTTTGCCTTGATATAAAAGTCGCCTCAAACTAGATAACTCAAACTGAACTTACACTTTGCTCTCCAAGCCTGTTCTTGAGTGCTATTTCAGACCATCCTGCCAGCTGCTCTGGCTAGAAACTTAGGAGTAATCTACCTTTCTCAAAAAAAAAAAAAAAAAAAGTCCCACTATTCCTATCTCCCAAATGCTTCCAGAATCTGTAGTTTGCTCCACTCACCACAAAGTGGGTCCAAGTCAGTATCATCTAAATATTAGATGAGAGTACAATGTGCCCTAATTGATCTCACATTAATTCTTATTACTCTCCATTATATTTTCACACTAAAGTCTACGTGATAAAATAATAATAGTAAATCTGAGTACCATAACTCCCTCTCTAGCTTCATCTTTTGTTACTTTGGTTTATCAACTTCCATTCCCCCCGCTGCATCTTGCTGAAGGTACCAGCACATGTGTTCCCATTGCCTGAAATGATCTTCCCCATTCGCCTCATGATAGGAGCTCATGATAGGAGCCAACTCCTATCATGAAACACAGTGGTTAAGAGTGGACTCTTCTGTTTAAGCTCAAATACCAGGTTTGACCTCATTAGCTATGTGACCTTGAAGAAGTCAGCTATCTTTCTATGCCACAGCTTCCTCTTTAAAATGAGGGAAACAATAGCGTCTATCTCACAGAGTTGTTAGATTGAAGTAAGTTAATACATAATAAGGATCAACAACAGTACCTGGTGGGGCGCCTGGGTGGCTCTGTGGTTGAGTGCCTGCCTTTTGGCTCAGGCTGTGATCCACGGGTCCCAGGATTGAGTCCCACATCAGGCTCCTTGCCCGGAACCCGCTTCTCCCTCTGCCTATGTCTCTGCCTCTCTCTGTGTCCCTCATGAATAAATAAATAATATCTTTTTTAAAAAAATAGCGTCTGGCACGTAACACTCACAATCTAAGTATTTCCAATCATTATTATTCATTCTTAGTTAAATATGACTTCCTTAAGGAACTGCTTTACTGGTGCCCCCCAAATCAATTTGCTCCTCCTGTAATATAATATATTCTACACTGTATTTTTCTTCAGCGGCACTTATTTCAACTCCAAGGATTTGTATACATTTTTATTTAATGTCTTTTTTCTCCACTACATAATATGTTTCATGATGGCAGGAACATGCTGGTCTTATTCCAAATGTATCACCAGTATCTAGAACTGGCACCTCAAACATACAAGTATCTAATCTAAAAATACTTGTTAAATAAACTTGAGCAAAAGCACAATGTAGTTATTAGAAATGAGTAAGAGTCTTATATGATCTAAGTCATTATCTAAATAGAGATCTGTTGGGACACCTGGGTTGCTCAGTGGTTGAGCATCTGCCTTTGGCTCAGGGCATGATCCTGGAGTCCTGGGATCAAGTCCCACATCAGGCTTCCTTCATGGAGCCTGCTTCTCTCTCTGCCTGTGTCTCTGCCTTTCTCTCTGTGTCTCTGATGAATAAATAAATAAAATCTTAAAAATAAATAAATAAATAAATAAATAAATAAATAAATAAATAAAGATCTATCCTGTGTAGAAAATTATACGCCTGCATTGTAAACTAGGCATAATAATACCTCAATAGTGTTAATTATAAAAAACATCACAATTTGTTAAAATGTGCAAGTTCCATTAGTTTATAAATCTAAGTTGGATAATAAGTCTCCATATCCATGAGAGACTTCCAAAGTGTTTGGCACTAGCCTAATTTGTCAGGCTTAAAATAATTTAGAAAAAAAAATTGTCAGGCTTCTTCTGGAAACTCCTTCAAAACATCATCAACCAGAGATTGCCAAAGCTTCAGGATTCTATGGAACTTTGAACCATTATTTTAATACAGCAGAGACCTAATCCTTGGCAGAATATCAAAGTTTCTCCCAGAGGTAATGGAATGTATACCAAAACAATGTTTCTAATATGAACCATTTTTTCAAGAAATCATTAGAGAGTCTTCATCCTGAAACTCTGGACCACTGTTTGAAAATAACTTCTGTTTGTTATAAAAACAATATAGTTTCACAGAATAAAATATGACAAAAATATCTGGGAATCATAATGTGCCAAATATAAGTCAGCAATGTAGTGGCATTATTTATAAAAAACAAATGTGACACTAAGATGAACTTTAAAGAGTAGAAGATGCAAGAACTGTGAAATAATCTTTCTTCTTACAAATATTTGATGAACGCAAGTATCACTGTGGTGCAAATACAGCCTGCACTGTATCTCTTAAGTCACTGCTAAGAAACTGAAGAGAGTACAATATTAAGCAAGAAAGACAATAAAGGAGTTGAATCAGGAGAGGGACTAAAAGAAAGATTTAAATTAATTTTTTTTAATTTAAGAGAAAGATTAATGGTGAGTATGTTAAATGAAGGTTATTAGAATACAGTTACTGCATCATTCTTTTATTATTCACAATAAAAACAGACTGGTTCAGCAGGTTTAAAATATTTTAAAAATATTTATTTATTTATTTATTTTTATTTATTTATTTATTTATATTTATTTATTTATGATAGTCACACAGAGAGAGAGAGAGAGAGAGAGGCAGAGACACAGGCAGAGGGAGAAGCAAGCTCCATGCACCGGGAGCCCGACGTGGGATTCGATCCCGGGTCTCCAGGATTGCGCCCTGGGCCAAAGGTAGGTGCCAAACCGCTGCACCACCCAGGGATCCCTAAAAAAATATTTATATAGTAAAACTGACAAATATAAATTGTGCTTAGATTTTAATTAAATTAAAATTTATTAAATTAAAGTAACAATATTGTTATTAGGTCATCGTGAGGGTTAGTTTTACGAGTCAATATGACTAGGCTGGAGTTTTCAGTTATTCAAACACTAATCTAGGTGCTACTGTAAAAGTATATTGTTATAAATGATCAGGATCTATAATTACTTCAAGTAAGGAAGATTATCCTAGACAATCTGGGTGATTCTGATTCAATCAGTTGTAAAGGCCTCAAGAACAGAATTGAGGCTTCTCTGAAGAAGAAATTCTGCTCATGGACTGTAGCTTATCCAAGAGTGATAGCCTGCCTTGTCCTTCTTGATGGCCTGCCTCGCCCCATCAGCCACAGAAGCCAATTCTTAGTAACTAATATCTTAATATGAATATCCTACTGGTTCTTCTTCTATGATGGAACTCTGAATTGATAGACACACTTAGGTTGAAAATTGCAGCTAGAGATATAAAATAAATTATCTTATAGGTCCTTAACAATTCTACTATTCTCCACCTGAATTTCACATCTATTAATTAAAATAACTTTGTTTTTTATTTCACTACCAATCGCCAAAAGATTTCTGGGTAAATAATATCAAATAAAATGGGATGCATTACCACTTATAATCCTCATTCTGTTTCTAAACACTGCTGAGATTTCAAGGTCGAAAGAAAAAAGAATAAATTTGTTAACTTACATATTTTCATGCTTTAGTGTTTTTTTTTCTTTTAAAGATATTTTGTTCAACTTTTCTTTTAATAAATCAGGTTCTGAATTCTAATAAAATGTCCCCTATTCTTGAGTTTCAATACTTCATTCTGAGTTAGGAAGAAACTAACATTATCTTGAATCAGTTTTGAATAATCTACAGAAAAAGTGAAAGCTAATCTAACATGAGAAAACATAATGTTACTAAAACAGACCACATGTCATACATAACCCCAAGTGAAAATGGAAAGGTGAGGGAATTAACAATGCAAGATATGAGATAACTATGCAGCAAGAACAAAATAAAAGGGGGAAAGAGAACCAAAATCAAAATTCTTTGGTGAGACAATTAAGTGGAGTCCAAACCAAAATCATGTGGTGTTACATCATTGAGAAATATGCATTGTTCAAGGATATTGCTGAATAGAGCATTTTCAACTAAATGTAACTGAAATCACAGGAATGCTTTGGAACAAACAGACCTTTATATAAACTTATCAGTGATTTACTCCTTATGCATACAAGTTTTCAGGACAATGAACACTGCCAATATAAACAAGATAATCAAATTCCCTAACCTTTTGATAATCACTGATATTTTCATTCTAAGCAGCCAAACTTAAAATATACAACTACTATACATATCCATGACCTATGTTACCCTAGAAAAGAGGGTTGCTGAGATCTAGGAGCAGGGCAAGCAGGGGAAGGAATGTAACCAGCAATATGGTGGATAGGCCTAAGGGGACAACCCAGATTGTTGAGCTAGCTTCAACACTAATAGAGTCTAATAGTTTCTACAGAGATCAGTTTCTGACACTGATAACTAGAAAGAATGTTCCTGTGAAAGTTAGTAATATTGTTCCCCAAAGGGATTATGTCATAAGGTTCTCCCAAGTTCACTGTTTACAGGGGCTCATTTAGGTAGAGGGTGGAAAACAAGGAACTCAAGAAATATCTAGGACGACTGACTCAATTATCCCAAGAAGAGGAAGTCTAGGAAGAACTGGATAGAAGCCAAGACTCCAGTCACATGATCTGAAGGTCTGAATAGTCTTCCAGACTTAGTAGAAAGAAATAAAAGGCACTTTAGGATACAAGAATGAAGAAATCCTAAGAACTAACTGGCAAGAGTTTGGGGAGATAGGCATACTTCAAAACTGCAGATGGAAAACAGCAACACTAATTATGGTCAACTACAAATGATAACAAGGATCTACGATATTGCCAAGCTTTGCTCTGAGTGGTTTTGAAACTGAGTCAATGTAATAATTGTAAATTATTTAGAATTTGTAATTAGATTGGTAGTGGTGGGAAGAGATGTCTGAGGCATTCAGGGATTGACAATATCTACCAATTGTTTGGTGATATAAAAAGCCCCAAATTTTTCCTATAATTTAAAAATATTTAGTTAATGTCATTGAAGCCATTCATCAAATAAAAGTTTTAGCCAAGAAAAAACATTTTTTTAAAAAACAACAAACTTGCCAAAAGTTCCCTTCTAGACTTTTGGCAAATGGCTAGAGCTATCTCTAGTCTCCTGTAGGTACAGTTACCACTCATCTTCATAGCTATACATAGGCAAATTAGAAAAAGTACCTCTCCTCTCCAAATGAATTAGAGAAAAAGATTTCAGCTCCTCCTCATTGCATTAGTCAGAAGGTTTTGTGCAAAGCTCTATACAGTGTCTCTGAATGTGGGTCTCTGGATTGGTAAACATGTGATATGGCATACCTGTAGATACAGGTCAAATCAACTTTGGAGGGTTTGTTGGCTACATTAGAACTTCTCCAGATTGTCTTTAAATAAAGAAAAAAATTCTCCCCTTTCTTTACATTATGAATCCTTCTTGAGAATCTGATTAAAACTATGGACTCATTTTCCAAAAAATGCTTGTGCATACACGTACAGACATAAACAAAATTGCATCTAATTTCGAGGTTCATAGATCTCCTGCTGACCATTCAAAGGACCCTGTGGCTCTTGGGTGTATTTTAAACTGTCAAATTTAGTGTACCTAGACGTTCACCCACAGAAAAATTGGGACAAGAAGCTACAGAGATTTCCACTAAGAGATCAATACAAAAAAGAATAAAGCAAATTTAGCCGATGTGTTGAAAACTGTCCATAACAGCAAATGCAGGATATCTCAGATCCCATCCCCATACCACAGAAATGTATATACTAATGTCTCCATATAGTACCTGAACATACAATATATTGTATGAACATTATAAAGCTCACAGCTGATCATTTTTCCAGATTTAAGTAAAAATTTAAAAATCAATTTAACATTATTTTAACTATTATTTTTTTTTAAAGATTTTATTTATTTATTCATAGAGAGAGAGAGAGAGAGAGAGAGAGAGAGGCAGAGACACAGGCAGAAGGAGATGCAGGCATCATACGGAGAGCCTGATGTGGGACTTGATCCAGGGTCTCCAGGATCACACCCTGGGCTGCAGGCGGCACTAAACCGCTGTGCCACCGGGGCTGCCCAACATGTTGACTATTATGAATGTAATTTGAAGCAGATTTCCTTCTTTGCCTTGACCTATGAGAATTCTACAAAAAAATGTATGGTCCATGTGAAGAAACTATGTACTAATATAGTAACTTAATATCCAATTCTTTGTTTCTTTTCTACCCATGCTGATTATATATATTTTTCACATACATACTGTATACATAAAATATAATGTGTATGTATACATAATACTGTATATATATCAACTTTTTTAGAAAAAAGTTTATAAAAAGTTAAGAAATGTAAATTCCTTTAAAAAGAATAAGAATGATTAATTAAAAATGATATTAAGATTTTCTTAGGAATATGTCAACAATAAAGGGCCAGCATATCTCTTAAAAATCTGCTATTCAATTTAGGCCACTGGTACCATTAAATGAAAGTAAATAAAACTTCACAGACAGAAAAGCTATCCCTCTGTGTTCTAAAGTCCCCTATCCCACTAAAACTCTCTATATGGGAGTTTGATGAATATTTATATTCTTCAATGTAGAACTCAACATTCTTTCCTTTGTACTCCCATGGCACAGCACATTGTACATCATCTGCTATAACAACTATTACTATATGATAAACATGTTTTTATTTTTCCCTCTACTACTTCTAGAGCTGGGCAACTGGGATCCTATCTTCCTCATCTTCATATATCTGGCATCTAGCACAAGGAGGGCCATAGTATTAGGCGAGAAACTGTTAAAGCATTTTAACACCAGTGGACTGATGTTACTTAGGTGTAGGACAAAACACAATATAAGAAATGTCAGAGTAGACAAGAAAGACCGGTTCCTAAACAAATCTTCAACTCATCAATATCTTTATAACTTAAATCTTTACTTCAATTCTAGTTTTTCATCAGCTCTGCCCTCCAAGTTTATTCCCTGTGGAGAGAGAACCTTATGGCCTTAATATGGCCCACCCTACATTCTCTCTAGAAAGGTTAGGCTTTTGTTGAATAGATCAAAGGCAAACTTGCATAGTAAAAGAGTTTCCTATAGAATAATGTATACTTTAATATGTCTGTGTGTGCATGAAAGCATATGTGTACATACATATGAATATGAAAAATCACAAATGTTTATTATCTGCAAAACAATTAATTCTTTTTATCACCTTCTTTCTCATGTCTCTTAGCAGGCCTCCTGACATACCTAAGTATTCAAGACACTAGGTATGTGATAGAGCTCTAAAGTATTTAAGGCATCAAATAGCTCTGATTGCTTGAAGTGTCAATATTTGCATTAACATACACTTATCTTAGCCTTAAAAATCTTCAGAAATATAATAAAATGTATTAGCATTCCACCTCTTACTAGTTGTGTGACCTTAGATTAGTTACCTAATTGCTCTGTATCTCAGTTTCCTTATATGTAAAGAGAATAATAGTCCCTTTCTCATGGTAATGTTATGAGGATTAAGTTCATTAAAACATGTAAAGCACTTAGAAAACAGCCTAAAACACAATAAATACTCCATAAATATTAACTTAATAATATTTGTTATACAACATTTTCTACTCAAAGTCTGTAACATGTAAATGTTTTCAGAGCAAATATTTTTTGAAAACCAGACTACTTGAAAGTATGATTTAGCCTATTTATCAGCAAAACAAAGGAAACGTTGTTTGCATTTTTTGTAATATTAAGTTCAAACACACAAAAATGCCATTTTTATAGGAAAAATATGTCTACATCAGCAAGTAGTTAACTTTCTCAAAGTATTTTGTTGGAAAATTAAATACATTTCACTAAGATGCACTTAAAATAATTTTCAGCAATGGAAGCTTAGCATGCAATTAAGTTTCCAAAAACAATTTTAAAATAATTAAAATATTGCCATCATAAACACCTTTAGGAGTCATGTAGATTGTATATTTGTGTCTTCCCGGACACCCCATTAATATGTTGAGACCTAATCCCCAGTGCAACAGTGTTTGGGAGTGGAACCTTTGGGAGATAATTAGGTCCTGAGGGCTCCGCCCTCATGAATGGGATCAGTGCTTTTATAAGAGACTGAGAGAACTCCCTGGTCCCATCCACCATGAAAAGATGGCTGTCAATGAGGACGTGGGACTCACTAGACACGGACTCTTGTGGTGCCTTGATCTTGGACTTCCCACCCTCTAGAACTGGGAGAAATAAATGTTTGCTGTTTATTTGGTTTATGATATTTTGTTATAGCAGTCCAAATGGATATGGAATATGGAAGAGCCTGACTACACTACTAAAAAGGTAGTAAACATCTTCCTGGTGAAACACTGACTTTTTAACCAATAGGATTCAACTTTTCTACTTTGATTTCCTAAATGTAATTTTGTATGAAAAGACTAATGCACCTCAAAAAAAAAAAAAAAAATTAGTGACTCCTTTTTCATTTGAAGACAGCCCAGGTTAAAAAAAAAAAAAAAAATGAAGACAGCCCAGGTTATTACTTTCAACAATAAAATACAGTTAAATAGATATTTCCAAAGTTTCTGACAATTAGAACTGTCATTTCCTTTTTATAGAAGGAAAGAAATACACTTAGGGAGAGGTGATTTCCCTGAAAGAGAAAATTAAAAATCCTGATTCTCAGATCTGAAAAACATGAATCCCTCAAATGTAGTCATTCAATACTTTTTTCACCCAACAAACATTTACTGAATGCCTCCTGTGTGCTCAGTCCAGTACTGACTCTGAGGCCAGAGGTAAAAGTCATTAGTCCTTTTTTTTTCGTAAGATTTTATTTATTTTTTTTATTTTAGAGAGGGAGAGAGAGAGAACACACATGAGGCCTGGGGACGGGGAGAGGGAGAGAGAGAATCTCAACTAGACTCACTACTGACCGTGAAACCAAATGTGGGGCTCAGTCCCAGAACCCTAAGATCATGACCAGAAGCTGAATCAAGAGTCGGATGCTTATCTGACAGCCACCCAGGTACCCCATTTTGTCCTTTTCTTCAAGAACTAAGAATTCTCAGAAGAGACAAATTAAATAGAAATGAATAATAAAATATGATAAAAGTTATAAAAGAATCTAGGAAAGGGACTAAACTCAGATTGTAGGGAATGGAGCACAGTATAATCCAAGAAAAAAAAAAAAAAAAAAACAGCAGACTATAAACCCAGGCACATGTGAGGGGCCAAGACAATCAGGAAAGCTCAAAAGACTCAGTTTGGCTGGACTGAAGGTGAAGGCATACATGCACACACATACTGATTACTGCGTGTATTCAGTGCATATCTGTAACGTAAACAAGGTAACAGAATAAATACAAAAACAAAAAAGAAAAACTTACCATGCTTTCCTCTAGAAATATCCACATACTGGCAAAGTCTGGGATGGGTGATGGTCTTAAGGATTTGAAATCGCCCTAAAATTTTGATGGAATTTGGTGTAAGAGGAAGTCCATTACTTCCACAAACGTCATGTGGCAGAGCCGAGGCAAAGAAGGTAAAGGCACCCATTTCAGCATCCTTTAGGGGAAACATTTCAGAGTCCTACGTCTTCCAAGATGATCTAGAAAAGGAGAGAATTTTATGACACTTCAACCAAAAATTAAGTCAGTGTTTTCTAACCTTAAATATGATTAATATATAACTTGGAGAAAAATGCCAATCAGAACACTTCACCATAAAAAATATCAAAGTTAAAAAGTTACAAGATAATATCAAAGAGGAAAAATCACCTAATTATAAATTTATATTATAACTCTAAACCATCATCAAAGATTTTCAATGGCATAAAAAGGAAAAATAGAACATTTCTTCAATGACACCTGACAGTTTTAAGAGTTCAGAGGAAGTCTGTTACTGCATATTCATATCAATAAGGATCTTCTGTTTACCTAAAGCTTGAGTAGAGAAAAGACCATAAAGAACTTTTCCTTCTCATAGAGTGAGTAAAGTCAGGAAAGTGTCAATAACTTTTCCTTCTCACAGAGTGAGTAAAGTCAAGAAAGAGGAAATATAGATACCAACCATTAACTTTAAATTATCAGCGCCACTATTTTAATAGTAGTAAAAATTAAACTAGGTAACAGAGGCCTCTACAATGTTACTTAACAATCAATATTTGCTTTTGTGCTAGATATTTTATATGTGACCTGTTTAATTTATTTACACATTTTATTTATTTGAGAGAGAGAGAGAGAGAGCAAGCATAAATGGGTTGGGGGAGGGGAGAAAAGCAGAGGGAGAGGGAGAAGCAGGTTCCCGGTGAGCAGAGAACCTAACACAGGGCTCAATCCCAGGATCCTGGAGATCATGACTTGAGTTGAAGACAGACACTTAACTGACTGAGCCACCCAGGCACCCCTACAAGGGACCTGTCTCAATTCTCTCAACAACCTTCAGAGATGTTATTGCCTCCAGCTTATAGATGTTTCATGTATATTTATCCGGAATGGTCCTATTGACATGGCCTGCAAAGCAAATAATACCCAAAGTAACCTGGAGATTAAGGAACTTGTTCCAAATCAGTATGAATTGCATTAAGGCAATCACAACAACAAAAAAAGGACAAAAAAAAAAATCTTTCTCTCACCCAAGTGTCTCACTAAAAAGACATTCCATTGGTCAAGTACTGCATGCTTCCATTCTGAGCTTTCAAAATAAAAAATGCTGGAATTCTAAGTTGAAGTAATGGACCACTTTTCATGTCTGGAGAAATCTCATTAAAAACATTAAAATGATACATTTTAAAATAAAGAAGAGAACTGAAAAGGGCCATGAGCTAATGAAAGACTTCAAAAAAACTCCAATATAGCATTTTTTCATTCAGGGGAGTATTGTCAAAAGAAGCAAAAAGCAAAAAAAAAAAAAAAAAAAAAAAGAAGAAACTACAACCTGTATTATAGTCAAGAGGTCTGTTGGGCCTCTTTGAATTCAGAGGCTTCAGATCAGAGAAGCAGAAATAGTGGGGAACATAAGTCAGAAGAGGATTTGAAATTAGAAAGATAATTTAAAGGGCTGAAGAATAAAAGACTTAACTCTGTCACTGGCCCTCCCAATCCTGGGTAGCTATTTATCCTCAAAGGAAAAAAAGGTAATATATAATGGGTGAAAAATAAATTAAAAAAAAAATGTTGCCCTGAAGGCAACTGAAATAACATATGGAAAAGAAAACAACAAAAACCAAAACTGGGGACGCCTGGGTGGCTCACCGGTTGAGTGTCTGCCTTCGGCTCAGGACATGATCCTGGGATCCAGGATCGAGTCCCACATCGGGATCCTGCATGGAACCTGCCTCTCTGTGTGTCTCTCATGAATAAATAAATAAAATCTTTAAAACAAAAACCCAAAACTGGCTGAAACACATTTAGAAAGATTTGAGATGACATTACATCAGGAAGAATGGCAAAACATATTTCACAAAAGAGTAACAAAGGAATTGCTGATACAGATGAACAGCCTCATTAATATTCAAGAAACTACAAAGGAATTTATACTTGCCAGATAGTAAAATTAAGTAAAAATTAAGATATTTGATAATATATGTTAGGGGGATATGAAGAAATAGAATGTAAATTAATATAGTCACTTTGGAAAACAGTTTGACACTGTTTTGCTATTCCCTCTGCAGAAACTCCTACACACATATAGAAAGGGACACATATGAGAAAGGTCAGCATGGTATTGTTTCTATTATTCACAAGCTGGAAATTTAAATGTCCAAAGACATGTGAATGGTTACATACATTGTGGTACATTCATCTGATAGAAGAGTATACATGAAAGAAAATAAGTAAATTGCAGCAACATTTAGCAGCATAGATGAATCCAGAAATATAATGTTGAATAGGAAAAAACAGCATATAAAATGTATGTCAATATTCATAATATTCAAAAATAAGAAAAGCTAAATAATAAATAATTCAGAAATACATTAATATGATGTAATATATTTTAAAAGTACAGGAATAATAATAATAATAATAATAATAATAATAATAGTAAAACTTGAGAATAGAGTTACCACTGTATGAAAAGCAGGAGTGAGATTAGGGGAGAATCCATAAGAAGCTTCAAAAATCTTGAGTAATACATTAGTTCTTAATCAGTGGGTTAATAGGTGCTCATGTTATTAATATGCTCCATAATTTCTATATTCCATATCTATATATGTGTGTGCTACATATCATGTTTCATATATTCTTTAAAATTCTGAGATGAAAAATATAAAAAATACAATGAACTGTTTTTCCACAAAGGCCAAGAAAGTCAGTAGAGAAAGGACAGTCTTTTTAGCAAATGGTCCTGGAACAACAAGATATACATATGGATAAAAAAATTAACTCTAAAAAAAAAAAAATTAATTCTATTCCTACTATTATATCCATGGAAATCTGCAATGGATTTTACATCTAAATATAACGTAAAAGACTATCTTTGCAACCTTAGGGTAGGCAAAGACTTCTTAGGCAGTATTAAAAAAAAAAAAAGTGCTAACTATAAAAGACAAACTTGATAAAGTAAACTTCATTGACATTAAAAACATCTGCACAACAAAAGGCACCCTTGAGAAAATGAAAATCCAGGCCAACAATAAGGAAAATGTTATTTATACTTATAAATACATACATATTACATTATATATATATATATATATATGCTGTTTTTATCAAATACATGTACATGTATATATGTGTATATATGATAGTAGACTTGTACCTAGAATATATCAACAATGCTTACAACTCAATAATGAAAATAAGTCAATACAAAAATAGGCAAAATCTTAAACATATATTTTCCAAAAGAGAACACACAAATAGACAATAAGCATAGGAAAAAGGTCTTAATCATAATTATCAGGAGAATGCAAAATTAAAACCACGAAACCATGCAATTTTACACCTACCAGAATGCCTAAATTAGAATGACTGGAAATACCAAGTGCTGAGGAAAATGTGGAAATGGAGGCTATATATTGCTGCTGGTGGGAATGTAAAAATGACACAAGAACTTTAGAAAACTTTTCGTAAAACTATTCCAAGGTTAAAAATACCCTCAGTTTATGACTCGGAAATCCCACTCCTACTAAATACTTATCAAAGAAAAATGAAAGTAGCTGTCCATAAAACTACTTGTATGAGAACGTTCATAGCAGTTCTATTCACAACATCCCCAAATTGGAAGCAATGAAAATGTCACACAAGTGAAGGTATAAATAAGTTGTGGCTTATTCATCTAATGGAATTCTACTCAACAACAACAAAAAAGAAGCAAACATGCCAAAATATATGTATCTCAAATACATTATGTTGATGAAAGTAGCCCCAGATCAGTTCACATTCTACAACTCCCTTTAAATGTAGTTTCAGAATTACACTTCAAAACTAGAGTGACAAAAATGATACATAGTGCACTGGGCAAGGAAGATGGGATTGGGTAAAGAAACCTAGTTTCTTTTGGAGAGTAGTGAAAATGTTCCACATCTTCACTGGGGTGGTGGTTGTCACATGGATGTTTACATGTATCAAAATTCATCAAACTACTAATTAAAATCAGTGCATTTCAATATATATATACATTTTATCTCATAAAAAATAAAAAAAATGAAATAAAATTAAGAGACTACGAGAAAGGAAAAATTAAAAATGAGTGGTTGGAAATTAAATTATTACCATGTTTTATAGAAGTGTTGGAAAAGAAAGTTGAGACAACTTCTCAGAATATGGAACAAAAAAGCAAATAGATGAAAATGTAAGAGAAAAGATAATAGACATAGTGAATCAAACCAAGAATTCCAAAACCACTTTACAGGAGTTTCAAAGAGAACAGAGGAAAGACCAAGGAGAATAAATTATGAAAGACAGAATAGGAGAAAATTTCCCACAGTTGAAGGAAAATATGTACTTCAAATTAAAAAGGCTTATAATATTAAGGAGGATAAATAAAAATAACCACACTGAGACATTTGTCTTAGCTCCTTTGAATGAATTCATTGCAAGAAGAATAAAGGCATAAGACACGTCATCATAACTTTTCAAACCATCATACAAAACTAAAATTTTTTAATCACTCCAGAGAGTGGTACTGAACAAACAGTTCAGGTACCAACAAATTAAGATTAAGACTGTCATTCTCATCTTTTCATGAGCAATAGTGAAAGAAGACAAGGAAGCCTTGAAAGACTTAAAGAGACATAATTCTGTTTCTATACCCTGCCAAACTACCAATCATAATAGCAAAAAACAATTTACAGCCATACGAACATTAAAAAATAAAATTACCATCCACATATCTTTTATGAATGAATAAGTATCCTTAGGATGTATTCTATCAAAAGAGAGGAGAAAAATAACAGAAGATGTGTGGTTAAGAAACAATGTAACCTACCAAAATATAATATGTTCAAATTAAACAGAAGGTTGGCTTCAAGAGGTACATCTTCAAGCAGAGAAATGGAATAGAAGCTTCTCATACAAAAAGTGAGAGGACATGGTGAAGAAAGCCTGATGGGAGCACTTGGTAAAAAAAAGCACATGTACCTGTCTCCCAAAAGAAAACAGAAAGTCCTTTGTAAAAGTGAGGAAGGTTAAAAACTATATAGGAAGTATGTGATCCAAAAAATAAATTACACTTAACTATGGCATAATTTTTTGTCATCATAGAGGAAGAAAGAAGAAATCAATTTGATGTTAATATTACAAGTCTTCTCCTTAGCGTGGCATAGAAGTCACGAAATTAACACATTGGTAAGGAAATGCATCATGGCATCCTTTTTGGCTCTGGAATTAGAAATACTTACAAAGCCATAGTATTGTAACGCTGTATTGGTTTCTAGCACATAATAAAGCAAAAAAATATAAAGTCAAGAAATATAATGTAAATATTACTCAATTGACAATGTATAAGGAAAGGTTCAGATAAGGGAATGTAAAAGTGGTGGATGTAGTTTTTGCAGTGGCAGAAAAGAAGGTAGAGTCATTACTTTCCTCATTTTACCAAATAAGGAGCCAAAATATATTTTTGAAAATTGACATGAAAAAATAATTTTTATACCTTATTTTACATTTATTTATTATAACATTAATCAATATGAAAACTAAAAATTATAATAACTATTCAAAACTTTGGAGAAGAGAGGCTGAGGATTGTATGGGTTACCTTAAGAAGTCAATTAAAAAAAATGGGCAATTTAACTTATTACTCAACATATAGACCTAAAGTTAGAAAAGGTTAAAAGTGGTCATTTCTGAAAAGGTCTAAGGGTAGGAAGGGAGACACTAAATTGTTGCATTTTATTACACAATCCTTCTATATTATACTATTTGGTTTTCAATTAGGCTGCCTCTATCCAACAACTGAAAAGCAAATAACCAAATATAGAAATTGCAAATTATTCAAAAAGGTAAGACACTAGCGAGCATAAAACATTTCATCAATGTCCCACGTCAACTGCCTTCTAGATGGGTGCACATAAAAAGGCTCACGTATAGGAAATACACACATGGACTTGCTCACATTTGGTGGGTAGGAGAAAACTAGTAAGAAAAAAAAAAAAAAACAACAGAGCTGAGGTGAGAGATTGAGTAAAAACAACAACGTAAGCAGAGGGATCGAACATTCATTCATTCAACAAATATCCTGAACCTCGTTCAAGTCAGGTGTTTTTTTCAGCTGCCCGGCCAGGGAGAGTGAATGAGACCATCTCCGCCCTCAAAGAACTTGGGAGTCCGAAATAAGAATGGGGACGGAATAGTACAAAAGCCGCCAACTTCATCATAAATAAAATAGTCCACATATTTCTCCAGCGGGCAAGTAATACTGGTTCGTTTATTGCATGCACCTTCCGTCAAAAAAAGTGGTCTTTGCGCCCCAAATACAAAGAACCAAGGGGCCTTGAAAAGCAACCACTGACCATTCCAATCGTCACCTTCTCCCACGCCGCGGGGGACGTTCCCTCTCAAGCATTGACTAAGCCTTTGAAACCTGAAGCCAAACCAAGGACTTTGTATCGACGGTGGGTATCGGAGAGGTGACTCCACATCCCTAACCTCTTCTTTAAATCTTCCTTTGAAACAGGGATGCCTACAGTCCGTCACCAGGGACTGCGGGGTCAACGTGTGCAGGGGGAAGGCTGACGTTAGCGAGGGATGGGCTCAGAGCCCTGCAGCCCGCAGCTCCACAGGTTGGCTCCTCCTCCTGTGGGCAAGCGGGGCCACTCGCCGCACCTGCCGTTCCTCCACCTCCCGCCAGCCCCACCCACTACGACACACGGAACTGACAAACCCGAATACCTGCCTCCGAGTCTGCGGACGCAGGCGGACACGAAACACAAGGGGATGGAGCTTCTACGCAGGGCCCCAGGTTGTCGCTGTGGCTCTTGCCTCCGCTGCGCTACTGCTTAGTGCACCAGACCCTGCACTTCAGGTGCTTCTACAAAAGAGGCCGCTCCGGGGGAGCGCGGCGATTGCCCTTTGCCTGCGAGCGAGAGCCGCCGAAATTTCCAGCTCGGAATCCGGCCAGGAGCGCGAGTCCCACTCTCTCTCCACTGACAGCTCGCAGCTCTCCCCGCCCCCACCCCCACCCCCACTTCGGCCCGGCCGTTTCCGCTGACCTCACAACCCCCACGACACAACATTGACGAAAGACCCCGACGCCCAGCGTTTTGCCCCTTGCCCAAACTGGTAGCAAACATGTGGCCACCAAGGAAGAAGTACAGGGTGCGGGTGGGGTTATTGGCGAAGGAAACAGAAGATGAAGGGCTTGAAGCGGCTGCACACAGGATCTGGGAGACAGAATTTGGAGTCAAATCCGCGGAGCGCTCAGGCGTTCGGTGGGGACGCCTCGGTGGGTCCTTTCTCACTGCTGTCGCCGGCGGGAGGGCGTTCCTAACTGCTTGGGACCGACGCTGCCCGGGTGAGTCTTCCTGGGTCGTGCTGTCCGCCGATTCATGTGAGTGACGCCCCTGGAGGGGTCCTGGGTAGGCGGGTTGAGATCGAAAGAGTACCCCTCCCTTCCCTTACTCGTCTAGGCGACATAGGACCTGGCCTGCACGTACTAGTGGAAGGTACGCTCATACCAGTGCCAGTCTTGGCATGTGGAGGTAGGGCACAGCTTGGGACCTTTTGAAGGAACCACGTTTGAGAAATGGGATGCGGGGGCTGGGGAAGGGATGCTGCTGGAGAAAAGATATATTCACACACACACACACACACACACACGTTAACTTTCATGTGTGCGCGCGCACCCACGTGTGAAAGGACTGGGGTGGGGTTGGGGCAGCAATTCCTCCTTCCATTAGTTAAGCGACCAAGGCTTCGGGTATTGGGTAAAGAAAGAGCAATGAGCGAAACAGAAGCCCCTGACTTCCTGCAGTTCACATTTTATTGTCGAAGACACATAGTAGACAGAATTTTGGAAAGCATGCCATGTTGCAGGTTGTAACAGGCGCTGAAGAGAAAAAGAAAACAATAAAGCAGAGGAAGATACAGTTTGAAATTTTGGTGTGGCCAGGGAAGGTCTCACTGGAAAAGACGACTTTCGAGCAAGAGCTTACATCACTGAGAAAACTAACCCTACAGATGTCTTGGGGAACTGCAGTCAGGTAGAGGGACCAGCCGTTGCAAAGGTCATGAAGCGGAAACTCCCCTGAAGAGCAGGGAAGATTGGATTGGAGCTGAGTGAAAGGGTTAAAATTGGAGACAAAAATCATAGAATGAAGAAGTCACGAAGGGTATTGAGGGCACCTGAGTTACTGGAGAGCTTTGAGCAGTGGACCGTCGGATATAATCTGGCTTCCTTTTAAAAAGGATCTTACTGGCAGCCGTGGAGAATAGACTGAAAAGAACAGGGTGAAAGACCAGTTTGGAGGCTTTTATAGTAATCTAGAGGGGACACGATCAGTTAGGGGTGTAAGAAATGGCTGGCCAAGTTTTTCGTGCTCTTAGTTTAGGTGTGCAAGAATATTGGTGGATGGTGAGTTAATCTATTTTAATTAAGGTTTTGGGAAGCACTTTAAAAATGTAGTGTGAATTTTGGAGTGGCTAACACAAGTTGAAAATCGTGGCCTTGCCATTTAATATTTGAGTTTATAATGTTTGGATTCAGACGAGTCGTGTAACTTCTCTGAATTTTCCTGTGGAGTGGAAAATGTTATCCCACAAGGTTGGAAATCTCAAATGAGTTCATTTGTAATGTGCCTGGCCCATTAAAATAGTGGCTGTTGTTACTAGCTGTGTTCTTGGATAAGAAACGGGGAAAAAGTACTGAGTGTTTCTGTGGATGGAAAGGGATGGTTAAACCCTATTGAAGAAAATCTGAGAGATCTAGACATACAGTTTTTAAAAATGTTATGCGTGTTTCACTGAACAGAAAGGTTTTCTCTGTTAATGGCCATAGTACCAGAAATATATGGACTGTCTTACCCATCCTTAAAGCCCTCTCGGACCCCCTGTGTTTTTATTAGTAAAGGAGGAGGAGGCATTCTGTTGAGTAAAGAAAACAAAATCAAGAATAAAAACAAATTTCCAGTTATAAAATGAGTAAGTCAGGGATATAATGAATAGCCCAGTGACTATAATTAAAAAAATACTGTATTTAAATGTTTGAAAGCTGGGAGAGTGGATCTTCAAGGTTTTTATCACAAGAAGAAAAATAATTTTTTTAAAGATTTTATTTATTTTGGACAAAGAGAGTTAAGGGCCCACAAGCACAAGTGGGGAGAGGGGAGAGGCAGAAGAGGAAGCCAACCCTGCTGAGCAGGGAGCCTAATGTGGGGCTGAATCCCAGGATCCCAAGAACATGACCTGGGCTGAAGGCAGATGTTTGACTCAGGTGCCCCCCAAAAAATCTTTTGAACTATTTATGGTGAAGGATCTTAACTGGGCTAATGAGATCATTTTGCAGTATATATAAATATCTAGTCATGTTGTGTGTGCATCTAAAACTAACCTGATGTTGTGTCAATTATACCTCAAAAAAATTTAAATAAAAAAAGTAATACAGCCAATAAGTAGCAGAGCTAAAATTTGAATCTATTCCTTGAACACACACCAAATAAAAATAAAAAGAAATAAAAAAAAGAGAAACATTCACAAAAAGAACAGTTTTAGGTTGATTTTCTATATTTTGGCAAAAGTTGCAAAAACACCCCTGGAGTTACTGCCAGTTACCACTGTTAAATGAGTTATCTCTGGGATGCATTGTTCTCAGAATATTTAATTTTATTTACCTTTTTAAAAATTCTGACTTTTGACACGTTTTAAATTGTAATAGTTTTAACCTAGTTCTAAATCGTACCACATTATGTAGCATGGTAATAAACATATTCTTCATATGGGGTGATTTGGCAGTTAGATTACAAAGCAAACAGAGGAACGAAGATTGGAAATTTAGATGAAGTATTTTTTTTTTTTAGATGAAGTATTGATGGTAGTAGGAAAAACTGATTAAAGTTACTATAGTTTATTAATCCTGACACACATGCTTTTCTCATATTTACTGAAATAGTGGTGCATTTTACAATTGTTGATGTCTTAAAATCACTATGAAGTGGGACTCCTGACATGCTTGTCAGTGACCATACTTATGCATACTTGGTCATAATTGTTAATATTGTCATCGTTTAATTATATATAGTATTGGTATATAGTAGTTGACTTTAATCTCCATTTTAAGTATCCTTTTTATGATGACTTACCATTAAAATGAAAAGTTGCTGTGTATGAAGAAATACAGGGAAATAAAAAGTGATATAAAAATCGGGCTAAATTTAAGAGATTCTTCAAATATTACAGGATGTGTGCTTTTTTCTTAATGGTACATGAAATGACAGAGCATCTAATTGGAGCAATTTTACAATTGGTGGCATTTAGATTTGATAAAAATATAATACAGCATCTAGGAAGAGTATAAACTTCTACCTAACTGAAGTTCTGAAACAGTGAAATCAGGTGTTTTAAGAAGTTAGACACTTCCAAATTGTAGTAGAATTCCTATATTATAAAGTAAAATTGAAAACTTGAACTTAAAACTTCCATTTCAAAGCAATAGCTCATTTTTTTTTAAAGATTTCATTTATTTATTAATGAGAGACACAGGGGGCGGGGGTGGGGAGTTAGAGGGAGAAGCAGGCTCCATGCAAGGAGCCCGACGTGAGACTGGATCCTGGGTCTCCAGGATCAGGCCCTGAGCTGAAGGCACCCCTAAACCGCTGAGCCACCTGGGCTGCCCAAGCTCATTTGTTTATATTTAATCCCTAACGTTGAAAATGTGAGACAGGGAACTTGTTATTTAAAAGGAATTACTGGATATAATACTGATGAATTTCTGAACTCTACCTCTGAAACTAATAACATACTATATGTTAATTAATTTAATTGAAAAAAAAAAGGAATTACTGGCAATTCAGAATCAGTGAGAAAAGACTACTGAGGAAATTGCTGAGGTAAAGGAAAGTCATTTGGTAATGACAGAAATCTCAGTCTTTTGTATATCTTTTAATGATTAAGATGTTTAAGTTCATGTATTTCATAAAATCAGCCTCAGTTTTTATGGTTAGTGGCGTCTTAAAATAGCTTTTTTCGTAACCAAAATTAATGTTAATAGGCAGAATAATTTAGGTAACACCTTTCAAATTTGTCATAAAAATTAGGTCGTCATTTTTTTAATTTATTAAAGGGGGAAAAAACGTCTATATTTAAACTCTCCAGAAACTCTTACTATCCAAACACAACATAACTTGTGTACTCTTTTTTTCTCTATGTGTTTTACATTTGTAATTACTGTGCGTGCAGTTAAGTATTATTTCTTTTTTCTTCTATGTGTTTTACATTTATATTTACTGTGCATATGATTAAATATTAAACCTGTTCTAATGCCCTAATCATTAAATGAAATTTAGTACAGATGAAGTCAGTTTTCCCAATTGTTTTAGAGGATACTAGTTCTAATAAATGTTAATAGGTGTTCTTTGGTTAGCATTCTGTGGTTAAACACATTTGGAAACTCTACATAATTATGTCTTCTTTAGAAATTACAGCTTGGAAGTTAAAAGAGCTGACTCCAGAATCAGACAGACAGTAAACTTTAATCCTGTTATTTACTAACTCATCACATGACCTAAGGCAAATTGATTTTAATTCAAGTTTTCTTCTCTGTATAAAATAGTCTTCATATATGATCTATGTAACACATTTAGCCAACTCATGGTAAATACTTTGCTAATGTTATCTGCATATTGTTAATGATAATATTAATAATATTGTTATTTAACAATTATTGTTATAATAATAACAATATTATTAACATTATCATGTGTGAGAATCCCTAAGTCTGTCAGCACATTAAAAGCTCTGGGGAGACTAAGGGAACTTAAAAGTTATGAAATTCAATAAGTACTCAATGTAAAATTGAAAATCACTGTGGAGCGGTTGGCTCACAATAATGAAATGAGCGCTGGGTTGAATGGTATAAGATTTGTCTGAGCTTTAAGTTACTAAACTAGCACTGTTGCCCTAAATAGTCTTGTTTAAAATTTTTTTTTCCAATTTAATGTGTTTACCTCATTTGTCTGAAAGCTTAGTGAGTACAAAGAACATGTTTATTTTTGCTTTTTACTGTAAACTAGGCACATGGCTCAAAATCAGGAAAAATTGGGGTCAGGAACTTAAGTTTTTTTATAGGGGCCTGGCAGGTAGCATAAATGAGACAACAGAGAGTTGTGCACTTTTGCCTTACTTTATTTTTATTATTTTTAAAAGATTTTATTTATTCATGATAGACGTAGAGAGAGAGAAAAAGAGAGAGAAGCAGGCTCCATGACGGGAGTGGGACTCGATCCTGGAACTCCAGGATCATGCCCTGGGCCAAAGGCAGGCGCTGAAACTGCTGAGCCATCCAGGGATCCCCTTTTGCTTTGCTTTAAATGGCACTCACCTTCAACTGTTTTAAACATTGTTAACCCTGAAACACAAAGGCTTCTCTGATCACTGTGGTGATAGTTTGTAAACTCTAGAATTGACTATTGATCAGGACCAAACTCTGAAAAACATAAGGATTTAAAGGGACAAGTCAAGAAAAAGGAGCCCTAGAAGGACATGCCGAAGAAGTAGAAAGTGAAATCAAATGAAAGTATCCTCGTTTTGTAAATTAGGAAAATGAAACAGAGAAGTTATGCAGTTTTGCCAAGGTCACACACAGCCTCCTAGGTATGTCATTTGACCAAGATTTGTTGGCTGTAAATAAGGAAAAAAAAAAAAAAAAACTGCTCTGGTGTTAGTAATCCATATCTGCATAAACTTCTGCATCCTACTTATATATTTGAAAGTTTAAAGACAGTTAAACAAGTACTAGAAAACCTATTTCCAGAGCGTCTAATTCTAAAAATAAATAACTTAGAATTTGAGAAGTTTGTCAACATATAGATCTGACTACAACCTAATCCAAAATATCTCAAAAGGCACGTTAATTGTGATATCATGAATAATATTGCCAAAATAACCAGTTATCTAGGAGTAAAGAAAAAGTAGAGGAGGAGGGGCAAGATGGCAGAAGAGTAGGGTCCCCAAGTCACCTGTCCCCACCAAATTACCTAGATAACCTTCAAATCATCCTGAAAATCTACGAATTCGGCCTGAGATTTAAAGAGAGAACAGCTACAATGCTACAGTGAGAAGAGTTCAGCTTCTATTAAGGTATGAAGACGGGGGAAAAAAAATAAAAGACATCCAAGGGGGACGGCCCGCGACCAGCCGGGCTAAGGCTGGGGCGAGTGCCTCCAGAAAAAGTGCCCCGTCCTGGAGAAGCAGGAGCTTCACCAATCTTCCCCTGACGGAAGGGAGCTCGCAGGGAGTTAGAGCAGGACCCCAGGAGGGCGGGGATGCCCTCAGGATCCCTGGGACACTAACAGACACCTGCGCCCGGGGAGAGTGCACCGAGCTCCCTAAAGGGCTCCAGCACGCACGGCTGGACCCAGGAGCAGCTCGGAGGGGCTCCGGCAGAGGCTCCACGTGGAGGGGGCTGCGCGGCTCTGGGAGCACCTCGGAGGGACTCAGGCGACGACTCCGTGGAGAGGCAGCTTCCCGCCGGGAGCGCAAATCCAACAGCACAGGCCCCGGAGCACAGGGCGCCGGGGACACAGCCCAGGATCCCGCCTCCCCCCGGGACAGGCAGAGGCCAGGAGGGCCCAGGACAGCAAGGACACTCCTGCCCCGAGCTGAGCAGATCAGCGGCCCCGCCCCGGAGCCTCCAGGCCCCTGCAGATGGAGAGCTCTGTAGTTACTGCGGGAGCTGACTCCACGGCTCCAGAGCTGGCCGTTGCCACTGTGGTTGTTCCTTCTGGGGCCTCACGGGGTAAACATCCCCCACTGAGCCTCACAGTGGCCTCACAGGATAAACAGCTTAAATATCTTTCGCTGAGCAGCTCCCCCAAGTGCTAACACCTGAAAATCACAGCAGGCCCCTCCCCCAGAAGACCAGCTAGACAGACAGTGGAAAAACAAATTATTGACCAAGCAGCACTGGAAAGGTCCAGGGGAAGTCAAGGAACTTACAGTATACAGAATCAGAGGATACTCGCCCTTGTTTTTTTTGTTTGTTTATTTTTTGTTTTGTTTTTGTTTTTTCTTTTTTGTTTTTTTTGTTGTTGTTTTGGTTTTGATTTTTGATTTCCGTTTGCTTCCCCCCCTTTTTCTTTTTCTTTATTTCTCTTTTTCTTCTTTTTTCTTTTTTTATTCCTTTTTTCTTTTTCTTTCCTTCTTTCTCTTCTTTCTTTTTCTCCTTTTCCCAATACAACTTGTTCTTGGCCATTCTGCACTGAGCAAAATGACTAGAAGGAAAACCTCACCTCAAGAGAATCAGAAACAGTCCTCTCTCCCACAGAGTTACAAAATTTGGATTACAATTCAATGTCAGAAAGCCAGTTCAGAAACACTACTATAAAGCTACTGGTGGCTCTAGAAAAAAGCATAAAGGACTCAAGAGACTTCATGACTGCAGAATTTAGATCTAATCAGGCAGAAATTAAAAATCAATTGAATGAGATGCAATCCAAACTAAAAGTCCTAATGATGAGGGTTAACGGGGTGGAAGAACGAGTGAGTGACATAGAAGACAAGTTGATGGCAAAGAAGGAAACTGAGGAAAAAAGAGACAATTAAAAGACCATGAAGACAGATTAAGGGAAATAAACGACAGCCTGAGGAAGAAAAACCTACGTTTAATTGGGGTTCCCGAGGGCGCCAAAAGGGACAGAGGGCCAATATATGTATTTGAACAAATCATAGCTGAAAACTTTCCTAATCTAGGAAGGGAAACAGGCATTCAGATCCAGGAAATAGAGAGATCCCCCCCTAAAATCAATAAAAACTTTTCAACACCTCGACATTTAATAGTTAAGCTTGCAAATTCCAAAGATAAAGAGACGATCCTTAAAGCAGCAAGAGACAAGAAATCCCTGACTTTTATGGGGAGGAGTATTAGGGTAACAGCAGACCTCTCCACAGAGACCTGGCAGGCCAGAAAGGGCTGGCAGGGTATATTCAGGGTCCTAAATGAGAAGAACATGCAACCAAGAATACTTCATCCAGCAAGGCTCTCATTCAGAATGGAAGGAGAGATAAAGAGCTTCCAAGAGAGACAGGAACTGAAAGAATATGTGACCTCCAAACCAGCTCTGCAAGAAATTTTAGGGGGACTCTCAAAATTCCCTTTAAGAAGAAGTCCAATGGAACAATCCACAGAAACAGGGACCGAATAGATATCATGATGACGCTAAATTCATATCTTTCAATAGTAACTCTGAACGTGAACGGGCTTAATGACCCCATCAAAAGGCGCAGGGTGTCAGACTGGATAAAAAAGCAGGACCCTTCTATTTGCTGTCTCCAAGAGACTCATTTTAGACAGAAGGACACCTACAGCCTGAAAATAAAAGTTTGGAGAACCATTTACCATTCAAATGGTCCTCAAAAGAAAGCAGGGGTAGCCATCCTTATATCAGATAAACTAAAATTTACTCCGAAGACTGTAGTGAGAGATGAAGAGGGACGCTATATCATACTTAAAGGATCTATCCAACAAGAGGACTTAACAATCCTCAATATATATGCCCCGAATGTGGGAGCTGCCAAATATATCAATCAATTAATAACCAAAGTTAAGACATACTTAGATAATAATACACTTATACTTGGTGACTTCAATCTAGCGCTTTCTATACTCGATAAGTTTTCTAAACACAACATCTCCAAAGAAAACTGTAGAAGACTTCTGAAAGAAATTGAGGAAGACAGAAAGAGATGGGAAAACATTCCATGCTCATGGATTGGCAGAATTAATATTGTGAAAATGTCAATGTTACCCAGGGCAATTTACACGTTTAATGCAATCCCTATCAAAAAACCATGGAGTTTCTTCAGAGTTAGAACAAATTATTTCAAGATTTGTGTGAAATCAGAAAAGACTCCGAATAGCCAGGGGAATTTTAAAAAAGAAAACCATATCTGGGGGCATCACAATGCCAGATTTCAGGTTGTACTACAAAGCTGTGGTCATCAAGACAGTGTGTTAGTGGCACA